>NW_006159850.1:1210344-1215655 GCF_000334495.1 Tupaia belangeri chinensis | reverse complement strand
GGGAGGCAGGGAGTGGTGGGGGGAGGAGTCGGGTCCGGGCTCGAGGCTCGGGCCGGCTCTGCCAGGGCCACTCTCTGGGAGCCTCAGGGTCAGGCCGCCCCGATGCCCCAGCAGGGGGACGGGCACAGGGAGGGGCTCAGCACGGTCCGCCTTCTCTCCTACACCACGTGGTCCTGTGTGCAGGCTGTAGGGTTGGGCTAACACACATCAGAGACACCGAAGGTGCCACCTGCCTGCAGCCACAGCTCCTGTGCTGACCTGGAGGGGGCCCAGTGGGGACCTCGGCCCCTGCCCAGGACCAGGAGGATGTGGGTGGACTCCTGCCCACGTGCCGAGAGACCCCACAGTGGGGCAGCTCCTCCCAGCCCATGTGGGGACGAGACCTGGGGGTGGCTCGAGGTCCTGGTCTGAACCCAGTCCCTCTGCTTCCCATCTTTGGGATCTGAGGAGCCTCGGACCCCCTCAGTGGCTTCATGGGACAAGCTCCTGCAGTCAGTGGGCTCGCCAGAGTGCCTGGGGCATGGCCTGAGCCAGGTCCCATGGGGAATATCCCATGAGGGGGGCACAGGTTGGGGTAGGGCCCGTCAGAGCATAGGCTGTGGCACACGCACACGAGGGCCGGGCTTCAATTACTGTAAAGGCCCGTTTCACTTCATCGATCAGCAGTAGGCCCGTGGCTACCAGCCACGGCTGGCACAGAAGTGAAGGCTCAGCGCAGGCTCTGTAGCGGGCCAGTTCCACCCACATCCCAGCCCTGACACTTCTGGCTGCATGACCGTGAGCAGGTCACCTGACCAGTCGGAGCCCAGGTCCCCTCCACACAAAGCTACAGAAACAATAGTAATAGCTCCAACGCCCAGCACCCTCAAGGTGAAATGAGGCACGCTCGTGAGAGCCCAGGACCAGACGAACTATGGCGGCGGGTGTTTTCATTTGCTTGGGTTTTTTTTTGTTTGTTTGTTTTGTTTGTTTTTTTGAGAGGTTTTTTGCTGTAGGGTGCGTGCGCTCGCCAGACAGACAGAGAGAGACAGAGAGACAGAAAGCGAGAAATCACCCCCCAGGGGGATGGCCACGCCACAATCCCTTCTCCTCCGTTCTCCTTTTGGGATCTTGGGCACGCACGCACACGTGCCCGACGTGAGTTTTAAGCCACCAGGTCCGGAACGCGAACCGCAGTCGACTACGTGGGAGTCCAGTGACATAGCCATTACGCAAACTGCTGGTCCCTCGTTTGCTTGTTTTTAACTTTGCTACCAGGTACGTGCACTCACCAAAGAGAGAAAGCGTAAAAGTGAAAAAACACCCTGCAGGGGGATGGACACACTGCAGCCCCTTCTCCATTCTCCTCTTGGGGTGTGGGGCACGTACATACATGCCCTCGTGTGTTTTTTAAGCCGTCAGGTCTGGAACTCGAACCACGGTCTACTATGTGGTATCCAGTGCCTTGACCACCATGCCACCTGCTGGCCTGCACCCCAGATGTTCAGGGTCCTTTCTCTGGGTTCTCTCCAGCTGTGAGGACTGCATTACATCAGTCAGCTACCGCTGTGTAACAGCTCTCACAGAGGGCTCAGTGGCGTGCGGCAGCAGGCATGCGCTCTCTCTGGCCCTTTCGCGGCCAGCCTAGACCTGTCTGATCGGTCTCTAGGCCGCTGAGCTTGGCTGCAGGCTGTGGAGTCATCTCAGGCCTGCCTGCCATGGTCACATCCTTCTTGATGCAGGGGGTCCCAGGCTCTTTCCTCTCCTGGCAGAGGTCAGGAGCTCCCAGGGTGAGTGGGAACAGCCACCATAAGTTCTGGTTCATCATACCCGCCATGTTTGACTGGCCCACGCTTGGGATCATTTTTTGTTTTGTTTGTTTGAGGCTACTTCTGAAGTCGTTAGATTAAAAAAAAAAAAAAACATGTTTTTTCACAATAATTTAAGTGTCAATCAGTATAAATAACAAAAACCTTGTCATTTTTAAATCAATAATAGAAGATGGGCTAAAACTGTGTCTCCATTATTATTATTATTATTGTTGCTATTATTATTATTTTGCTATTATTTTAGCTTTTTGCACTATGAGAAAGAGGAAAAGTGAGAAATCACCCCCTAGTGGGATGGCCACTCCACAGTCCCTTCTCCTCCATTCCCTTCTAGGGATTTGGGGCGCACACACATGTGCCCGAGAAAATGAGAAGTCACCAGGTCTGGGACTCAAACCGCGGTCTACTATGTGGTATCCAGTGCCTTGACCACCATGCCACCTGCTGGCCTGCACCCCAGATGTTCAGGGTCCTTTCTCTGGGTTCTCTCCAGCTGTGAGGACTGCATTACATCAGTCAGCTACCGCTGTGTAACAGCTCTCACAGAGGGCTCAGTGGCGTGCGGCAGCAGGCATGCGCTCTCTCTGGCCCTTTCGCGGCCAGCCTAGACCTGTCTGATCGGTCTCTAGGCCGCTGAGCTTGGCTGCAGGCTGTGGAGTCATCTCAGGCCTGCCTGCCATGGTCACATCCTTCTTGATGCAGGGGGTCCCAGGCTCTTTCCTCTCCTGGCAGAGGTCAGGAGCTCCCAGGGTGAGTGGGAACAGCCACCATAAGTTCTGGTTCATCATACCCGCCATGTTTGACTGGCCAAGGCCTACCATGACGGCACACAGTGGGCGGGGAGAGCGTGCCTGCTGAAAACCTGAAGCTTCATGCAAGCACTCTGGGGAAAGCGCGGGGCTCCATTCCTCCGTGGGAAAGGCAGCACCTGCTGCAGGAAGGGGCAGGGTGGGGCTGAGGAGGCCCATGGGGCCACTCACTGACCTGGGTGCCATCCCCCCTTGGCCTCGGGCACCACACTGTGAAGGAGGTTCTCCAGCCAGCATTGCAGGATGCAGGGCTTGGGGGGCTGCAGCCTCCCTCGGCCTCCTGGGGTGCTACAGCGCCCGGTCTGTCCAAATCGCAGGAAACCTCACGGCTCTCAAGGCAATGGAGGGTCCTTTCCAAACCACTTCCTCTGAGATGTCAGTGTGGGTCCTGGGAGGGAGATTTGTGAGAGGAGGCAGTCAGCCTTCTAGCGGGAAGAGCTCGGCCAGCATGCAAGGGCGTGAGGTCTTTCTGCAGGCCCCAGCTCTGCAGTGGAGCTGCCCGGTAGCTTGGGCGTTGCCCAAGCTGCCGAACTCGTTCTCTGCCCGCCCCGGTGGTCGGATTCACTCCCCGCTCTAACACCCACTGCACTGCCCTGGAGGGGCCAGGGAGAAGGCGCCACCTGTCCCCACCTTGCCTGGATGGGGCTGAGCGCGGAGGTGGGGTTTTGGAAGGAGCGACGCTGAGTCGGACCTCGCAGCCGGGAGCGGGAGCGTTAAAAAGCAATTCTGTTCCATCCCTGCTCTTCCTTCACTCGTGCCAGTGGGCACCTCCGGGATGGGAGTCCTTGGCCCAGCCCAGGCCTGTCCCCCAGCTGGCCTCTGGATGCAGCAAGGGGTGAGAGCGGTGCTTGGTGCGGGGGAGCCTCGGGGACTGAGGTCACAGAGCACAGGGGCCAGATCAGAGACTGCCCCGGCAGGGGTCTGGGGCAGCTCCAAGTTTCCTGCCCGGAACCCCGTCCTCGCTGGCCATATCCTCACACGCGGTGCCGCTTCGAGGACGCCACCGACAAAGCCCTGCGGGAGGGTTAGTCCCTCCCACTGTGAGACCCGTGGTCGAGGGTCGAGGGTGCACGCACACACGGGAGGGAGAAGGCATGCCCTCGTCACTCCATCATGCCCTCTCCCCGGGCCAGGTCCTCGGGGCCTTGGGTGCACCCTG
The DNA here is from genome assembly GCF_000334495.1 of Tupaia belangeri chinensis. Classification (NCBI taxonomy): domain Eukaryota; kingdom Metazoa; phylum Chordata; class Mammalia; order Scandentia; family Tupaiidae; genus Tupaia; species Tupaia belangeri. The sequence continues at coordinate 1,211,879 of NW_006159850.1, read as the reverse complement.
TGCCCAGCAATCTCAGCCGGCCCAGGCATCCGACCCCATGTGGCCCGCCTGCCAGGGGCCGCTCAGCTAGGCAGGTGTTCTGGCTCCAGAGAAGCAGCAGCAAGGCAGTGGCCGCGCGGCACCGGACCCGGGTCTGACACAGGGCCTTCTGGCGTCGTTGTGCCTGGGATGGCCCATCTGCCACCCGGCCAGCGCCAGAACCACGGGGTGAGATGGGGCCAGCACCAACCTGCACAGCTGCCCTCGGCTGCCCCCAGGGGGCGGCCTGTTCTCAGGAGGCGTACACCTGAGAGTTAGGGAGAAACGCAGCATCCTGCTGGATCTGGGGAGGGGACGGCACGTTTACTGAAAAGGAGTGGCAGCATGGCAGGGCGTGCCCAGGCAGCAGGGTGCCAGGACTCAGGGTCTGCTTTGTTGTGCGGAATCACATCTGCGAAGACCTCCCAGTAAGACCCTGCTCCAGCAGGGGGCTGGACAAGGATACATCTTTTGGCAGCCACGGTTCCACCCGCTGGTCTGCTCCACAAGGGCAGGGACCGGGGACACGCCCTGGAACAGTGAGTGGAAAACTGTCTCAGCAGACCAGGTCAGACAGCCGTCCAGGGTGCAGGCTGCCGCAGCCAGGCCCTGCCCACACCGTGCCTTTGACACACCCCTCCGGAGTCTGCCTGGGTCCCCACCACACCCCGACACAGCGCCCACCATCTGCCAGCCCTGGGACCGTCACAGCCAGGCGGGGGTCTGCCAGAATCCATGCCTTGCTCATGCACAGGCGTGCACACATGGGCTCCTTCTGAAGACAGGACAGGGCTTGTCAGGGCTCCATGGCCGGGAGCTGGAGGCCAGCCTACGAGTCCCCCAGCCGTGGGGCCCTGGGCGGGCCATGGGCCTCTCTGACCCTTTTCCATCGCTTCATTCGGAAAGATCTGCATGCCAGCACGCTCGGCCAGGCAGGCGGCTCCCGTAGTCTGGGAGGGAAGTGGCTGCCTTGTGTGTCTGCCAGCTCCTATGCCAGGGCCCGCCAGGGCAGCAGCTGCCTCCGTGGGGACTGAGGCCAGAGTCCACAGCAGCCCAAGGCAGGGCAGAGGCTCTGCGGGTGAGTGCTCCTCCACACGGCAGCCACCATGCATCCACACACTACACACCTCACCACATAGACATGCACATGTGATATACACTCTACGCATACTCCATGCACGCACCCCACACCACACACATACACACATTGCACACATGCACACCACACTACTCACATAATACCCAGAGCACACATGATATACACACTGCACACGTGCATGTCACACTGTGCACACACACACAACACACACTCTATGCCCACTGCATGCATTCACACCACATTGCACACATAACACACAGAGCACACGTGCTACACACACTGCACACATGCATGCCACACCATATTCACACACACTCTACACATGCACACCACACTGTACACACACACTCTACACACACTGCACACATGCATGCCACACTGTACACACACACACACTCTGCACACACTGCACACATGC
>NW_006159850.1:1206300-1210319 GCF_000334495.1 Tupaia belangeri chinensis | reverse complement strand
TGGGGCGTGAGGCCAGAGTCCACAGCAGCCCAAGGCAGGGCAGAGGCTCTGCGGGTGAGTGCTCCTCCACACGGCAGCCACCATGCATCCACACACTACACACCTCACCACATAGACATGCACATGTGATATACACTCTACGCATACTCCATGCACGCACCCCACACCACACACATACACACATTGCACACATGCACACCACACTACTCACATAATACCCAGAGCACACATGATATACACACTGCACACGTGCATGTCACACTGTGCACACACACACAACACACACTCTATGCCCACTGCATGCATTCACACCACATTGCACACATAACACACAGAGCACACGTGCTACACACACTGCACCCATGCATGCCACACCATATTCACACACACTCTACACATGCACACCACACTGTACACACACACTCTACACACACTGCACACATGCATGCCACACTGTACACACACACACACTCTACACCCACTGCACACATGCATGCCACACTGTACACACACACTCTACACCCACTGCACACATGCATGCCACACTGTACACACACACTCTACACCCACTGCACACATGCATGCCACACTGTACACACACACTCTACACCCACTGCACACATGCATGCCACACTGTACACACACACTCTACACCCACTGCACACATGCATGCCACACTGTACACACACACTCTACACCCACTGCACACATGCATGCCACACTGTACACACACACTCTACACCCACTGCACACATGCATGCCACACTGTACACACACACTCTACACCCACTGCACACATGCATGCCACACTGTACACACACACACACACACGCGCGCACACACACTCTGCACATACTGCACACATGCACGCCACACCATATTCACACACACTCTACACATGCATACCACACTGTACATACACACACTCTGCACACACTGCACACCACACTGTACACACACACACACTCCGCACACACTGCACACATGCACGCCACACTATATTCACACACACACTGCACACATGCACACCACACTGTACACACACACACACTCCGCACACACTGCACACATGCATGCCACACTGCGCACATAGTATGCAATACACATGCACTTACATACACTGCACACCACATACACACGCACACTACATATGCATCATACAGATGCACAGTATACATGTGCACTGTACATCAATGCACATACACATGCTTCAAACATACTACATGAATGCACATATGCCCGAACATGCTGCACACACGCACTACGCAAACACAATACGCATTGTTCGTGTACACAAACCATACAATATACGCTACATGAACTACATGCACATTCACACACAATACATGTCACACATGCTATACAACATGCACACCACACACACAATGCCCTTCATACATGTATACATGGCACAACACACACTACACATGCTAGATGCATACCACTCACCCCCTGCCCACAGACACCCTCGATGTGCCGGGCTCTCCAGGGCAGGCGAGCTCCTGTCACAGGACTGTGGACTCAACCTGGAGCTCCCCCACCTCTGGGAGGTGAAGTGGGCTGGGCCAGCAGTCTGACCCCACAGGCCTCTGCGGTGCCTCCCGCAGGTCCCTCCCCCAGTCCCCCTTCACCTGCCCCCACAGGGGGGGCCCAACAGAACCGGCTAGGATCTGCACCTGGGTCCCAGGGCTCAGCACTGGCAGCCTCAATGGCCAGGAACGCGCCTGGGGCAGGCCAGCCCAGACCCTGCCGCAGTCCCAGTCCCCGCTGCATTGCACATGGCTCTGAACTGCTGGGGTGGGCAGTGGCTGTCAGGGTGACCTGGCGAGGGGCTCTGCTCCAGGACACACTGTCCCACGCATTCCCACCCTGGCCACCCTCACCGTCTCAGGGCGAGGGTGGGCAAAGCCAGGCCTGTGCTGGCCTCTCACCCATGGCCGCTGAGGGCTCTGGAGCCCTTCACCCACCGGTGAGTGGACACGCAGGGCGTCCGTGTGCTGGGGCGTCATTAGGGCCATGGATGGGAACAGAGCACCAGCCCACACCCCGGGAGCACACGGCCGGCCAGTGTGGTCACAGTGGGTCTCAGGAGGCTGAGTGACAAGAGCCGAGCCTGATTCCCTGGGCACAGGCTCCCAGTGTGAGCGACATCTGGGACAGACAGAGCCCTAAGACGGGAGACAGGTCAGCGGCCCCCAGGAGGGAAGAAGAGAGGTCCTACGAGGTTTCTTTCTCAGGGCAAGATGCTCGGAGCCCCATGGAGGCGTTGCCAGGTGTCAGAGTGCTCCCTGCCCAGGAGGCTGCGAGAATAACTGGATGTACCTTACACCTTGGAGGCCCCGCTCCTGCCAACCTGGAAAGATGACAGGGTAACAGGCAGTTCTGGCAGCCACCCCCAAAACCACTTCCACTGGAGAAAACACCCAGGGCTCATGCTTTTTGCCGGAGGGCACCACGGGGGACAGGGAGGGGCAGGTGCAGGTTTGCAGTACCCACCAGTCGGCACAGTGCCAGCCCAAGCATAGTCCCTAGGCCCCAGGCCATGGTACAACAGGGAGATGCAGGAGGTTGGCACTGCCTGTCATGCGACAGGTGCCCCACATGGCATGGAACAAACTCGTCACCTCCGGCTAGCAGCAAAGCAAAGCCCAGGACACGGCTGAAGAGTAGGGGTACAGGGACAGGGCCGAGGGTGGGGGTACAGGGACAGGGCCGAGAGTAGGGGTACAGGGACAGGACTGAGGGTGGGGGTACACCTTGCAGCCTCCTCTCCTCACTCCCCGGGTGTTCCTCATTACAGGGAGGTATCCGCCGTGGCTATCCCAGCCTCCCCGCTCTGACGGTGGCCCCCCTGCCTCGCAGCACTGCCCAGAGCCTGAGTCCCTGCCCACCCGCGTCCAGCCCAGGGCCAGGCCTCAGGCAGCAGGAGTTGGAGAGGTGCCAGCTCTGTGCCATCAGCACCCAGCCGCCAAGGCCCCACAGGCGTGGTGAGCCCAGGCAGCCCCCTAGCTGTGCCGAAGGGGCCCTGGCCCGGGGCAGTCCAGGCAGGAGCGCGTCCTGCTGGGCAGGGGGCCTGCGAGGGATGCAGACGGCAACACCTCCCAGCAGGGGAATGCCTGGTGAGCCCAAGCTTCCGAGCCCCGCAGACGAGGCGGCCCTCATCCTCCCCGCAGGCTCTCACTCCTGAGAGGGCCACGGGAGTGGACAGGACCCTCAGTTTGCACAGCAGAGACCCCCGAGGCCACAGGCCTCCTCGCTCCGGCCAGTGTCATGTGCTGGATGGTCCCTGGCTGCCCCAGAAGTGGGGGTTGTGAGCACCTCTCGGGCAGCCAGGAAGCTCGAAGGCCCCACACCGGCCTGGCCCCCAGCGGCTGACGGCAGCACAGGGGAAGCCGGGCACGGAGAGTCTCTCTCCCATGATGAGCAGCTCTGGCCAGCAGCCCCTCCTCACAGCGCTACGCTCGGCGGTCCCAAGGGACACCACTCATCGGGCCCAGGAGTGTGACACCTAGGGGTCACAAGGGCCCCGTGGCCACTCACTGGGCCTCACTGCCCAGCACTGTTTCCAGAACGAAACTTCGCAGGGCAAAGCATCCCCCGAACCATGGCGCCCGCCTCCCTCCACTCAGCCCCTAGCCCCACTAAGTCCTACAGGCCTCCCACGGGCCTCCTCCCACGCTCAGAGGTGCCAGCAAGTGCCTGGCCCGGGGCCTTCTCCGGGCTATGAGCAGACAGGCTTGTGCTCCTTGGGAAGGCCGCCCAGCCCGCCCACTGCTCCCTCCCGGGGCCGTCCCGCTTCATCTTGCTCAGGGGGCGTACTCGGACGGGTGCGCAGAGTCCTCCAAGCGGGTCCTTCCAAAACCGAAGGCCACAGCCTGCTAGCGAAGCAGGGCCTTCGCAGACCCGTCGAGATGCACTTGCAGCCACACGGCGCAGGCAGGCCAGGTCCGCGGCTGAGGTCCTTCAGTGGAGACGGAGGAGCAGGCAGAGGCCGTGAGAAGTTGGAGGTCAAGACAGTG
>NW_006159850.1:1204678-1206269 GCF_000334495.1 Tupaia belangeri chinensis | reverse complement strand
TGGAGCCCCCCCAAAGCTGAGGAGACACGGAGCCTCCCCCCGGAGCCCCCTGGGGAGCGCAGCCCTGCCACATCCGGGTTTTGAACTTGTGTCCCTGAGCTGGAGGAAGTACCTCCTGCTGTCTTCAGCCCCCACTCTCCTGTCACCTGACCCCGATGCTCCCGGCTGCCTGCAGGATGTAGGGATGCAGTCGCTGAGCCACTGCAGCCCCCATCTCAGAGCGACACTCAGCCGGTACCCACAGACACAGGCAGCCTGGCGGGAGCCAGCCTGGGGCCGCACTCAAGCCCGCCCGGGGCCCTGCTGTTCTCAGGACCTGGAGCAGTGGTGCAGAGGGGTGAAGCCGCTGAGGGCAGAATGGGGCATGGGCGCCCGCACTCAGAGATCGGGCTGCAGGATGGGGCAGAGCCGGGCTGTGCTGTCATTTCTTCTCTTTCTAGCCCTGTAGCTCCAGGCAGGCCGCGTCAGCTAGCCGCTCCTGGACTCCCAGACTGCCCCGCAGGGGCGGCGACCCCGCCCACGGTGGCTCTGTGGCCTGGAGGAACCATGTGCCTAGCCCGGTGTGGGCTTGTTGGAACCCTACCGGCTGCGCTAGCTTACCCGAGCCTTCAATTTCAGTTCAGCGCGCTGCCCAAGCAGCCGCCCACGGTCCCCGGCCTCCTCTAGCCAGGCAGACAGGGCTCCCGCCCTTGCCCTAGAGACCCCGCAGCCGGTACCGAAGACCCCTGAGAGTGGGGTGCCGCGAGCAGACGGCCTGCGAAGAAGAGCCCAGCCGAGCCCGGTCCAGGGGTCTGGCGAAAGCGCAGGGCCTAAAGGTGTGTCCTCAGCCCTTCCAGCGGCGAGTCCCCTGGGCCCGGCCCCCTGGATGACAAACGCTGCATGCTCCCGACTGCCACGAGGGGTGCGGGCCGCAGTCTGGTCCCCGGGACTCGAGCGCATGCAGGACTCGGCAGAGCCAGTGCCAGACCACGGGGACACCTCCCGAGACTCTGCCTCTGTGCCGACTGAGCCCTAGCGTCCAGGCCCTGCGATGAGAGGGAGCAGAGCCCCAGCAGACGTGCGCCGTGCCGCTCAGGCTCCTGAGCCAGGAGGGCTGGTTGTCTCGTGGGGGCGGTCCATCCTACATGGGCTGTCCAGGGCCAGACCTCTGTGCCGCGCCCCATCCTGCACCTCGCGGTGCATGGCGTGGGGCTCCCGAGGAACACAGGCCCATTGTGAGGGGCACAGCTAAGCAAACAGGCTCAGCTTGGCCGCCTCAGTGCCTGGGGGCTCCGGCCTCTGACCCAGGGCCCAGGGCCCCACAGCTGGGCGGCCTGCAGGGCCGAGCTGGCCTGGCCTTCGGCGCCACCTCAGGCAGAGCGTCATGAAGCGAGAATTCCGTGGGCTGAGTGTTCCCTGCGCTGCAAGAGCCTTTGTCCTTTCTCAGCCCCCACGGTCCTTGTCCATTCCACCGCCACCGGCTTGGGCTGAACTGCAGTGCCAGCTGCGCGGTCTTGCACACTTGTCCGCACTGCCGTGGCTCCCACTGCCTTGGGAGGCTCCCCAGCCAGTCGACCAAGTCGCTGACTGTGAAGAGGCTTTTTCTCTCCCC
>NW_006159850.1:1202210-1204617 GCF_000334495.1 Tupaia belangeri chinensis | reverse complement strand
CGCCCCGGGGGGGCGCGGCCCCCTCCTCGCGCCCCCCCCCCCCGCCACTCCAGCATGGCGGGAAGGAGCCCCGTTGTGTCTCCCTCTCTTCCGCGGTTACCTGCAGTCGTCTCACTTTCCCAGCACCGGCCGCCGGGCTGTCCTTGCGTGACACACCCGCGGGGCTCTTTGCCCCTATCTGAGAGTCCGTGGTGCCCTGCTGGCGTAGGAGTGTCTGAACGCTCTCCGGTGCGGTCTGCTGTGGGGCAGTGTATTTTCTGACCCTGGGGCTTACACCTTTCTTTTCGTCCCTAACACCTGGCTGCAAAAATGCTCAGACACAGCACGAAGGAGTGCCCCAGCGTCCCCCTAGCCTGCCGTGGGCTCCGGGACTCGCGCAGGGCGGTGCTGTCTGTGGCGCCGTCAGTCCAGCGCGTACTGTGAAGACCTTTGGGAGACTGCAGACAGTACATGCGGTGTGGCCGCCTCAGCACACCTGCCACTCCCATAAAGGCGGCATTTGTGTGCTGGTTCTCGGGCGTTTCTCGCGTAAACGTCAATGCTAACCCCCACGTGGCCAGCTGTGCGGTTCAAGTCCCACACCAGGTGGCTTGAGAAACACGATGGGGGTGTGTGTGTGCACGGCCAAAACCCTGAGAGAAGAGAGGATGTGGCGTCTCCCCTGGAGGGCACATTTTCACTTTCCCTCTCTCTGTCTCTGGTGTTCACACGTGACCGCATGCAAAATTTTTTAAAAGGAGAGAAAGATGCACAAATTCTAAGCGAGTGGGTCAGTGCCATTCAGTGAGCTCTGATGGATAGAACCCAAACTCCGCCAAGTGCGGAGTGCCGCCACCCGCCCAGCCGGTGTCTTCGTGCCCTCCCCGGGGCTCCAGGTCACCTCCCCCAGCCCCAACAGGGAGCAGACACTGTGTGGATGTGCTTACTCAGAGCCTCAGAGCCGGCAAGCCGGCCCAGGGCAGAGCTGGGGCACCGCGTGGCCGCTCACCGAGGGAGCTGGCGGGCTCCGGCCTCTGCTCTGACCACCCGTCTGGGGGCGGCCTGCGCCGGGCTCCAGCTTTCACAGATCTGGGTACGGCCTTTGCTTACATGCACCCTAATGTCTCCTCATAAGCTGGGGGTTCCCTGTCCGCCATCTTCCTTACTTTCCTTAGAGAGCTCTGTGGTGCAGGGCGCGTGTGCTCATCACGGGGGTCACGCACCAGCAGCCTAATCCCCGGCCTCCTCGACCCCCTTGGCCTCCTGCCAAGGACGTTGCCGGGCACAAGAGCTCGGGCCGCTGCCCTGACTACTGGGCATCTCTGTTTCTTTTATTTATTCATTTATTTTAGAGAAAGAGATTTTTGTCACAGGGCTCACCAGAGACAGAGAGACAGAAAGCCAGAAATCGCCCTCCAGGGGCATGGCCATGCCACAGACCCTTCTCCACTCTCCTTTTGAGACTTTGGGCATGCATGCACTCCCGGCATGAGTTTTAAGCCTCCAGGATCAGGACGCGAACCAGGGCCGACTTCATGAGAGTCCAGTGAAGTAACCATTACGCCACCTGCGAGTCTTTGTTTTCTTAATAATGACTTTTCAAAGCCCTAGTTTTTCCTCTGTTGAAATAGAATTCGTCAATGTTGTCCTCATCTGCTATTGCTCTTCCCGTCCTGAGAAGCGCCCGGCCCCAGGCTCTGTCCGTGTGGATCTGGGTTGGAAAGCTTAGGGCTTTAGGCTTTTCCTCTGAGCACCTGCTGCATCCTGAGCGGGCTGAGGGCGCACAGGTACCCCGGGCACCGGCACCTTTCGTCAGACTGTCCACTGGACCGCTTTGGCGCTTCGTTGAAAAGGCAATAATCACACGAGGACGGGCTCTGTGCAGCCCCTGCTGAGGGCCCAGTGACCTCTACAGCAGAATCTGCCTGTCACCAAAGGGGAGCACTTTCCGGCTGATGTCGCCCAGGTCATTTTGCGGCCTGTCGTCGCCCCCTCTCCTTCCGAGACTCTGGCTAGACACACGGCAGGCCTCTTGACATTGCCCTGCAGTCTCCAAGGCTCCGTCCCCTTTCATCCCAGACTTTGCTCCCAGATGGAGTCATCTCTCTCGGTCGGCGTTCAGTTTCACTGCCGTTTTCTCCCCTCCGCTCTGCTCCGACCCCAGCTGGCGGAATTTTGTTTCTGACACTGCATGTCTCAGAATATTCGTGTGTTCCCTCCTTATGGTTTCTGGTTTTCTGTTGAGGCTGTTTTTTCATTTATTGCAAGTATGATTTCTGCTATGCTCTCACAGTGAAAGAACTGCTGTGAAGCCCTTGTCTGCTAACCTAACACCCGGGCCACGTCAGACCAGGCTTCTGCTGGTACCTTGCTCTTGAGACCCCCCCCCCCCCCCCTTCCCCCCCTCGGGGCCTTTGGCTGGGCCCCG
>NW_006159850.1:1192924-1202137 GCF_000334495.1 Tupaia belangeri chinensis | reverse complement strand
CGCCCCCCCCCCCCGCCTCTTCACACGTCAGGTGCTTTGGGCTGTGCCCTGGATACTTTGATGCCGTGCTTTAGAAACCCTGGATCTGTTATGTCCCTCCAGACAGTGACGCACCGTCCCTGCCCTCCACAGAGGTTTCTCTGAGCCCAGGTCAGGCCCCAGGGTTCATCACTCCCGACACCCATAGCTTGTCAGAACAGTGCCCACCTCTGCCCGGACGGCCGCAGGGTCCTCCCTCCAGAGAGGGCCAGTCAGGGGGCGGGCACAGAGGTCTGGGCGTCCCTCTGCTGAGTGGCTGTGCCCGCAGTGAGTGGTGACAGGCGAGGCCAGGCCTACAGCGCCGGCACGGGGCGAGCAGGTCTGTGTGCAGAAGGAGCCAGGTCTGAGGGGTTTCCCAGGGACGGGCGTGGCTGGCTGGTCACTGGCCTCAGCACCCAGAGCTTCCTCGCAGTTCACCCTCTGCGAGTCCTTGGCCGGGGGCTTTGATCTTGGGCCTCTTGGAAATGCTCACTTGGTGCTGGCTGGGAACAGGTGGCCCTGGGCCCGGCAGTCACGGCAACGGGGCTGCCCCGCAGTAGCACTGCGGCCCTGGCCAGGTCAGAAGGGGTGATGGGCCCTACCCCCAAGGCTTCTGAGTCCAGGGGACTAGGCAGGTAGCAGTGCGTATCTCGCCAGGCCCCCAACACACCAAGGCTACTGTCTGAGGCTGCACACGGGCTCAACTTAGCGTCCACGCAGCCCCGCCCGGCTGGAAAACGAGCCTCTCTCTGGACCCTGGTCCCGTCTGCCCCTTCCTCTCAGGGATTCCAAACTCTTCAGAGCATTGGTCTGTCCCTTTCTGGCTCCTGGCCTAGAACCCAGAGCACCTTCTGTCTGGCAGGACGAGGGGACAGGGCTGTGTTCCCACCACGGCACCCAGCACACGGCAGCGTGGCACACTGGGCATCAGCTACCGGCACCTCCATCCTCTGAGAGGAGAGGCAGGCCACGCGGGAATGATCAGGCAGCACAGTGACGTCCTGCCGCGGGCCCAGGAGTAGAGGGGTGGTGGCTCAGCCATCCTGGAGACTGTCTCACTGCCTAGAGCCAGCCGGAGGGCTCCCAGGAGGAGGTGTGACCTTGAGCTAAGCCTTACAGGGTGAGTTGGGGTTGGGAGAAGGCAGGTGTAGAGGGCACAGTGAGGCCGAGGCACAGAGGTAGAAGGGTGTGGGTGTGACCCTGCTGCACCTCAGTGCAAATGTCCTCACCTCCGTCTTCCCACTCTGTCCCTCAGGGCCGTCCCGGAGCGTGACCGTGGAGGTGCTTACCTAAGAGCCTAAGGGAAGGAGAGGGAGCTGGCCTGATGCCTCACTCTTAGCTTAGCAGAAGCGACCAGAGGGGCTGCGTGGCGGGAAGCCTGGTCCTGCAGGCTCCTCACCTCACAGCGTCCTCACGGCCATCCCGCTGAGCCTGCTTTACAGACCAGGAGGACAAGGCAGCGAGGAGGACCCACCCAGGGCTCTCGAATGGCCCCGGACTCCAGGTGGGATCCCGGTGTGGTCCGCCAGCCTTGCTTCCTCTCCCCCAGGCACCCGGCAGAACGGCCTCTGCCCCTGCCCAGAGCACAGGCCCCGAGCACAGGCCCGGAGCGGCGCCTGTGAGTGGAGCGTGTGACCCAGCCTTGCCAGCCGCCACACAGGCTTCAGACCGCAGCCCCGCGGCCACAGAGGCGGCGGGTGTGTGTGCTTCGCGCGGGGGTCAGCCCCAAGTGCACGCCGACCACCCACCATGCAGGCACCACCTCCCAGGGGTGTCTCCAGACCCGGCTTGCAGTTGGGTGCTGGCCAGCCACAGTCTCGGGTCTCTGGGGGCTTGCACCCGGCCAGAATTCTGAACAGTCCTGAGCGGACCCACACCCTGAGAGCCGTGCTTACTGGAACAAAGGGGCCCTCCCCCAAGGCGGCCCTCGTCCCAGGAGCCTGCAGCTGCGGGCCGGCACAGACCTGCGTCTGCCCCCCGGGAGCTGGTGCGGAGGCCTGGAGCTGTGGAAGAAGGCACCCCCACCCAGCTTCATTCCGGATGAGTGTCCTCCCTCCAGATCACGAGAGAGGAAATTCAATATTATTTTAGGACTTGTCCCCGCATAAAACCAACGAGGGCTGAGAACAATCTACTGCTTATATCAGGAACAAACAAGCCTGCTCCCTCCTCTGACTCCGGCCTGCCAGGACAGTTTGGCATTGAGGGCCAGCCCTCTGGAAGATGGCCTAGCATCTGGGGCAGGGTGCTGGGTGGAGCGAGGAGAGGGCACAGGAGGGGTGGGTGACTCCACGGAGGGGGAGAGGGCAGTGGCTCCCCTGGGGTTCTCCAGCCCCTGCAAGTCAGCGGATTGATCTCTGGCAGGCAGCAGAGCTCCCTGCAGGGGGCGCTATAAGACAGGGCAGCCCTAGCCTCACTCTTGCAGGCTCCCTGCAGCTGGTGGGCTCTCAGGGGAACCAGGTTAGTCTTAGCTGGGAGCTGCCAGGGAGGGCGTGGCCTGGAGGAGAGCTTAGTGTACAGCCCCAGGCCAGGCCTGGCAGGGCGTGGCCTGAATGGGCGTTGCCTGGGGTGGGTGTGTCTGGGCGTGGTCTGGGGGCGTGGTCTTGGAGGGCGTGGCCTGGAAGACCTGGGCTGAGAGACATGGTCTGGGAGAATGTGACCTGGAAGGTCATAGTCTGGGAGATGTGACCTGGAAGGTCATAGCCTGAGAGACGTGACCTAGAAGAACGTGGCCTGGGAAGGCGGGGCCTGGGAGGACATGGCCTGGGAGGGCATGGACTAGGAGGCTTGTCCCTGGTGGGTATGGTCTTTGAAAGGCATGGCCTTGGGACCAGCTCATGGCGTAATGGTTATGTTGCTGGACTCTCACGTAGTCACCACGGTTCGAGTCCCAGACCCAGTGGCACGTATGTGTGCCCAAGATCTCGAGAGGAGAATGCAGAAGGAATTGCAGCCTGGCCATCCCCCGGGGGTGAGTTCTCACTTTCGGCATTCTGTGTCTCTCTGTCTCTCCAGTGAGTTCACAGTGCCCTAGAGCAAAAATCTCTCTTAAAAAAAAAGAAGATAAAAAGAAAACTGCATGGGTTGGAGAGCGTGGCCTCAGGACGTGCTCCGCTCCTCCTCTCAGAGGGGGCTAGCGGCTGTGTCCAACACCGCAGCTCCTCCGGGGAGGGTGGGCAGTGGTACTGCCACGCAGTCGCTCTCAGGCAATTGTCTCGCCCTCCCGGCCATAAGCCTTCCCAGGTAGGCAGGGCGTCCAGTGCAGCCCATCCCTGCCCCGAGGTCCAGCCTGGCATGCCCGTGCGTGCAGATAACGTGCGAATGCACCCCTTGGCCAAATCCTGCCTTTATACCCGGCTCCTCGGTGTCCTCGGCCCAGGGCAGGGCAGTCCAGCAGGGTGCGGCTGCGGGGCCTCCTCCCAGCTTTCCAAGCTAGCAGGCAGCCCAGCCGTGCAGGGACCGTGGGGACTTGAAGTCAAACACAAGGCTCACAGCACCGGCCTCTCGGCCTAGCTCCCCATCTCGAGTTCGTGAAGCAGAACCTGAGGGTGCAGCTGTGCTCAGCAACTGTGAAGAGTGACATGGTCCCCACTCCTGTCCTCCCAGGGACAGCTAAGGGTGACTCGGTCACAGAAGTCGCTCCCCGGGCTTTGGCCCCACTTCCAGGTGCCACACCCCATCCTGACAGCCTCCTGGCCGTAGCCCAGCCTTTGTTCCACCTGCCAACGCCTGCACGGGCACGGGGCACAGGTGGCTGGCTGTGACGTGTGGGCTGAGGGCATGCTCGAACCGTGCTGTTCCCTCCTCACCACGCTAAGCTGGGAACTGCAGTGAAGCCCAGACGGGGCCGGTCCATGCTGCCTTGAGTTCGTGGCCCCCAGAGGCCCACAGTTGGCCCGCATCTCCCACGGGCCCAGGAGCGTGGCTTCTCCTCTGGGCCTTTCAATGAAGTTAGTGCTCTATGGAGACCATGGGCTCGGGCCTCCGGGGACCAACCTGCCAGCCTCCATGGTCCACCAGAGGTCAGGGCCCAGTGGACAGGGTGATGCCTGGCCCGCCTCAGCGGTCCCAGCACTGGTGCCCGCAGAGCATACTCTGTGCCCAGATCTTCCCCACATTGCCCATGTGACTTCAGACCTCCGCCACGCCCACCCAGGCCAGCAGACCTCAGGCCCCCTCCGAACCATGAGAACAGCCACCTTCCTGGGGAAGCCCTTGGAGAGCGAGCTCTCTGTGTCCTGGGACGTGGCGGTGGCGGTGGGTCAGCAACAAGCAGCACATGAGCAGAATACCCGGATGTTCGCTCACAGAGGCTCACCTCCTCAGGGCACCCCCAAGGCGAGCCGGCAGGCTGAACAGAGGCACACGGTTGTCACAGCAGCCACCAGGCCACCAGACCCAGTCTAGCCACAACCGAGTGCAGACCTCAGCCTTATCGGCCCAGGCCAGCAAACCCCGGGTACCCTTCTGAACCACGAGAAAGAGCCACCACCATTGGCGACGGCTGTCCTGTAGCGGAGTAGTTCACTCGGTCTCCCTTGAACACGGCCGCCTCCTCACATGTGACCAGCCTGGCTTCTCTGAGATGGGGGACAGCCAGACACGCAGTGGCCCTGCCAGCTGGGGAGTTCAGGAAGTGTGGGTGGGAGGTGCTGACCTCCCCCAGTCTCACAGTCACACACAGTCCCCTCTGCCTCCACATGGACACAAGGCAGGACAGTGATGAGGGCTGGGGCCTGAAACACGTCTGACTGGGCTCCATGTGGCCTCCAGTGAGCACTCTGGCAGTCTGGTCATCCCCAGTGACAGAGGCGAGACTCAGATGGGAGAGGGAAGGCCACACACCATGTCCCCAGCCATGCCTTGTGAGAGCAGAGTCCAAATGCAGCTTCTAGATCTGAGTTGGAAAGTCAGCCTAGAGGAGATGTGGTCAGACTCACGCTCAGAGCAGGCCTGCGACCCGGCACTCCTGTTCCGTCTCTTCCTCAGTTGTGTAGTGATTGTGTGAACCTAGCCACACACCTAGCACCCACCCAATGTGGCTGCTTGTTCTCAGTGAGGGCGACACATCTGCTAAGCTCTACATGGGGTTTCGGTACACCATACTGAGACATCGTCATCATCATCATTATTGTCATCGTCATCACCACCATCACGACTACCATCACCACCACCATCACCACCACCACCATCACCACCACCACCACCACCATCACCATCACCACCTCCACCACCATCACCACCATCACCACCACCACCACCACCATCACCATCACCACCTCCACCACCATCACCACCATCACCACCACCACCACCACCATCACCATCACCACCTCCACCACCATCACCACCATCACCACCACCACCACCACCATCACCATCACCACCTCCACCACCATCACCACCATCACCACCACCACCACCACCATCACCATCACCACCTCCACCACCATCACCACCATCACCACCACCACCACCACCATCACCATCACCACCTCCACCACCATCACCACCATCACCACCACCACCACCACCATCACCATCACCACCTCCACCACCATCACCACCATCACCACCACCACCACCACCATCACCATCACCACCTCCACCACCATCACCACCATCACCACCACCACCACCACCATCACCATCACCACCTCCACCACCATCACCACCATCACCACCACCACCACCACCATCACCATCACCACCTCCACCACCATCACCACCATCACCACCACCACCACCACCATCACCATCACCACCTCCACCACCATCACCACCATCACCACCACCACCACCACCATCACCATCACCACCTCCACCACCATCACCACCATCACCACCACCACCACCACCATCACCATCACCACCTCCACCACCATCACCACCATCACCACCACCACCACCACCATCACCATCACCACCTCCACCACCATCACCACCATCACCACCACCACCACCACCATCACCATCACCACCTCCACCACCATCACCACCATCACCACCACCACCACCACCATCACCATCACCACCTCCACCACCATCACCACCATCACCACCATCACCACCATCCCCATCACCACCACCACCATCCCCATCACCACCACCGCAGACATAACCATGATCACCTTCACCATCATGTAACCACCACTATCATCACCATCACCATCATCATCACCACATCACTGTCACCAC
This sequence comes from Tupaia belangeri chinensis, assembly GCF_000334495.1. NCBI lineage: Eukaryota > Metazoa > Chordata > Mammalia > Scandentia > Tupaiidae > Tupaia > Tupaia belangeri. Next base: position 1,195,921 of record NW_006159850.1, on the reverse strand, counting down.
CGTCACCACCGTCACCACCATCACCAGCACCATCACCACCATCACCCTCACCACTACCACCACCAGCACCATCTCATGATCACCACCACCATCATCACCACCACCATCACAACCATCATCACCATTGTCGTCACCGTCATCACCGTCCTGTTCACTGCAATCACTGTCACCATCGTCTTCATACATCACACCAGTGATGGCTGTACCCCACTCTGAGCCAGGGAGTGTGTAAGGAGGGTGGGGTTCAGGACCGCAGTGAGCCGAGGCGCCCGGCAGCTGCAGGTGGCCGTGGGAGCTCTCCCCGGCCAGGCGGCGGTGCTGCCTCAGCATGGGGGCGGGGTGGAAAGAGGGCCGCTCTGCCTCAGTGCAGGACACAAAGTGCCTTTGGGGGTTGTGCCCCATCGGGCAGCTCACCCTCTCTGAGCCTCAGCTCCTTCCTCTGTGAAGTGGAAATCCTGGCCCAGGTCCAGCCAAAAAGCTTGGCAATGCTTTTGTCCCCACATCACACAGTCCCACGGTCACACCAGCGTGGCTCAGAGGGCTCTCTGGAGGGGGGTACCTTAAACAGTCTGAGGACAATAAGGGGCCACGTGGCCAACTGCATGGTTCAGTCCTGGTGGCCCAGTAGAGGAGGCCAGTGTGCAGACAGGTGCAGGACATGGTAGGACACGTGCGTGCCACTAATCGGAGTGCCCATGAGAAGGCTTCATAGAGAAGGTGATGTTCCGTGTGTCTTGAAGGGCAAATAGGAGTTCACCAGGCTAGCGAAGTTAGCAGGAGGGGAGGGGACTTCCCAGGAAGAAGAGACATCCAAAATTAGTGGGACGGGGGCCACCCAGGGGTGTGGAGGCTACGGTGCTGGATCCCACACGGCCGCCTGCGTGTTTCCAGACCCAACGACTTGTAAAACATGCCAGGTGCATGTGTGTGCATGCCCAGAATCCAAGAGGAGAATGGAGAATGACTGAAAGCTTCCCTTGGGGATGCCTTCTCATTCCCCCCTCTGGTGAGTACATGTGTCCCTATAGCAAGATGGGGGCTCAGGTGGTACTGAGGGTAGCACATGGCAGCTCCATGTGACCTCCACCACCATCACCACCTCCACCACCTTCACCACCACCATCCCCACCTCCACCATCACCACCTCCACCACCATCACCACCTCCTCCACCATCACCACCTCCACCATCACCACCACCACCACCATCACCACCTCCACTACCATCACCACCTCCACCACCATCACCACCTCCTCCACCATCACCACCTCCACCATCACCACCACCACCACCATCACCACCTCCACTACCATCACCACCTCCACCACCATCACCACCTCCTCCACCATCACCACCTCCACCATCACCACCACCACCACCATCACCACCTCCACTACCATCACCACCTCCACCACCATCACCACCTCCTCCACCATCACCACCTCCACCATCACCACCACCACCACCATCACCACCTCCACTACCATCACCACCTCCACCACCATCACCACCTCCTCCACCATCACCACCTCCACCATCACCACCACCACCACCATCACCACCTCCACTACCATCACCACCTCCACCACCATCACCACCTCCTCCACCATCACCACCTCCACCATCACCACCACCACCACCATCACCACCTCCACTACCATCACCACCTCCACCACCATCACCACCTCCTCCACCATCACCACCTCCACCATCACCACCACCACCACCATCACCACCTCCACTACCATCACCACCTCCACCACCATCACCACCTCCTCCACCATCACCACCTCCACCATCACCACCACCACCACCATCACCACCTCCACTACCATCACCACCTCCACCACCATCACCACCTCCTCCACCATCACCACCTCCACCATCACCACCACCACCACCATCACCACCTCCACTACCATCACCACCTCCACCACCATCACCACCTCCTCCACCATCACCACCTCCACCATCACCACCACCACCACCATCACCACCTCCACTACCATCACCACCTCCACCACCATCACCACCTCCTCCACCATCACCACCTCCACCATCACCACCACCACCACCATCACCACCTCCACTACCATCACCACCTCCACCACCATCACCACCTCCTCCACCATCACCACCTCCACCATCACCACCACCACCACCATCACCACCTCCACTACCATCACCACCTCCACCACCATCACCACCTCCTCCACCATCACCACCTCCACCATCACCACCACCACCACCATCACCACCTCCACTACCATCACCACCTCCACCACCATCACCACCTCCTCCACCATCACCACCTCCACCATCACCACCACCACCACCATCACCACCTCCACTACCATCACCACCTCCACCACCATCACCACCTCCTCCACCATCACCACCTCCACCATCACCACCACCACCACCATCACCACCTCCACTACCATCACCACCTCCACCACCATCACCACCTCCTCCACCATCACCACCTCCACCATCACCACCACCACCACCATCACCACCTCCACTACCATCACCACCTCCACCACCATCACCACCTCCTCCACCATCACCACCTCCACCATCACCACCACCACCACCATCACCACCTCCACTACCATCACCACCTCCACCACCATCACCACCTCCTCCACCATCACCACCTCCACCATCACCACCACCACCACCATCACCACCTCCACTACCATCACCACCTCCACCACCATCACCACCTCCACTGGGCTGGGACAGGCAAGGAGGAGGTTAGGCAGAAAGGTCACTGAGACCAGGAAAGTGGCTTGGAACCTACTGGAGAAAGCCTCTGAGCCTCAGACTGACCATAGGTCCATCCCACGGGGTGAGAGAGCCACGCGCTGTGTGTGAGTGGGGCGCGGCATGACAAATTCCTTGCTGGCGGGCACCGGGCACCTATGCGCTTCCTGACCCTACTTCTCGTCATACACAAGCCGGGGACGACGCGGCAGCGTGGAGGGACGACGCG
>NW_006159850.1:1168738-1173991 GCF_000334495.1 Tupaia belangeri chinensis | reverse complement strand
AGGGGGGACGACGCGGCAGCGAGGGGGGACGACGTGGCAGCGAGGGGATGTGAAGGCCACATTGGTCACCAGAAAAGACGCTGAGAGTTGAGGCGGAAGGGCTAAACCCACGAGGACATGGCCTGGGCCTCAGTGCCCTCTGTGCCTGGTGCTGTCATTAGTGGCTTCGAGGACAGAGATGGGGAAACTGAGGCACACACAGCCACGGCCAGAGCCATGGGCTGCTAGTGAGAAGTGGAGCCAGGTTTTGGCCCAAGAACTCCCATCTCGCGTCTGGATGTGGTTTCGTTGCATTGAAGTTTACCAGGGCCAGAGAAATCGCACAGCCAAGTGCTGGGCAGAGCCCCACAGGCCATGGGCCGAGGCCATGGGGCTCCACTGAGGCATCACCTGATGGACCATCTCTGTCCAGTCAGCCCTGAGCGCTGCCCACTCGGCCACCCCCCACGTGGCGCCGTCTCAGCCAGGCCCTGGTGCAGGCACCCTGCGTCTGCTGCCCGCTGGCTCAGGGCCTGGGAATGTCCGGCCACAGCCGGAGCATGGAGCCACACGGACAGCCTGCAGACATCTCTTCAAAGGCTCACAGAAGGAAACGGCCTGGCCCCGTGCAGTCAGAGGGAGCCATTGTCTGGCTCCAGCGGCAGGTGGCGGAACAGAAGCACGATTTTTCTTCAGCATCACTGAGGAGGAAGATCTGGCTCAGGTCTGGGCCGGGCTGGGACGGATAAGCAACTTGGAGAGGAAAAGATCTTTGCGTGTTTTCGGGAGGAATGTGGGCGGTTCGGAGGCCAGGTCTGGCGCGAGCCCTGCGGACACCGCGAGTATTCAGGGCCCAGGAGGCGCGGCCAGGTGCCGAGAGAAGGCAGCGCTGTTCCCGGCCACGGGCTACAAGGGCCAGTTGTCTCAGCACTTGCACCGTCACCCTGGGCAACGCAGAAACATACATCAATGTGCCTTTGACAGCACGGCCTTCCTCGCAGGCTCCGAGTAAATGACTGAGCTGAGCAAAATGTAAATTCGTAGCCGTCCCTTGGAGACATAATTACAGGAACAGCTAAGGACAGTGGCGAGCTGGGCTGGGGCGGCAGGCTCCTTTCATGCAGCTGGGCTTGCTGGGAGGGGCGCCCAGGACGAGGACGGGCGGGGACGGGCAGGCTTTGGGCAGGCGGGTGGTGTCCCTCTCCTTCCCGGTCCAGGCCTGCTCTGGGCACTGCCGTTCCCTGGGCCCAGCCCAGAGCCTCCACACACGGGGCCCTGGGCCCCAGTGCCCTCTGTTCCTGGTGCTGTCATTAGTGGCTTCGAGGACAGAGATGGGGAAACTGAGGCACACACAGCCACGGCCAGAGCCATGGGCTGCTAGTGAGAAGTGGAGCCAGGTTTTGGCCCAAGAACTCCCATCTCGCGTCTGGATGTGGTTTCGTTGCATTGAAGTTTACCAGGGCCAGAGAAATCGCACAGCCAAGTGCTGGGCAGAGCCCCACAGGCCATGGGCCGAGGCCATGGGGCTCCACTGAGGCATCACCTGATGGACCATCTCTGTCCAGTCAGCCCTGAGCGCTGCCCACTCGGCCACCCCCCACGTGGCGCCGTCTCAGCCAGGCCCTGGTGCAGGCACCCTGCGTCTGCTGCCCGCTGGCTCAGGGCCTGGGAATGTCCGGCCACAGCCGGAGCGTGGAGCCACACGGACAGCCTGCAGACATCTCTTCAAAGGCTCACAGAAGGAAACGGCCTGGCCCCGTGCAGTCAGAGGGAGCCATTGTCTGGCTCCAGCGGCAGGTGGCGGAACAGAAGCACGATTTTTCTTCAGCATCACTGAGGAGGAAGATCTGGCTCAGGTCTGGGCCGGGCTGGGACGGATAAGCAACTTGGAGAGGAAAAGATCTTTGCGTGTTTTCGGGAGGAATGTGGGCGGTTCGGAGGCCAGGTCTGGCGCGAGCCCTGCGGACACCGCGAGTATTCAGGGCCCAGGAGGCGCGGCCAGGTGCCGAGAGAAGGCAGCGCTGTTCCCGGCCACGGGCTACAAGGGCCAGTTGTCTCAGCACTTGCACCGTCACCCTGGGCAACGCAGAAACATACATCAATGTGCCTTTGACAGCACGGCCTTCCTCGCAGGCTCCGAGTAAATGACTGAGCTGAGCAAAATGTAAATTCGTAGCCGTCCCTTGGAGACATAATTACAGGAACAGCTAAGGACAGTGGCGAGCTGGGCTGGGGCGGCAGGCTCCTTTCATGCAGCTGGGCTTGCTGGGAGGGGCGCCCAGGACGAGGACGGGCGGGGACGGGCAGGCTTTGGGCAGGCGGGTGGTGTCCCTCTCCTTCCCGGTCCAGGCCTGCTCTGGGCACTGCCGTTCCCTGGGCCCAGCCCAGAGCCTCCACACACGGGGCCCTCACTCTGAAAGGGCTCATTCATACACCAGGCTGCTGGCTTGGGTTACCAGCCGGCCGGCCTCACCACCTCTGTGTTCTTCCCATTAGAAGGATTTCCACCTGGAAGGTCATGGAGCCTCGGTCAGGGCTGTTCCGCACATTCCCCAGGCACCGAGGCAGATGGGGAAACTGAGGCACAGGAAGGCAACCCAGCTGCACGGCTGGCAGGCGGCAGAGCTGGGGCTTGGACCTGGGCCACACCTTGGACACCAGAGGCTCCCAGGGCAGCCATCGGGCCGGCCTGAGGTGTGTGCTCAGACTGCGTGGAGGCTGTGGGCCTCCTTCAGAGGCATCCAAAGCCCCGGGGCCCGGCCTCCTCCTCTGGGTCCACAGGGACAGCAGGGACAGCTCACCAGGGCCTGCTGTCAGTGTGGCGTCCATGCCTCCTGGGACGGTCTGGCCCGGGCCAGGGAAAGGGCTGGACTTGTCCCCAGCCCTGCTCACCACCTGTCCTATGCTTTTCCATGCCAGGCATGGCCATTCCCTTGGACCAGGGCACAGACCCCAGCCACAGAGGCTCTGCTGGGCAGGGACAGGGAGGACTTCTTAGAGGAGGAGGCAGAGGAAGCAGGCCACCCAACTCACTTGCCCAGACCTTCTGCCAGCCTGAGGTCCAGTGCCCTGGCTGGACTCATGCAGCATGTGTGTGTGTGCACACGTGTGTGTGTGTGCACACATGTGTGTACGTGCGTGTGCACATGGTGGAGCGGCCACACCTTGGACACCAGAGGCTCCCAGGGCAGCCATCGGGCCAGCCTGAGGTGTGTGCTCAGACTGCGTGGAGGCTGTGGGCCTCCTTCAGAGGCATCCAAAGCCCCGGGGCCCGGCCTCCTCCTCTGGGTCCACAGGGACAGCAGGGACAGCTCACCAGGGCCTGCTGTCAGTGTGGCGTCCATGCCTCCTGGGACGGTCTGGCCCGGGCCAGGGAAAGGGCTGGACTTGTCCCCAGCCCTGCTCACCACCTGTCCTATGCTTTTCCATGCCAGGCATGGCCATTCCCTTGGACCAGGGCACAGCCCCCAGCCACAGAGGCTCTGCTGGGCAGGGACAGGGAGGACTTCTTAGAGGAGGAGGCAGAGGAAGCAGGCCACCCAACTCACTTGCCCAGACCTTCTGCCAGCCTGAGGTCCAGTGCCCTGGCTGGACTCATGCAGCATGTGTGTGTGTGCACACGTGTGTGTGTGTGCACACGTGTGTGTGTACGTGCGTGTGCACATGGTGGAGCACCCATGTCTTGTGAGATACCTGTAGGAAGCTCACCCTTTTCCACCTTGTCTTTTTGCTCAGAACGGGGCCACATGGAGGGTGGGGCAGGGAGGGTTCCCTTGCACCCGCGTGGTTATCATCTGGAATGCCTCCTGGGACCAGCTCTCCGGGGCCGCAGGCCTCACTCCTCACGTGCACCCCACTCCCCTCCTTCGTCAGTGGCCTGGGTCCCCACGCCATGCACCAGGACTGCAACCCAACTTGAGTGGGGCTCAGTGACGTGGAGGGCGGGCCATGCTTCACACACGTGTGCGCCCCCTCCCTGCACCCAGCCCGCGTTCTCTCCTGACACCAGGACAAAGCGACTTCTCAGCCCCGGCCCTGTCCTGGAGCCTGATGGGCACAGCGAGCCCCGGTGCGAGAGACGGGCGGGCAGAGGCCACAGCCTGAGTGGCCCACATTCCCGGAGTCCCGCTTCTCCTGCTTTGGACCCAGAATGCCAGCAGCAAGACACCCAGGGCCAGCACTGCCCATTGCAGGCCCACGCTGACTCCACAGGGTAGCTGTGCTCCAACTTGCCCCCATGGCGCCCTTCCTAGTCGCAGCCTGGCCCGCTACTCAGGGCACCCCTGACTGCAGTCCCTGTGCTCACGCACACCCTAACTGGAACGATGCAGGAACTTCCTAAAGCCCCACCCCCGCCAGGACCCAGGGAGCCACGCCAGCCACGCCCAGGAGCACCTCTGTGAGGTGCAGCGCACTCACCAACCACGACGGCTCCTCCGCTAGCAGAGGAGCAGCCCTGGAACTGCGCTGCCCGCACCCTGGCCCTGGGCCAGCCAGCAGCTGGCAGCGGGCAAGGTGGCCAGTGGGCAGCCCTTCCGTGCACTCCCACACCCTTCAACTGGCCTCCTCTAGCCTCAGTTTCCCCCATCTTGCAAATGCCATCCACCAGGGCTCACGTGAGACCTGCTTTGGAAACTCCACGGGGTGTCTGAACGTCCCACACGCCGTGGCTGGCCTCGGGTCTGGCCAGAGGTCAGAGGTCTCGTTCCTCAGGATCAAGGTGCTGGAGCGGAGGCAGCTTGAGAGCAGCTTGCTATCTGGACAGATGGGGTCCACGCCAAGGCTGCCAGCATGAAGCAGGAAGACGTGTGACCGCACGGCCCTGGAATCTGCCAGAGGTTTCTCTTCCCTCCGCCCCATTCTGGCCTCGGCTACACAGTTTCGTTCTGACATCAGGCGAAAGCCAAGGGATGACTCAGGCGCTCAGAGTGGCCCCCTCTCCTTGGGGGCCAGTCCAAGCCCTGGGCAGCCCGGGGGCCTGGCTTCATGAGCCTTGGGCTCAGGGCACAGCCAGGCCGACTCCCCCAGAGTGTGGAAGTATGGACCACCCACGTCTCCCAGCGCTGTCCACACTGCAGCCCGGTTCACGCAGAGGGGAGCCCTCATGCCCTGCCTCCTCCACAGCATCCTTCGCAGGAGTCCCATGGGACAGCTCCTCCTGGCAGGGGTAGACACTGCCCAGGTCTCCAGTGTGTGGAGGCTGTGGAGAGGAGGAGAAGGCGGGGCAGGGCGAGGCGGGGAGGGACAGGCAGGCCGCCAGGCGGGAGAGCGACA
>NW_006159850.1:1166309-1168226 GCF_000334495.1 Tupaia belangeri chinensis | reverse complement strand
GGGGGGAGGGCCAGGCAGCCCGCGAGCCGGGAGAGCAGGCACCAGGATTCTCGCACGGCTCCCCTGCTGCAGTGCCCCTGCTGCGAGGCCCGATCCGTGCCTCAGAGGGGATGGCTCAGCACCCATCTCCACGCAGAGTCTGCAGGACAGTGACAGCCAAAGTGGCCCAGACACAGCCTGATGCTGAGACGTGCCGGCAGGTCTGGAGAGCAGGAGCAGGGCACAAGGGTGTGCAATGGCTGGGGCGGGGACACGCATGTGTATCCTCAGGCGTGCTGTAGCAGAGCACTCGTCCCACCAAAGGGCTGGTGGGGTCCTTGGCCTGGACAGGCCTGGGACGGGCACAGGCCGGCCGCTGTGACTGTGGTCGTGGGCGTGGACCCTACGGGCTCCTGTCTTTTCTCACCCAAGCAGTGTTCAGGAGCACAGAGCTGGAGATACACACGCACGTGCACACACGCATGTACACACACACACACACACACACACACACACACACCGGTGGGTTTGGAAACCAATCCTTTCTCAGGAAGGAGAAGTTGGAACAGCAGTTGGCATGATGGCTATGTCGCTGGACTCCCACGTAGTCGACTGCAGTTTGAGTCCCGGACCAGGTGGCTTAAACTCACGCCGAGCACGTGTGCGTGCCCAAGATCCCAAGAGGAGAATGTTGAAGGGATTGTGGCGTGGCCGTCTCCCCGGGGGGTGATTTCTCGCTTTCTGTCTCTGTCTTTCTGGTGAGTGCATGCGCCCTGTAGCAAAAAACTCTCAAAAAAAAGGGGGGGGGGAACCCTCTGGGACCTCTGTCTAGACCAGGACTCCCTGGATTGAAATACTGGTAACTGCTGGGGCTTCTAGTCCTTTCTCCAGACAGGGCGAGACCGGGAGCCAGGCCGCAGGCGACGCCACAGAGACACCAGTGGGGCTTTGAGTATCTGGGCACAGGCAGGCAGGGCGGCAGGACTTCTGAGCCCTTGGCCCCTTGCACAGTTCACATTTTCGAGTCGCCAGGAATGTCTGGGCCCCTTACGCACGCCTCGAGAATGACCGCCAGATAGCCGGGCTGGCCACACGGTTACTGTAGCTGCTACCGACAGTGGCCAGGCCCCGGAAGCCGGGCAGAGAGAGGCCGCTCCATGTGACAGGCCTTCCTAATGAAGGGGGAGCCCCCACTCCCGCCATCCTAGCCTTCGAAGCCCACCAAGTCCAGGTCCAGCACCCGGGGCCATCAAGCGCAACGCTGTCCCCTGCCCTCGGGCTCAGAGGCAGCACTTCCCACGTGCTGTCCCTGGGCCTTGGAGGAGGCCGACGGTCACCAGGCCAGCAGGACGTTCCTCACACAGGACAGGCCTGGCTCACTTACTGCCCTTTTTTGGCTGGTGTGCTTGGCAGGGCCCTCGCCTTCTCTGGGCCTTGGTTTCTCCTCTGCAAGGGTCCCTCCCTCTCCAGGCACCTGCATGGTCCAGCTGTCCACCCTCTATTCCAGAACCCACCGGCCAGGTGGGGCCTGGAGCCATTTCAAGATAGCACTGTAGATGCTTCTTCCCACCAAGTTTTTGGGGTGCCAACCTGGGCACACCACGCAGGTGCCAAGGGGCAGCTGTGATGTGCCCCAGATGCAGAGGAGCGTTTTCTTTGGGGTACCTGGTGGCCAGGAGGCCAGGCGGGAGAGCGCCCACGGGGCTGGAGTTCCAGGGCCCAGGCAATGCCCATCTTAATCCAGCCTTTCCATCCAGCCCAGGTGCCAGTTTGGGGGTGGGCTGGCCTGGGAGCACGGAGAGGGGTTCCCGGAGAAGTACCTTTCCCAGCGAGGCCCCCCGTGGCCACCGTGGGTCCCACGAAACAAACACCTAGGAAAAGCGGCGCTAAAAATAGCCGGGGGCGGCGGGGGCGGGGGCGGCGGCTGTAACCCAAGCC
>NW_006159850.1:1162101-1165756 GCF_000334495.1 Tupaia belangeri chinensis | reverse complement strand
AGGACCCCAGGGGTGGGCGCCTCTCGCCCATTCATCTCCAACCGGAGCCCCGCCGCTGCCACCACCACCTCGCACCCGCCACCAGGCGTGCCGGCCCTAGCGCTGCGTTGGCAGCGCCCCGGGCGCGGGTGGGGTCTTTCTGGCGACCCGCGGGGCTGGATGCCCCTAGGCTCCTGCAGGGAGGCCATGGCGCAGCCACCCAGCCCCCGCTTCCCAGCCTACTAGCCCGCTGTGCGAGTCCAGCTAGAGGGACCCGTGGGGATGCGGCGCCCCGCGGGGTGGCGGCAGGAAAGGAAGGCCGGCGAGCCCCCGGGGACTCCCTGGGGCCCCCAGTCTCTGCTCCTGCACAGACCCTGGTGGAGGGCCAGGCAGAGGGAAGCGGAGGCTGAGGGCAGAGCCTGCCCTGCGGGTCCTGGTGCCCTGCCTGAGCCGGGCAGTGGTGTTTTAGAGCCTGTGCCACGTGTCCACTTAACCCCCAAGGTCTGAGGGGGTGGAGGCCCCAGGCCAGGTGAAGACAGCAGGGCTCTGCACAGCTGGTCCGTGGCACAGGCTGGCAACCGTCTGGTCGGCCAAAGGAGACCTGAGTCTGGGTCCGCCTGCAGGCTAGACAAGTGAGACCCTCGGTGCCCCACGCAGCCCTTGTGCCCCGCACCGCCGAGCCCAGCACCGGGAAGGGCAGAGAGAAACACTTGTGAAGTGCGGGCCAGGGCCCGTGTCAGTGCACAGCGGGCTGTGGGGATGGGAGGTCGAAGCTGGGCAGGGTAGGTGTAGGGAGGGCAGACAGGGCAGTGTCCGCGGAGGTGACCCAAAGGGTGGTCATGGCAGAGCCAGGCTCGGGCCGGAGCTTGACAGAAGCCGGTCATGCGTCCCTGGAGTGGGAGAGAGGAGGCCATCAGAACCATGCAGTCTGGGCTGGGCAGCAGGAAAGGGCTGGCCACAGCCCTGAGAGGTCCCAGGAATCCGGGGCCGGGGGAACCCAGACTGGACCGTGAACTTCTGCCCCCTCGTCAGCGTTTCGGTTGCCACCAGACTTTGCCTCCAGGTTACCGAGTTTGCTTGGATACCTCCGACAACGGGGAGCTCACTCCCTGTCTCTGCAGCCAAGTCCAGCCGTCGCGGTGTCCCACAACCGAGGCTGCTGAGGGCTTGTGAGACCTGCTACAGGTCAAGCGGGAGCCGCCGACTGTGGTTCCGTGGGTTCTGGTGCCGTCGTGGTGCAGTGGCCCGGAATGCGCCAGGTCACCGCCCACACGGCTGCTGGTGCAGAGCCGAATAGCGAGACAGCGTTCCCGGAGAGATAGCGTCCTGGCCAGCCAGGCTCCGCAGCGCGCCCCTTGTCTGACCTGCGGCCCGCCCTTCCCCGCCCCTCCTTGGTTGTCTGAGCAGAGAGAGCCTCAGCACAGAGTGGCCTGCCCTGCTTCTCCTGGAGGCCCGCCACCCAAGGGTGCCAGCGCCCCAGCACCATAGCGGAGCCTGAGCTGCCGCACAGTCCCCGGCCCCTGCTGGCGTGGCCTCTTCTGAGAGTTGGGGCACCCCATGAGGAGGGCCAAGCACTGGGCAACTGCTCTGGGCTGTGTGGCCTGGGCAGGCCACCGGGCCTGAGGCTGGTCTTCCCCGTCCGCAAAGTGGGGTGCCCTCATGGGGACCCGTGGGATGGGCCTGTTTAAGAGCACGGGTCGTGCCACCTGGCACATGAAAGTGGGGAGGTGCTGGCACTGCCCACAGGCCTGGGGGACCCAGGAGATCTGAGAGGTGCAGGTGGCAGTTCTCCAGCCAGGGGAGTCTGAAGGGGATAGCCCAGCCGTAGGGTCACTGCCCTCCATCCGCGACAGCCCTCACACGGCCACTCCTGGGACACTTGCACTCCCTTCCCTCCTCAAGCCCAGGACCCCTGTGCCCAGCCACCTGGACTGGCCTCCTGCTCCCGCAGCCTTACTCCTGCCCCAGCTCTCCCCGGCCCCTCCACCCCCTCACTGGTCTGCCGCCTGCACCCTGGACTGTCCATGTCAGAGCGGCACCCTCACAGCCGGGCACAGCAGCCCTCAGCAGACACCCCTGGACTCGGGGTTCTGCCCCACGGCCAGCCCTCCCGGGGCTCCTGCACACGCAGGCAGTCCGCCGGGTGGCCACGCCTCCTGGGCGCTCTGCACTCCCAGGCTCCATGGCCGACCCCCATAGCCCACCTCATGTTCTGGGAGCTGACCACACACACTAGGGCTGGGCAGAGGGCAGTCAGTGAGGACCAAGCCCTGTGGGTGGCCTCTCTCTCCCTAATTCATCCTCACTGGTCACCTTGCGGCCATGGCTGGGGTGGCGAGGGTTGTCTTGGGGACCGGCCACAGCCTCGCACACCCACGGAGTCAGCCAGGGACCTGCCACTGCCCCGAGTTAGAAGGAAGGTGGCCCGGCACAGCTGGGGCTGTTGGCTGCACAGAGCACCCAGCCTGTATCTGCTTCGCCAGGGCTGCACGTGCCCCGCTGTGCACACCCACAGGTGCCCCACGCGCCAGCAGTGGCTCCGACTCAGTGTGAGCGACTTGGACCACATCCGCATTCCCGGGGACTTCGGACGCAGTCCACCACTGCTCACCGGACGCTGCTCCCAGAGGCCAGGGCTGAGCGCATCCTTCCAGCTTGAGATCCCTCGTCAGGTGCCGCCCAGGCCCTCAGTGGCCCTCTGAGTGGACGTCACTCTGGTGGCTTCTACCCTGGCTGCGCTGGATGGAGCCAGTACAGGCAGGGCGGGACCCGCCCAGGGTGCAGGGATGGCCTGGCCGTCGTGAGTGGGGCAAGCTCCTGCCTCCATGGTGCTCCTCAGCACGTGGCCCAGCCCCACCCGTGGGTTTGCAGTGGCTGGTCCCGAGTCCCAGCGAGCGGAAGGCTGGCACTCCTGGGCAGGCGCCGTCGCTGCGACCCTGGCCCCCACCCCCTCACGTGCGCTCACGAAGGCGCACACAACTCTGAGACCGGATTTCTCCAACAGCCAGCCGCGAGAGGACTCCCAGTGGAAGCACCTGTGGCCTGTGGGGACAGCCTGAGGGCAGAGGTTAGAAGGTGGGGCCGGTCAGGTGGGGACTGACCCAACACCCAGGGCCAGAGGCCGTCAGGGGGCCCCCTGCCTGCTGCAGGGAGCCAGAGCCCCCACAGGCTCTAAGTTAGGGTGCAGCGCCCTCCCTTGGGAGCCACTAGGCCCTATGGGTCCTGGTGGGCCCAGGCTGCACTGGGCAGTACGCCTCGGGCTGCTTTACCAAGTGGGGCAGAGGCCTCTGTCACGGTCGCCCACCAGGCCTCCCTTTGTAGCCCAGGGCAGCACACTCGGCGAGTCTGAGCAGGCACACGTGTGAGCGAGCCAGGTCCTGCCCAACTACCCCTCCGTCCTCACCCCTCCCACCACAAGCTGGCCACGGAGGATGGGGACATTCTGAGCCCTGGCCGCAGCTCACAGCGTCTGTGCTGCCGCTGGGCTGCTCCCAGGACCGGTGTCCCAGCCAGCGGCCAAACAGAGTCGGCCTGCCGCTGGGCTGCTCCCAGGCCCGGTGCCCCAGCCAGCGGCCAAACAGAGTCGGCATTCATGGGCGGCCACGGAGGCTTCCGACTGGCCCGGGCACGGCCGCCGCCCGCCGAGGGTGGGGGGGGGGGGGGGGCCCGGGCGGGG
>NW_006159850.1:1153132-1156843 GCF_000334495.1 Tupaia belangeri chinensis | reverse complement strand
GCCGGTCAGGTGGGGACTGACCCACCACCCAGGGCCAGAGGCCGTCAGGGGGCCCCCTGCCTGCTGCAGGGAGCCAGAGCCCCCACAGGCTCTAAGTTAGGGTGCAGCGCCCTCCCTTGGGAGCCACTAGGCCCTATGGGTCCTGGTGGGCCCAGGCTGCACTGGGCAGTACGCCTCGGGCTGCTTTACCAAGTGGGACAGAGGCCTCTGTCACGGTCGCCCACCAGGCCTCCCTTTGTAGCCCAGGGCAGCACACTCGGCGAGTCTGAGCAGGCACACGTGTGAGCGAGCCAGGTCCTGCCCAACTACCCCTCCGTCCTCACCCCTCCCACCACAAGCTGGCCACGGAGGATGGGGACATTCTGAGCCCCGGCCGCAGCTCACAGCGCCTGTGCTGCACCACCCAGGGCCAGAGGCCGTCAGGGGGCCCCCTGCCTGCTGCAGGGAGCCAGAGCCCCCACAGGCTCTAAGTTAGGGTGCAGCGCCCTCCCTTGGGAGCCACTAGGCCCTATGGGTCCTGGTGGGCCCAGGCTGCACTGGGCAGTACGCCTCGGGCTGCTTTACCAAGTGGGGCAGAGGCCTCTGTCACGGTCGCCCACCAGGCCTCCCTTTGTAGCCCAGGGCAGCACACTCGGCGAGTCTGAGCAGGCACACGTGTGAGCGAGCCAGGTCCTGCCCAACTACCCCTCCGTCCTCACCCCTCCCACCACAAGCTGGCCACGGAGGATGGGGACATTCTGAGCCCTGGCCGCAGCTCACAGCGGCTGTTCTGCCGTTTTTTTGGTTGGGAGCGTCCCGGGGCATCTTCCGCATTCCCGGGGCTGCAGGCCAGCCTGGCGTGTGTGCACGGGGCGGCTCTGGGAGCAGCTGGCCACGCAGCCCTCCCAAGAGACTGCGAGATGGGACCCCCTTGCCTTCCTGCAAGACAGGCGCAGCGTGGCCAAGACCACGACCAGGCCAGGCAGGGGGGGACTCACCAACTCTGGAGCCTCCGGTCAGGGTGGGGTTAATGGAGGCCGGTGGCATGTGGAGTTTCAGCTCAAGCTTCTCGCAGTGGCCCAGCGGGGTCCCGAACCTGTCCTGCGCTGTCTCATCAGCGCTGTGGTGCACACATGGTGTAGACACAGACACTGCTCAGAACCCTCGCAGCGCTCAGCCCAGGGCCCACACAGCAGGGAATGGCGGGCCAGGCTCCCCGCACCGCTGGCGTGGGCTGGCCACAGTGCTACCCTCCGGGCCCCGCCTGGCCACACCAGCCCTTGCTCGGTGGGTGCTGCAGGCACACTCTCAGGGAGGGCTGCTAGACCACCCCTGGGCCGTGAACAGACGGCCACGAAAGACCAGAAGACCTGCTGCGGGCAGGCTCGCGGGGCTCTGGGCTGGGGTGGCCACCAAGGAGGGCGAGGCTGGAGACGCGGGGTGTTCCTGGTGGGGCTGTGGCGTGCTCCCAGCCCTGAAACAGTGTGCCAGGGCCTGAGAGCTGAGCCTGGGGAGAGGAGAGCCCAGCCGAGGAAGCCAGGGTGGCCAGCCAGGTGGCTCCTCTCTCAGGGCAAGCTGCCAGTGGGGCTCATGCCACCGTCACAGCTCTGAGAGTTGGCCCAGAATTCGAACCCTGCCAAGTTCTTCACTACGTCCCAAAGGGAACCCTGTTCCGAGGACACCCCACGGGTCTGCAGGGTGGGCCCCCGAGACAGCTACCACCTCCCACTCAGTGGTCTGTGTCTCCTCTCACCCAGGAGGCCGACTGCTGCCACCCTGCTTCACAGGCAAGTAACTGAGGCCCAGGTGGCAGAGGGTCTACGGGGCCCGTCATACCAGCCTATGGGGGGCCCAGCCACCCCAGCCTATGGCAGGAGCCCGAGGCCCGCGCACACCGGGAGACAGTGGAGGCCGCTGCTTAGCAGCTCTGCTCACTCTTGCACACAGCCAGGCCCAGAGCTGTTCCGGAAGCCTGGCCCTGGTGGGTGACTGGCTGGTGAGCGGGGCCTTGGCTGTTGCGTGTGGTGTCTCCCAGAGGCTCCTGGTGAGCAGCCAGCATTGCCGGGCTAGGGAGGAGGACTGCGTCCCCCTCCCGGGTGCAGCCGGGCTTCGCTGTCTTCAGTGAAGACGGCAGTGTGGACATGCTCGTTATGCAGCATTGTGGAGCAACCTCGGAATAACTGCCGTCGCCGTGCAGGCAGGAGGTCAGCGCCCCACGAGCTGGCTTCTCCATTGGTTTCGACTTACCGAAGTCAGGCGTGAGTGCACAGCCTAGTTTAACACCTACTGTGGGTGCGTGTTCACACCCTCCTAAGACCGTCACCGCTGTTACAGTGGACCCCGCTGTGTCAGGAGGAGCGTGTTCACATGTGCCCGTCACACACCACATGGTCATAGCAGCCCTGCATGGAGAGAAGTCGTACATGGAGTGTGTAAAATTGAGCTCCCGCACATGGAGCTTGAAAGGTGAGCGCATTCCCCATGCAACCCTGGCCAGTCTGACCAGGCAGGGCCGGGGCTGCTGGTGAGCTATGGCTCCCACCCCAGTCAGCCCTCTAGAGGGGGAAGGCTGGCAAGTGAGACCAGGAAGAGATTCAGAGCCTGGGGACCTAGGGTCGGCTCCCTGGAGCAAGGGGTCTTGCAGCTGGGTTTTGAAGAATGAATAGGAGCTTGTCTGGGGTCCACCTGGCCGTTACTAGGTTGCTGGAGAAGTCATGACAATAAGAAAATGTGTGGCCCAGTACAAGCACTCGGTGGCCATGTGCTCGTGGCCATGTGCTCAGCATGGCCACCACGTCAGCCCTACAGTGTGGCTGACCCATCTCAGCCATGTGGTCCTGAGGCCCGACCCCAACAGCAGCTGGCCCTGAATGTACCTCTTCCTTACTCACCGCTGTACCATTGCACCCAAAATGCTTGGAAGACTCCTATTCAGCCTTCAAAACCCTCATCCAGCATCAGCCTCCCTCTTCTCTGAGAAACCTTCCTTTCCGTGACAGCATGGCCCGACCGTGCCTGCCCCTGTCATCCCTCTCTGGTCCTGTGCCTCAGGTCTCTGGAGCACTGACATCGACAAGAGTCAAGACTGTCATCCCCCCCCCCCAGTGCTGGCACAGGGTGGCCTTGGAGCGTGGACGCGCGGTAAATCTGAGTGTGCATGGGTGAGTCGGTCTCCAATCTCGGTAGACGTCTGGCCGCAGGGCCTGGCAGGAAGCTGACCTCGCGGGCACCACCAGGCTGGCAGCGGGCTGCTCTATAAATACACTCCGAACACAGCCAGCCCACATGAATTCCTGCCGTGCCGCCCTGGAGTGCCCTCCCAGCGGAAGAAAGGCAGCCAGCAGCCCCTCCCGGGAGCAGGGACATGCCCTCCCCAGGCCAGCTTGGGCCCATGGCGGCGGTGCTATCTGAGCATGAGGCCCGCCCAGCGCCCTGAAGCTGCATTTAGCCCCTCATAGCTGGACCTGCCCCCGCCCCACCCCCAGCGTCCCGACTGTCTGCGCCGGGGTGGTGCCCAGGGAACAGTGAGAGTCTCTGGTGGTCCTTCGTGCTAGGCGTCGGGGACCCAGGGCCCTGCTTGCACTCACCAGGGTGCACAGGGCCCACGAGCCTGCCGAGGAAGGGGCTGGGTGCGGGGGGGCGGGCCCCGAGGAGCCTGCCGAGGAAGGGGCTGGGTGCTTGGCGGTGACAGCCTGGCAGGAGTGGAGCTCAGCGAGGGCCGGCCGTGGAGCC
>NW_006159850.1:1148631-1149515 GCF_000334495.1 Tupaia belangeri chinensis | reverse complement strand
CGCGAGCCACGCCCAGGGCCCTGAAGCTGCATTTAGCCCCTCATAGCTGGACCTGCCCCCGCCCCACCCCCAGCGTCCCGACTGTCTGCGCCGGGGTGGTGCCCAGGGAACAGTGAGAGTCTCTGGTGGTCCTTCGTGCTAGGCGTCGGGGACCCAGGCCCCTGCTTGCACTCACCAGGGGGCACAGGGCCCACGAGCCTGCCGAGGAAGGGGCTGGGTGCTTGGCCAGGAGTGGAGCTCAGCGAGGGCCGGCCGTGGAGCCGGGGACTCTGCAGGCGTCACACCTGCCAGCCTCGGTTTCCCCACCTGGCCGCTGGCATCACAAGTGCAGCCTCCAGGGCAGGCACGGGGACCCGTGTGGCCGGTGGTAGGTCTGACTGCACTCTGCAAGACCCAGGCCATGGCCAACTGCCGTCGGCCCTTGCAGGAAGTGGACTCCCGAGACCTTCAGGGCACTGAAGCCGGAGCAGGGTGGGCCCTGCGAGGGCGGGCTCACGTTTGCACCTGCACCCTCCCAGAGGGACAAGTGCAAACTGCGGCATAGCCCGTGGCTGCCCGAGAGGAAGAGACAGCCACAGCAAGCTTTCATAGCGCGTCCTATCTAGCCTGGCGTAACCGAAACGCGTCCTCCCATGCGCCGTCTGCTCTCAGATGAGCTGAGAGTCATCTCACACTCGTGTTCCCCCAGCTCTGACGTCTCATACTTGTGCCCTCCCGGCTCTGACGTCTCACACTCGTGCCCCCCCCCGGCTCTGACATCTCACACTCGTGTTCCCCCGGCTCTGACGTCTCACACTCATGTTCCCCCGGCTCTGACATCTCACACTCGTGCGCCCCCGGCTCTGACTTCTCACACTCGTGTTCCCCCGGCTCAGCTCGTTACA
>NW_006159850.1:1144289-1148560 GCF_000334495.1 Tupaia belangeri chinensis | reverse complement strand
CACCCCCATGCCCCCCGGCTCTGACTTCTCACACTCGTGCCCCCCCGGCTCTGACTTCTCACACTCGTGTGCCCCCGGCTCTGACGTCTCACACTTGTGCCCGCCCCCGGCTCTGACATCTCACACTCATGTTCCCCCGGCTCTGACGTCTCACACTCGTGCCCCCCCGGCTCTGACATCTCACACTCGTATACTCCCAGCTCTGACTTCTCACACTTGTGTGCCCCCGGCTCTGACGTCTCATACTCGTGTGCCCCCGGCTCTGACTTCTCACACTTGTGTTCCCCCGGCTCTGACATCTCACACTCGTGTGCCCCCGGCTCTGACTTCTCACACTCGTTTTCCCCTGGCTCTGACATCTCACACTCGTGCATCCCCCCGGGCTCTGATGTCTCACACTCATGTGCCCCCCCCAGCTCTGACGTTTCACACTCGTGTTCCCCGACTCTGAGGTCTCACACTTGTGCACCCCGGCTCTGATGTCTCACACTCGTGCGTCCCCGCTCTGAGGGCCAGGAGTGTCACATGTGACATGCTCACCACACGTTGCCTGTCTCAGGAGCTGCATATTGCCAGGGCGGACAGGGGCAGGCCGTGAGGCACGAGTCGGGTTGTGCTCCTGGCACCCCGGGCTGCTCAGAGTCTCCCCTGTGGCTGGTGAGCTTGTTGGACAGCCGCTGTTTCTTGTCCCTTTTTCGGTCATGAAGGCCAGCTGTTCGGGCATCCATGGGGTACAGAAAAGGAAAAGCAGTGCCCAGGAAGTCTGTGGCTCAGCACCGCCCAGAGAGTGATCATGGCCTTGGAGTCCCTGTGGACATATCGGTCTTGTCACCGTGGTTTTCTGTGGTCCCTGCAGGCATAGGCACATGTGTCCACCATAAAGCAGCTGAAACCTTTCAACCAGCCTGCACCCTCTCCTGTCCCTACTCCCTTCTGCTGCCCTGAAAGGGGCTTTACTATGCCTTGTCCTCAGCAACAGCTTTGCCCAGATCAGCCTCCCCACTCTATGGGGTTTTTTGATTTTTGTTTTTCCAGAGGGCACATGTGCTCATCAATCCCTTCTTCATTTCTCCCTCCTTTCAGGACTTTGGGCACACACACACACACACACACACACACACACAGTGGCATGTTTCTCAAGCCACCTAGTCTGGAACTCAAACTATGGAGTCATTCACATGAAATCTAGCCACAGAGTGAGCAATGGAGCCAGCCCCAGGCTCTTCACCCCTGCTGCCACATCGTCTTTGCCCACAAAGCCTCAGGTGTCCCCTACCACCTCCGAAGTGAATCAGCCCTAGGGACCCTCCAACCTAGAGATGAATTCTGGAGGTCAAGCTTCCAGAAATTTCGCTTATGGCCATGGACAGCCTGGCCAGGGGCTCTGTAGATAGCGGGACGTGTGGGTGATGCATGCAACATGTTACGATGGCCCGTGTGACACCACAGCGCGTGTGCCTGTGTACAGCTAGTGCACACGTATGAGGTCGTGTCTGTCCTGGATCGTGGGGTTCAGAAGGGCCGTTCTTGTGCCAGGACTACCCAGACTCTGATGCCACTCTCGTGGTGACCCTCTGAGCAGGTGACCCTGTGCAGTTGCCATTCTCAGTGAGGCTCAGAGACTAGACTGAGCACCAAGGGGCAGGGACGGGGCTGGGCTGCTGCCTGCCGGGATGTGCCCAGGTCCTCGCCTGGCCATCAGGCCCTGGTTCTGGCCAGAGCAGTGGACAACTCTGCACCCATTTGCACACCCACCCCTGTAGGGCCTGCCCTGGGCCGTCCTGGGTGAGCTCTGGGGTCCCCCATGCACGGCCAGGCCCAGGACCCTCTGCCTGGACTAGGGTCCTACACAGAGCAGAGCTGGAGGTCTCAGGGACAGCTCGGTGCTCGTCACCATCTCTGGGTGGCCCTCCCTGTGACCACACCCTTAGTCTGACATAGACTGTCTTATGTGCCCTCGTCTCTCAAGGGCAAGAGGCAGAGAGAACACATTACCACAAAAGGGGACTTACTAGCTCTGAGCCCTCGGAGTCACGGGCTTCAGGCAGAGCTGGACCAAGGCTCTCCAACGGCCCTCAGAAATCTGTCTTTTTTGCCTCCTGGCTCCGCTTCCTCCCCATAGCTCCAATGTCATCTCCCCCAGGAGCTGTGAAGAGGCCCCAGGGCCCAGCCTCTGTGACCAGCAAAGGCACCTCCTTCCAGGAGCCGCAGCAGGGTCCCAGGGAAGCCCCTCATTGGCGTGTCCCCTTCCCACCACGGTGTCCTGGGAGAGACTGCAGGCCCAGATCATGACTGGAGCAGGACGTGTCCCCAGGGCTTAGAACCTAGGAGTGGCTCCCTGCCCATCCCCACCCCCTGTCGGACCGATCCAGAGACACAGGTGAGGGAGGCAATGGGAGAGACTGGGCTGGGTGGGCTGGGAGCGTGGCCTTGCCAGTCACACAGCAGACTCCAGTAGGATCCAGCACACACGTGTGTCAGACGTGCACAGGTGTGAGACGAAGGGTGGGCAGGAGGGAGAGGGCTGTGCTAGGCAGGTGGGTGGTGGGTGGGTGGATGGCTGCAGAGACAGAGACAGGAGAGACAGAGCTGCCGGCGGATAGAAATACCACTGGGTGGTGGTCTCTGAGATTCCTTTTGGTTGTCAGAATAAAGATGTCAGGGCCTCGACGAGTTAAAAGCTCCCAGCCTGGACCATCTCTGCCACCGTGACCTGTGGGGGGTCGGAGTGGGGTCCAGAGCGGTGCTAGCTCACTCCCAGGCCCTTGCCAGGGGCTCAGATTGCTGGGTGTCAGGGCACCAGACTCGGCATGACAGGTGTTGCCTGGCCCTCCGGCCCTCCAGACGAAGTCGCCCAGGACACGCCGCAGCTCTGGAAGCATGTTCGCCTGTCAGCGCAGGACAGGCCAAGGCAGGGTCTCCTGCTTGGGGAGGGGGGCCTTGGGGCCCCGCCTCCCGTGTGACGCCGTCAGCTCATAGGAGTGGCCACGGGGTGGCGCTGGGCCCCTCCTCCCTGCCACCAGGGCCCTGGGCTCAGGCATCCAGGTGCTATGGGCCGTAGGGTAGCGACTCGTGGTTAGTGGGTATGGCTGGGAGAGGGCTCCGTGCAGCAGGCGGGGCGGCTGGGAGGGCTGGGGCCAAGGGTCAGGTCCGATCCCTCACTTTCGCTGTTGGGTCCCGGGACAGCACAAAAGTCGATAGGCTCCTTGGTCTACACACGCTGCGGGGGTGGGCGGCGCCGTCCCGTTGACCCCAGAGCACCGGGAGGGTTGCGTCTTGTCCTAGCAGGCGGAGAAGCCAGAGCTGGGCAGTGTCCGGTGGGCAGCCCTCCACGGTCACACCGCCCCTGAGCGCCCGGCCTGGCCTGCATCCCAGAGCTGTGTGGTGCTTCGCCAGGTGGCTGGCCAGTCCCGGAGGCTTCGCTCACCTGGTGTGGGGCTTCTGAAGCTGGGCCAGAGCCCCTCCACCCCCTCTGCCTCCTCAGAGCCCCACGACCTCACCCGCCGGGAAGCCAGCAGGTCGAGATCTCCTGAGCACGGTGGCCGGAGCCCTGCTGCGGTGCCACAGGCCCACGGCCACAAAGCCCAGGTCCAGAGGGAGGGCGTAATCTGGGTCTGTTGGTCTGGTTTGGTTTTGGGGGTTATTTTACGTTTTTGCCATCAGGTTTGTGTGCTCACCAGAGCTAGAGACAGGGAGAGGAAAAGTGAGAAAGTACCCCTGGGCATGGCCCCACCACAACCCCTTCTCCTCCACCCTCCCCGGGATTTGGGGCACACATGTACACGCACCCAGAGTAATCGTCAAGCGGCCAGGTCCAGGACTCGAACTATGGTCAGCCATGTGGGAGTCCAGTGCCCTAACTGCCGCGCCACCCGCTGGCCCCTGTCTTTCTGCCTTGCTACCAGCAATGCTGGGGTTGTGTGAGTCCTAAAGACACGGCTTATTTGCAGCCTTCCAGAGTGTGGGGGTGTGGGGGCTGCGAGTCCTCGGGCATGGTTGGCAGGGGCGGCTTGCTGTGTCACGCGCCAGCTCTGGTGAGGACAGGCCCTTGGCCGAGCGGGCGAGCAGGCAAGCAGGTGCAGACGTGCTTGGTCCGCTCGCCACAGCGTTACCTCCATGGGCTGTCACAGTCACCACCCACCAGGCTTCGCCACTACCTGCGTCAGTTGCAAAACGTGACCCTCTGAGGGACAGAGCAGACCCCATCGCAGTGGGGGAATGAGGCCCAGCCTCAGCTGTGCTCCCCGAAGCTGGCGGCAGGAGCTCCATGC
>NW_006159850.1:1142982-1144163 GCF_000334495.1 Tupaia belangeri chinensis | reverse complement strand
GTGGGGGGGCCGCGGGCCGGGGGGGGCTCCCCCCGCCTGCCTGTCCTCTTGGCTGTGTGGGCAGGTCACCCGCCTCAGGTGAAGCAGCAGGACAGGCCTTGCTCACAGGGACCACGGCGCATCTCTCATCCTGGCTCGGCAGAGGGCCCATAGCAGTGGGCCGAGGCCCAGGAAGGACTCGGCCAGCCCCTGCAGACAGCAGGCCAGCGCCTGCTCTGGGGAAGACAGGGTGCGCAGAGGGGCGTCTGCTCTAGGGAGAGCTCGGGCTCCCAGCCCAGCCCCGCACTAGCCCATTGGCCCAGGAAGTCCTGGGCCCCCACCAAAATCTCAAGCAGAAAGGGAGGCTCAGACCCTAGAGAGCTAGGGAAGGTCACCCCAACACAAGGGACCCCAGAATGACCAGGAGTGAACCAAGGAAGGAGGCATGTCCCCTCGCCCAGCCTAGGACAGACAGAGCAGTCAGACAGCGCTGCTGGTGACAGTGCTATGTGTGTCGTGCCGTCCAGTTCAGGGACACCAGGCCCTCTCTGGCTGAGGAAGGTACACTGGGGGTCTGTGTGATCGTTCGTCTAGAACACAGCAGCGCCTGCGACCTGTGTGAACCAGGGCTGCAGTAGCTGAGCACCCAACATCTGATTACCCTCCTCTTGATGGGTGGGTGGGAAATGGCGGTGGGTGGTGGTAGGTGGATGGTGAGTGGGTGGGTGCAGGGTGGGTGGATGGATGATGGGTGGATGGCAGGTGGATAATGGATGGTGGTTGTTTTGGTGGATAGTGGGTTGATGGTGGGTGGATGGAAGGATGATGGTGAGTGGATAGTGGGTGGACGGTGGATGGGTGGGCAGATGGAAGATGATGGATGTATGGATGGTGGGTGATTAGATGGGTGAGGTGGGTGGACAGATGGTGGCTGGCTGGATGCATGGTGAGTGGATAGTGGGTGGACGGTGGGTGGGTGGACTGATGGAAGATGATGGATGAACGGATGGTGGGTAATGAGATGGGTGGGGTGGTGGATTGTTGGTGGATGGATGAACGGATGGTGAGTGGATAGTGGATGGATGGTGGGTGGTGGATTGTTAGTGGCTGGCTGGATGGATGGTGAGTGGATAGTGGGTGGACAGTGGGTGGACAGATGGTGGATGGATGGATGGATGGTGAGGGGATAGGGGGTGGGAGGG
>NW_006159850.1:1137600-1142894 GCF_000334495.1 Tupaia belangeri chinensis | reverse complement strand
TGGTGGGTGGGTGGTGGTTTGACGGTGGGTGGGTGGGCAGATGGTGGCTGGATGGATGGATGGTGAGTGGGTAGTGGGTGGACGGTGGGTGGGTGGACAGATGGAAGATGATGGATGAACGGATGGTGGGTAATGAGATGGGTGGGGTGGTGGATTGTTGGTGGATGGATGGATGGATGGATGGATGGAAGAAGGATAGATGATGGCGACTGGATGGTAGGTGGATGATGGATGGATAGATAGATGGGCGTCTGGGGTCACGGCCAGTGAGGCCTCCCTGCGTGCTGCTGACCACCAGCTGATGTGCCACTGAGAACAGGAAAAGCCCATAAAGGCCCACTGGGGGGAGTGAAAGTGAACGCCGGCCACCACACCAGGGGACAAATGTGTGTGTGGGACATGCAGATCAGGGTGCTTTCAACTCCCAGGGCCAGAGATGCAGGAAGGGCGCCCTGGGGAGCCCAGGCGAGAATCTTCCATCAGAGGTGAGGGGTCGGGAGGCTTCAGCGAGGGGCCAAGGACAGACAGCACATTCTCTGGTCTGGCTGGAGGGGGAGCGCCCACTGCACTGGGCCAGCTCCCATCCAGAGCCCTTGCCAGCCTGGTTCAGGGCTGCGCTCGGCCCGCTTGCTCAGCAGACACGTGGGTCTGTGCGGCGTGGACAGCGTGGCGCCCTCCACCCAGAAACCTGTCCTCCCCTGAGTGGGCAGTGCAGCCCAAAGCCCCCTCCACGTTGGCTCCCTCATAACCTGGGGTCCTTAGAACAGTTGTGGGGCCAACTGATGACATGATGGTTAAGGCAGCTGGACCCCACATGGCCAACTGCACAGTTCAAATCCCAAACCTGGTGGCTTAAAAACCCACGCTGGTGTGTGAGTGTGTGTGTGTGTGTGTGTGTGTGTGTGCCCAGAACTCCAAGAGGAGAGAGGCAAGTCCAGGCCACTGAGTGAGGAGGAGGATGGCGAGTCCTCAGGACATAGCCTTTCAGCCACTGAGGAACAGCCCAGTCCACCGTAGGCTTAGCAGAAAAGAGGCCCGCAGACTCCCGTGACCAGGCAGCGCTGGGGGGCCTTCAAGCATAGCTGGACCCAGGGGCTCTGTCTAACAGTGCAGGAGGAGCAGCTGCCCTGGAACCCCACAGTTGAAGGGAGGGAAGGCTGGTTCCCCAAAGGGATCCTGAGCCATTTCCAGCAAAAGACCAGGCAGAGCAGGAGGACCCCACCCTGAGCCACGGGCACCTGCAGATCAGGGATGGCAGACTGGCAGCCCCAGCCAGACCCACCCAGCATGTGCATGGCTCAGCCACACGGCACCCTCGAAATACCAGAAGTCCTCAAGAATGCCCAGCTTCTGCCGGGACCCTGAGACATGCCACACTGAGCCTACAATGCCCCCAAGCAGCGGATGGGCTAAGCGCTACCACCCCTTGGAGGTGCAGTCCCCCTTTGGCCACAGTCCCCACCACTCCCTGTTGCCCACCGGCCTCACCATGTCTCAACAGCCACTGTGCCAGGGGAGCTGAGAGCAGGCCCAGGTCCCGGTGAGGTGGGCTGCACATGAGCGGGGCTGCACACGGACCAGCCGGGCCCTCAGTCTCAGGTGCTCAGAGCTCCCAGGGAAACACAGGAGGCAACGTTCTCGGCAGTGGAGACCAGCCCTCCAAGCAGCCGCAGCGAGGCGTGGGTCCATCAGGCCCAGCTCGCCTGGCCCAGCCCTGCAGCTCCTGGCCTCAGAGGCAGTAAAGCCCCTGCCGTTTCGTAGCTCGGGATGGTTTCTGTTCTCCCGCCCCGCTCCCACACATGCACACACACACACACGCACACACACGCACACACACACACGGGAGAGTCTTGGCAGCTGGTGAGTGCTAACGTGGCTGAATTGCTTTTGGGGACTTTGAAAGAAGCTAATTAGAAGCAGCTGAGCCGTGAGCACTGGAAGGTGGAGGGCCAGGGCGGCTTCCCACAGGGCTCAGGAGGGAGCGGCCAGCACTCTTCACAGCACCACGGCTGCCTCTGCCTTGAGCCCGTGTCCAGCCCACCAGTGACCGATGCCCGGGCCGGCCTGGCCAAAGGTGGGACCAGCCGGGAAACTGCCCTCTGTGGCCTCCAGGGCTAAGGATGGGAAATGGGGTGGAGGGGGAGATGTGGGTGTGTCTCAGGGTAGCTGCATGTGTGTGTGCATGTCCCAGGGCAGCTGGGACACGTGTCCTGTATGTGCCTCGGTTTACCCACGCTACCCGCCTGCCTGCCGGCCTGTGTGCCCCACTGAGAAGGAGCTGCTGCAGTAGCCAGGCCCAGGCCGCCCGTCCCACCACTCCGCACACACCGGCCCCGTGCTCCCCGAGCTGAGGTTCTTCAGAAGTCCCCACGCTGGGTCTTCTCGTCATAACAGCCACCCCTGCCCCCGGCCAGAAGCTTGGACACAGACGTTTACGGTGGGACGGGGCGAGCTGAGCAGCTCCCTCTCCCCCAGCCTTGGGGCCTGGCGTGCACCCGCCTGTGCTGGGATCTGCATGCTGCATAGCCGAGCAGGCCTCCCCATGCTGCCCAGGCCCCCCACCTTCCCAGCGGGCCCTCCGGCCATCCCAGGGGGGTCCCTTGCCACCCGAGTGGCCCCCCCAGCATACCTCCCTCGGGCCACAGGCACTTCCTGTGTTTCCTACATTCACGGAAGCCAGCCTGAACACGGGATACTCTTTTATTGTTTTTGTTTTTAGAATGGTTTTTGCTATAGGGCGCATGCACTTGCCAGAGAGACAGAAAGCAAGAAATCACCCCACAGGGGAGATGGCCATGCAGCAATCCCTTCTCCATTCTCCTCTCGAGATCTTGGACATGCGCGCACATGCACCCAGCGTGAGTTTTAAGCCGCCAGGTCTGGCGCTCGAACATGGTCTACTATGTGGGAGTCTGTCGACGTATCCACTATGCCATCTGCTGGCCCCTGAACATGGGACGTTCTGAAGGACACGGGACGCAACCCCCACACTGGAGACGCACTGTCTGGTAGTCAGCCCTCCCTAGCACCTGAGCCCCATTCCCTGCAGGACAGGGCTAAGGGACCCATGGGTCTCAGCGGTGGCTGGAGCTCCTGATGGCCAGGGCAGCATGGGCCGTCCCAGGGGAAAGTGGCTCTCCCAGCACTGACCAGCCCTGGTGTGTCCTGGGACCAGGACGGTGCCCGGCCCACGTGTGCAGGTGTGTGCCGGGAGCTGGTCATGGGGGGACTGGCAGCTCCCTCCTCCCTGTGACACAAAGGAGAGGGGTGGGCATGGGGGCTGTCACCGTCCTGCATGGCGTGGGCACTGGTCCTGTTGCTGGGCCAGCCACTTGGGGTGCCACCTGCATCCCTCCCACGGCAGCCGTTCACGTCGGTCCAACACACTCTTCAGGTCAGCCCTGTGCAGGAGAAACTGAGTCATGGGCAGAGGGCGAGTCCTGTGTGACGGAGCCTGGAGGCTGGGCCTGCCCCGAGGCCCCGTGTGTGTCCCAGGAAGCCCCAACCTCCAGAGTCCTGCTCGCCCTAGGCCAAGCAGCCCTCCGGACTGCAGCCAGCCCTGCCAGCGTCCGCACCGCCTCTGAGCATACCGCCTCGCACACTAAGAAGTGTGAGAATGGACAGGCGGGAAAGCGCTCGGCGTGTGCGTGCTCCCTGCACAGACATGCATGTGTGGCACACGTGCTCGCGAGTGTGCATGGCACCCCTGCGCTGGTGCCGGCCTTCCTAAGGGCCTGCTCTGGAGCTGGCGTCCCTGCGGACAGTCGAGGGGAGGGAGGGAGACAGACTGCCAGGGAGGAGCCACCACCTGTCGGAGCAGGGCCTGGGAACCCACTCGGCTAGCGGCTGGGCCAGGTATCCCCTTTCCTGATGGAGAAGCAGAACGCCAGAAGGATCTCTTTCTTGACAGAGGGCATGGACATTCGTTAGAGACAGTGAGAACACAGCAGGGAGGGACAGGGCAGGCGCAACCCCAGCAGGACACAGCAGAGGGCTGCCCGAGCCCCTGAGCTCTGGTCAAGGGCAGTCTGCTTCCGAATCCTCCCTCCTCACATGGGCCTCCTGGGCTGGCCCTGCCCCGGCCGTGGACCCCCTCTAAGCTGCCCCCCACCCCTGCCCAGAGCTGGGGCATGGCACCTGCCACCCCGGCACCGTGGGGAGGGCACACCCCCTTGTGGCCCTGCCGCACTACCCCCTGCCCTTCCTTCCTCGCCTACGGCTCCTCCAACCAATGAGGGCAGAACGCCCACGGGGGCAGTGGGTGGGCCGCTGCCTGCCAGGCCTGGCCAGAGTCACCTGAAGCACACAGCGCGGCTCTCTGGACGCATGTCAGCAGCGTGCAGCCCGCGGCCAGACGCCCTGGAACCAGGGCCTGGAGATTGGGGCGCCTGGACACAGGAACTGGGGATGTAAGTGTCTCACCGAGATGGTTTCCCCAGCGTGAAGTGGTGGCGTGGGCCCCACGGGAGCCAGAGCCACTCCTGCCCGCATCGTGCTCGCAAGCAGGGTGTGACAGGTGGGGGCCACGTGGGACCCAAGCTCAGTCACGGAGATGTGGAGGGGCGGGTGGCCTGCACCCTGGGGAAGCTGCCACATGACAGAACAAGTGCTTTGCTGTGGGGGAGAGACACGTGTGCACACACACATGCACGTGCACTGTTTGCACATACAGTTGTATGTGCACATACGGATGCTCAGGGGCATGGAGCCAGCTGGGTGCAAAGTGTAAGCCCTCACGTATGCTGGGCAGTGCCAAGCCTCAGCACGTACAGCCAGCAGCCCAGCGGGCAGTGCCGGGCTCAGGCCTGGGGCATTGCAGAGCAACCGGGTGTGGACGGCTACTGCAGAGCCGCAGGGTGCCGGTGGGGCTGTGGCTGGGGAGGCCTGAGGCAAAGGCCCTGGGGCAGCATGGCCTGGGGTCTGGCCTCTGAGGCCGGAGAGGCCAGCAAGATCCCATGAGGACCCCGCCAGGGCAGAATCCCTGCCCCACAGACCCTGTGTGTGCTCTGCCTGCCTCAGGAGGACGGGGGTAGGGAGCCCAGGGAAAGTTGGACACGGGACGTGGAAATCCTCTGGGCAGGAGGCAGCAGCTGTCTTGGCCATCAGGAAAGGAGCCCCTGGGCCCGCGGAGGGCATAATGGTTACGTCGCTGGTCTCCCACGCAGTCGATCATGGTTCGAGTCCCACACCCAGCAGCTTAAAACTCATGCGAGGTGCGTGTGCGTGTGCGTGCGTGCCCAAAATCCCGAGGAGAGTGGAGGAGGAGGGATTGCGGTGGGGCCCGCCCCCTAGTG
>NW_006159850.1:1135562-1136787 GCF_000334495.1 Tupaia belangeri chinensis | reverse complement strand
CGGTGGGGCGGTGGCTGGGGAGGCCTGAGGCAAAGGCCCTGGGGCAGCATGGCCTGGGGTCTGGCCTCTGAGGCCGGAGAGGCCAGCAAGATCCCATGAGGACCCCGCCAGGGCAGAATCCCTGCCCCACAGACCCTGTGTGTGCTCTGCCTGCCTCGGGAGGACGGGGGTAGGGAGCCCAGGGAAAGTTGGACACGGGACGTGGAAATCCTCTGGGCAGGAGGCAGCAGCTGTCTTGGCCATCAGGAAAGGAGCCCCTGGGCCCGCGGAGGGCATAATGGTTACGTCGCTGGTCTCCCACGCAGTCGATCATGGTTCGAGTCCCACACCCAGCAGCTTAAAACTCATGCGAGGTGCGTGTGCGTGTGCGTGCGTGCCCAAAATCCCGAGGAGAGTGGAGGAGAAGGGATTGCGGTGTGGCCATCCCCCTGGGGGGTGATTTCTCACTTTCTGTCTCTGTCTCTCTATCCCTCTGGCGAGCACATGTGCCCTACAGCAAAAACCTCTCCAGAAAAAGAAGAAGAAGAAAGAAGGGGGCGCCCAGGGGAGGACAGGACAGCTGCCACCAGGTCCTCAGGCCGGGCGTCTCAGCGCGCTTGCTCCTGGGGTCTGGATCAGGCCGGGCGTATCAGCGCGCTTGCTCCTGGAGTCTGGATGAGGCCCCAGGTTTCCTGTCACGCCACAGGCCAGGCCACAGCGTCCCTCACAGCCCCACTCACGCGGCCCCCAGGCCCAACCTCCAGCTCGCCCCCGCTCTCTCTGCACTGTCACCCCGGGTCCTGGCTGTCTGAAGACGCAGAGCTCCTGCACCGACTCCACTCTGCAGGCGGGTTGGGGCCTCCGCAGCAGCCCAGGCCCAGCACCTGCTCATCCAGCTGGTGGGCCCATGTCCCCGTGTCCCCATGTGAGAGGGAAGGACACCAGCATCAGGCACTGTCCCTGGCATGAGGACACGGGAGCACATATACTAGCAAAGGCCAGCCCTGGGTGCACGCATGACCAGGGCAAACACGTGCAGCAGACAGGGCAAGGGAGGGACGGCCCTGCGTGAAACCAGGCAGCCTGGCAGGTGGCTCCACCCCAAGCCTGGGCAGGTGAGGCTGCAGAGGCGGGAGGCCTGTGTGTGCCTGAGCCACACAGACTGGCCCACGCCGCCTTCCCCCACCTTCCCCTGCAAAACCCATCTGTGGTTATTGGCAGGCAGGTGGCGGGGAGGGGAACCACG
>NW_006159850.1:1133454-1134546 GCF_000334495.1 Tupaia belangeri chinensis | reverse complement strand
CCCGATCCCAGCGGCCCAGGGGCGGGCCCAGGCCGCACGACAGGGGACACGCAGGGCCAGCCCCGGGACCCAGCCACCTCAGACAGGCCGTGACGGGGGGTGCTTCCCAGCGTGTGGCCTCGGGGAAGTCACGTCCCTCACTGAGCTGCCATTGGGCACCCACAGAGCCACCTCGAGGGGACTTTGGAGGACTGGCATGGCCAGGCCCATGCTGGATCTGGCTGACCAGGGGCTCCGATTAGGCAGGGACCGCCCTCCCGCTGCAGCCCAGGGCAGGAGTGCCATCAGGGCCGACCCACTCCTCCACCTGCTCCAGGAGTTGGTGCTCCCCAGCCACCCCCTCAGACCTCAGCGGGACACCCTGCCCGCCAGCGCAGAGGGGAGGAGGGCATGCCGAGTGCCCCGAGGCTAAGACCCCGACCCAGACAGCACCCTTCACTCTGGGGACCTCCGCTGTGGGTGCGGAGCCCAAGGCAGGCTCCCATCCCCACCCTGCAGTGGGATTGTGGTTTCTTGGGCTCCCCCTGCAGGACACCCGGGAACTGCAGCAGGCCTCAGAGGCCATCCCCCAGGGACAGGACATGTACCAGCCCGGACTGCAAAGCTCAGGGGACCGACAAGGGGGTCGGGGCCAGAGCCCAGCCCTGTGTCCGGTCGAGAGAGGCACAGCCGGCCTCAGGCTAGTGCATCTCCCCCTGCCGTGGACCACCGTCTTGGAGCGTCCCGGCCCTACGTGCCCCCCGCAGCGCCTGCTAATCCTTCTGTCCCCGGGAAGTGGTTATAATCGCGTCTAATTGAAGAGGGGCTGGCGGAGTCGAGCTGCCGTGCAGAGTAATTAACGCAGCCGCCAGCCTCGGGAACTCATTAATCTTGTCACTCAAGAGACGGCTGCCGAGCTCTGCTGCCACCACTGTGCGGGATGAGGCACGTGCGCGTGACCTCCGCATGGGCGTGTGGGCCGTTTCTCATGCCAGGCCTGGCTCCAAGCAGTGCGGCCACTCTGGAAGCTTCCAGAGGCTGGGGCAGCAACCTCTGGGGGAGTCCCAGGACACATGGCCCTGGGTGACTGGCCGCCTGTGAGGAGCGCCCAGT
>NW_006159850.1:1128686-1133423 GCF_000334495.1 Tupaia belangeri chinensis | reverse complement strand
CTCCTTCCCACCTCCTGGTAACAGGGCACAGCATGGCACTGTGGGGGACCTGGAGGGGCCGTGGGTCCCAGAAAGTTCTCTGAAAGGGGCACTTCCAATGGAGCCCTCCCCCAGAGGAGGGGCCCTCCCAGGGACCCCGCTGAGACCAGTCAATGTGGAGGTGGGGCAGGGCCGCAGCAATCCTCCCCCCACCCCTGGCCAATCTCAGCCTCTCCCTAGGCCCGGGCCCCATGGGCTGGGGACAGGTCTTGCCCAGCTCCCCCAAGGAGAGGGCAGCCCCTGGGGCCACTGGTGTCACCCTTGCTCTCTGCGAAGGCCAGCCCTCTCTGAGGCACGGCGCTCACTGAGTAGCGAGCTGCCTGACGAGGGGCCCTGAAGGAGGCTATCTTGGAATTCGGGTGGTTTGTTCTGTACTCAGCTCTGAAAGTGGGTCCCGGAGCCCCAGGATTCTGCTAGGGCCCTGTGTCCTCCGGCCTGCAGCCTTCTCATTGCTAGTTGCCCTGGTCTGGGAGCTTCCTGGGGCCACTGGGTTCCAGTAAGCGGCCACATCCAGACACAGCAGGGAGGGCCTGTAGCTGTCACCTGCCTAGTCCCACCCTCCACAGGGAGCAAGGGCATGGCAGGAGGCCGCTGTGGTGGAACTGCGTGAGGCACTACGTGTGCGTGCCAGGCGCCCCTGGCTATGCAGGCATGTGCTATGGCCGTGCACTCACGGGGATGCGTCCTGACCCCAACACCACCCCGGCTGGAGCCCCAGCCACCCAGGAGGCAATGACATCCGAGGGCAGCCTTGCCACACTCCTGTGTTGCAGTGGGCGGGGCACCACCTGCTCACAGGTGAGCAGACTGCAGGCCCCTGGAGGGGCTGCAGCAGGACCCGGCAGCCCCTGCACCTGAACTGCAGCAGACAGGGGCATTGGGGCCCGAACAAGCCTTCCCACAAGCCCAGGTGGGGGTGCCGGCCTGCAGTGCCACACCACACCAACATTCAGGGAGGGCGTCCCGGGGCTGGTGGCAACATATTTGAAGGCTGACCTGGGCAATGCTGGGTCCTGAGGAGCCTGAGTGGGGCTCCCGTGGCCATGGGACAGCTGTGGGGGGCTCTGGCACAGGAGTGGGAGTGATGTCTGGAGAGGCCGAGAGCACCTTCGGACGTGGTCACGCACCCTGAGTCCTGGTCTCGCACACAGAGGTTCAAGCAGAGTTCTGGGGCCTGCCCTCGCTGTGCCAGTGGGGACAGGGCTGTCTCCAAGCACGAATCCTGCCCCCCACCCCACCAGTGGCCCCATCATTTCGAAGATGTAATTTTCTTCCCCAGGGACCCCCATCACCCTCCTGTTCAAGGATCTCAAAAATCCATCCCGATACAGGACAGACAGCGTTTCCCACCCTCCAAAACCAGCCTCTGGCCCCCAAGTAATTAAGATAAATGCATCTGATAATCGGCAGTTCTGGGCGCGCCTCCGGGCCTGGCTCAGGTGTAACTTACCTGCGAAGGCTGATCTGACTCAGGTAACAGGCATAGGCAGCCGCCTGGGCTGGGGGTGGGGTAGGGTAGAGGCAGAATGTGTCGAAGCTCCCCTGGGCACTCGGCCGGCTCCCGAGGTCCCGGTGACCTATGACCAGGACTGGGGTGGACAGAGATGGCAAGGGCCTCTGCGTGGAGTCTGTCACACTCCCCCAGCTGCGCTCACCGTGGGGACCTGGGACCACAGGTTCCTGCCCAGCGTGTGGTAGGGGGTGGGCGTACCAGGCCGTGGGGGGCCAGTGGTAGTGCAGGCTGGGGCAGGGACAGGAGCACCCGCCATGGCACAGCTCGTGGGGCTCGGCTAGGGGAGGCAGCCGAGGCTGGGGGAGGGAGGGGAGGGGAGGGGGGCCGGGGGCGGGGGCCCCCGCCAGGGCACAGCTCGTGGGGCTCGGCTAGGGTAGGCAGCCGAGGCTGAGTGAGGAAGGGATGGTCAGAGTGAGCCGAGCTGGGCCGGGACAGGAGCCCAAGGAGGGAGCTGGAGGAGGCCGCCCCGCTCCAGGCCCCGCTTTCCCCTGTGGCCTGGGAGGGGTCGGGCGTCCCCAGCCTCAGTTTGCTGTCACACCTGAGTCTGGAGCCCAGCCCCTCACAAAGGCACGTACTTCCTGTCTTCAGTCTGGTGTCCTGCGTGGACAGGCGGGCCCAAGGGAAAGGCGGGTCTGGCCTGGGGTTGTGTGTGGCAGGCCTGGGATGTGGCATACCCACCTCCGGGGCATCCCATCACCTGCCCGCAAGCACACCCTGCCCCAGCCCTCACTGACCCCATCCTCAATGGCTGACCCTCATCTGAGACGTCTCCCCAGTAGCCAGAAATGCCCAGCCCACCCCATGGCTAAGACCCTCACCCCAGGCCAGCTGTGGCTTGAGGACCACACCATCAGCAAGCCTCTCAGACACGCAGAGTGCCATGGGGCTGGCCCTAGAGCCCACCCTGCACTGCTGAGCCTGGCTCAGAGGGCCATGGCTGAAACCGGCAGGGAGTAAAGGAGGCAAGGCAAGGTGGGGCACTGCGAATGGCACCAGGAGGAGGGTGGGCACAGGCAAGCAGGAGCCCAGGGCCACGACATGCCCGCTGTCAACAGCCGGTGGCCCCACGCCTGCTGGAGCCTGCTCGCCGTCTTGGGTTACGGGTGCTCTGGGGCCGGCCCACACAGGGCCAGTTACTGTTTCTGAGAAAGGGGCCCACTCATGCTGTCGGGGTTCAGCCGGCCCCTGGGATCTGGGGATTAGATCTCCCAACTTCAAAGGGCCCGCCTGCCGAAACGCACACCGATGTGGTGGCACCCAGGGTTTGGCCACGAGCCGGCGGGGACTGCAACCCGAGACCTGGCGTGCACGCGGCCCCACACCTGCCCGTGGTCTGGGGACTAGAGACGGCTACTCACCCCGGAGGGGGAGCAGGCAGCTGCTCTCAAGGGCACTGGGTGCTGTGGGCAAGACTTTATGCTATCCTGGGACTGAGCAAGGGATGCTGGGTAGGGGACAGGGAGACAGGGCCCAGGGCCCAGGGACGGCTGCAGGGGACTGGAAGGGCAGAGAGCGGGCCTCTGAGTCGGCTGCGGTTCGCGAGGCCCACAGGTGCCGTGTGGCTGGGGCCCTCTGAGCCCCGCCGTCTCAGCCAAGCTGCGTGCTGGTCTCACCACGCACACGGTGCCAGCACGCACTGAGATGCCCGCTCTTGGGCAGGCGTGGCAGTGGGCTCTGCCGCCGGTCCCCAGGGGCCTCCCACAGTCCGCCGTGTCCGGCAGGGCGCTCCCGTCGGCCTATGATGCGGGACTTGCTCGGGCTCCTCTGGGAGCCCCTTGCCATGCCGAGGGTCATGGGCTGGGTGTCCAGTGCTTGAAAATCACACCCACAGCAGACCACGGCCGCACCGCCCCTCATTGGTGAGGGTCAGGGGCGGGTCCCATGCGGGGCCTCCCACGGGGCGGCGTCTGGAAGGTCAGTGGCCGCAGTCTCACCTGAGGGTGTGACCAGGGCTGGAGGTCCCTCAGACGGTGCGCTCACGTGGCCGTGTGGGGCCTCAGCCCCTCTCGAGGCCCGCACGGGGTTGCTTGGGTGGCTCACGCACGCAGCAGGCTTCCCTGAGTGTGGTGTTGGGGAGCTGGTCTCGGCCAGGCCTGGTCCCCTCCCCGGTTTGCTCCCAGTCCACCTGCCCTGTTAGCAGGGGCGCGGAGGCCGACCCACGTTCAGGTGAAGGGGATTGGGCTCCACCTTTTAAAGGGCAAGGGTCAAAGAATGCGTGGCCCTGTTTGAAAACCACTGCCCTCCAGATCAGGCACACACTTGCCCACTGGCCCGCAACCCTCCCTGGAGAGCCCCATCAGCTCCCTGACGTAGCCGTCAGTGCCACCCTCAGCGTGAAGGCCAAGCTAGCACCCACCAGGAGCTGGGGCCCTGCGTGTGGGCGGGGTGGGGACCCGTGAAGGAGTGCCGTGAGACTAGCTCCAGGACTCACCGGCAAGTCCCAGCGTGGAGGTGCAGCTTCCACATGGGCTCGTCCGTTCCAGATGGAAGGAGTCGGAACCGCATTTCCGTTTGCTGGTGTTTGCATTGAGGAAGCCTGAGAGGGCCAGCCAGGGGGGTGGCAGAGAAGGCGCTGGACTCGCACACAGCTGGCCGCGGCGCAAGTCCCAGATCTGGCTGCTTGAAAGTCACACCAGACGCATGTGCGTGCACGCCCGGAATCCTGAGCCGGAGAAGGGACTGCAGCGCGGCCATCCCCTCTGGGGTGATTGCTCTCTTTTTTTTCTTTCTGTCTGTTTTTCCCTGTGGCAAAAACCTAAAATAAATAAATAAATAAATAAAGTAAGAAATAAAGAAAGGGGGAGCAGGCCTGTGGCCTGAGGTTCAGGCAGCTGACCCCACCTGGTGGCGCCCCGTTTGGGGCCTGGACCTAGGAGCTGGAGAAGCACTTCAGGCAAGTCCTAAAAGGAGGGAGAGATGGAGGGGACAGAGTCACAGCATGACCAGTCCCCACAGGGGCTCTCCCTCTGTCTCCCTCTGTCTCTGTCTCTGTCTCTCTCTCTGACTGCACACACCTTGCAAGTTACAAAGAAACGGTCAGAGCACGTGGCTGCTCTGGCAGGTGGGGAGGGCCCTCCACCCTGGCGGCCTCGCTGTGGCCAGAGTGCTAGGCCACGCGTGTGCGGGAGCCCTTGTGCAGGCAAGCCCGAGAAGAGCCTGAAATAGCCGTCAAGCCGTGGCAGCAG
>NW_006159850.1:1128353-1128668 GCF_000334495.1 Tupaia belangeri chinensis | reverse complement strand
CCCAGGTCAGGAGCTGCCTGCCCGCCCACCTGCCTGCCCTGGGGCCCCAGCCCAGAGCCGAGCACTGTCCTCTGACTCCTCTCCATCTCCTCTGCAGCCAGGAAGCTCTCATTCCAGGAAGTCGCACCGTGACCGGCGAGCAGCCCTGACTCCCCAGGTATGTGGACAAGGGCAGCCGGCATGGAGGTTGGCCAGCTGCCACCCAGTCAGGGATGCCCTTGTCCCCAAGGTGCCCTTGCCCCTCCACTCCCGGTCTTCTGCCTCCCGGCTAGGGTAGTTGGGGCTGCCCGCCGCCACCCCCGCGCCCACGCCAGC
>NW_006159850.1:1126526-1128324 GCF_000334495.1 Tupaia belangeri chinensis | reverse complement strand
GTAGTTGGGGCTGCCAGCTGCCACTCCTGGGGCCTGGCCATCAGGGTTGGCCCAGGGCTTCAGACTATAGGCTGACCTGGGCAGGGTCACCCAATGTCCCCTGGCGATGGGGGGCGGGGCACCACACCAGACCCAGCCTCTTCCTTGGCAGAGACCTGTGGGCACAGCCATTAACAAACAGCACTCTGCCTGAAGCCAGGCCTCACTAAGCACCCCGACCTCCAGGGCAGCCCTCCTGACACCCCAGCCAGGCTGGACTGGCCCCTCTGAGCCCCCATCCTCCTCACCTCCAGTCAAAGGCACCTGCGTTGGATGGTAGCTCTCGCCACAGGCTTCCTGAGGCCTGGCTCTGCATCTCTACTCCTGCAGCCTGGCCGTACCGGGTCAGGGAATGACAGGGCAGGAGGTGGGCCGCGTGGGCTGTGGGAGGGCTACTGGCCCTTGGCCCTCGACCCTGGCCAGTGAGCCTGGGCTGGATGTAGCAGCTCAGGGTGGGCGCGCTCGGGGTCGACTCAGAACAGGCTGAGCGTCTGCAGCTTAGCTTCCTTGGCCAGCATGGCCCTGACACCCTCACTCCTCTTGGGGCCCAGAGGAGGGGGCGGTGCCTCCCAGGCCGCAGTGGTTGGCAGGGTGGTGCCCTCTGCTGGTGGCCGCTGGGCCGAGCCCACCGTGGCGGCCCTGACCTGTCCTGCCTCCGTGGGGCACCCAGGCAGGTCGTCACGTGCAAGGGCACAGGTGCCTGGCCCCGGCAGAAGGGTGAGGACGGCGCCTCGCGGTGGCCCCGGGACCCCCTTTACTCCAAGCCACAGGAGATTGTGGTATTCGGAGACCTGGAGGCCGTGGCCACACCCAGCCCAGGCCCTGACCTCCCCCAGAGGTGACCTCAGCTCCTGGCTGTCCAGCCCACTGGCTGTGTGACCTCGGGCCAGTTGCTGGGCCTCACTGGGCCTGCTGTGAGGACCAGGGCTCAGGGCAGGCCCTGGCTCTCCAACCACATCAGAGGACACCCAGCTTCCCTTCCAGGAAGCCAGTGTGGAGGCCAGAGGGAACCCATATTGGCAACCCCCACTCCCCACGTGGCTCCACCAGAGGGACAGGGAGGCCGGAGCCGGGCTTTCCTGGGCAGGAGGCCCAGCTGTGCCAACCTCAGACTCACCTTGGCTCAGGGACACCACCACTTGGTAACAGCTGGCCTGGTGGCTCTTAGGAAGGGCGTCTCTGTGCCGATAGCCCCGCGCCCCCGGTCTTATAGGGGCAAAGCTGGAGGGAGGGAGGGGTCCTGCCCAGGGTTAGGAGAAGGCAGGCCGTGGCCCATGGGGTGTATGAGAATGCACGGTGAATGCATGACCACCTGGGCTGTGAGGGAGCGGCAGGCCACAGCCGCCCCAGGGTGTGAGGAAGGGGAGGGTCACGGCCACATGGGGAGGGGAGGGAGAGGCAGGCCATAGCCACCCAGGGGTGTGAGGGAGGGGCAGGCCACGGCTTCCTGGGGGATGTGAGGGAGGTGCAGGCTGTGGCCACATGGAGGGGTGTGAGGGAGGGGCAGGCCACGGCCACCCAGGGGTGTGACGGAGGGGCAGACCATGACCACCCAGGGGTATGACAGAGAGGCAAGCCACAGCCACCCGGGGGTGTGAGGGAGGGGCAGGCTGTGGCCATCCCAGGCTGCCCCCAGGCTCAGTGCTGGGCCCGTGACCTCTCCCGGGGCCTAGGCTTCAGTCACAGGGTCTGCTGGGAGCGGGCCTTGGCCAGGAGCCACCGAGCCCAGCGCAGCCTGCAGGCCCTGGCCCCCACGTCC
>NW_006159850.1:1124209-1126509 GCF_000334495.1 Tupaia belangeri chinensis | reverse complement strand
GTCTTGTGGGGGGGGGGCCTTGACAGGGAGCCACCGAGCCCAGCGCAGCCTGCAGGCCCTGGCCCTCACGTCTCCATTCCCTTGCAGGTTGCACTCAAGAGATGGCGGCAGGCTTCTCCAGGGCCCCCGAGGGCTGAGGGCGACCCCACCTGCTCCCCGCACCCCCACACAGACCAGCGCGTCCTAGCGCCCAGCGCGGGGTCATGCCTGGGGAGCAGCCCCGGAGGCCACCACCCCCAACCACGACGGGAGACCTGCCACCCTACCGAGTGGCCAGCAGCCTGGGACACCCCTCGCAGCCGCCCTGCGAGAACCCTGCTGTGGCCAGCGGGACTACCCAGGGTGCGAGGGACGCAGGCAGCAGGACCCGGGCCACGGAGCCCCGCAAGGCCCAGCCAAGGCAGGCAGGAGAGGTGGAAGCCAAGGCCCTCCTGCTGAGTGCCCAGAACCTGGGCAGCACCCCTGGGAAGCGGGGCAGCCCCCAGGCACCCGTAGCACGGAGCCATGCACAGACTCACCTGCGGCTGGCAGGCAAGGTGGGCAGCAGCCCCCAGCAGCACTGCAGCCTGAGCATCGTCAACTCCAGGGCTGAGACGCCCAAAGACCCACACCGTGAGGTCCCCGAGAGCCCTGGGCCTGCACCCCATCTCAGACCCAGCCTCGTGAGTGCCGGGGCCCCACCTGCCCCAGAAGAGCTCAGCTTCCAAAGGTGCTTTCAGGGGGACCCCTCAGTCTGTACCTCCACTGACGGTACCTCGCTGGCCACCACCCCCGGGTCCCCACCCCTGAGGGACCCCCGGGGCCATGGCGCCAGCCCCCACAGGCCAGCCTCCTACCCCACGTTCCAGGCTGGCCAGGCTGACTCCTGGACCCCTGCTGCTGGGAGCAGCTTCCCAGGTGCTAATCTCGGGGTCTCCCCGGGTGAGCCAGAGCCCTTTCCCAAAGGCAATAGGCCAGGAGGCAGCCCCAGGGGGGTGTCCTTCCAGTTCCCCTTCCCAGAACTGCACGGGGCTGGTGCCAAACCCTTCCCTGCAGAAATGGCCATGTCCGAGCACACCGAGGGGACGCTGGTGCTCGCCTTCCACCAAGCCACGGGAGTGTGGCCAGATGGGGCCTTGGGCACAGGCCCCGCCTGCCCACCACCCACCCAGCCTGCACCCCCACTGCCCTGGTACCCAGGCCAGCCAGGTGGCCTCGATGGCACCCTACCTCCCCCTAGTGCTGCTCCCCCCAGCCCCTTCTCTGACAGTTTACACGAGAGCCTGACCAAAGTCCTTCCCGAAAGACCACCTTCCACCTGCAGCAGAATGGGGAGCCCAGGGGGAACCCCAAACCCCCTGCCCCAAAGGCACCTTCTGGGGCCGGCCTATAGACTCAGTGGGGTGGGCACCAGCCTGGGGCCCCTGGACCCCGAGCTGGCCACCCCAGGTCCCATGGCTGTCAGACTATCCAAGCTGTGGGACCCCCCTGCAGCCTCTTACCCTAAGCCTCCCCTGGGCGCCCCCGCCACTGCCAGGAACATGTTCTCTGACCGCCAGCCCAGCCCAGGCCGGCAGCTCTGTCTCCCCCAAGGTCTTTCCCTGCCTTGGCCCCAAGGGCTCCCTACCCGCGGGCCAGGTCCCCACCAGATGGACACCATGAGCCAGCTCTCCTTCCCTGCGGGGACCCCCGAGTGGCAGGGAGCCTGCCAGGGTACCCTGGGTGCTGGGGAGGTGCTGGCTGATATGAGGAAGGGCCCCGGCCAGTCGGCGGGCACCCCTGGGCTGTTCACCCACACGGCGCTGAAGGACCCAGGGACTCAGCCCCTGTTCAGGGTGGCCCAGCCCCAGGTGTCTCCCCGTGGGACGCCCAGGGTGGTGGGAGCCTCCCCCCGCGAGTCCCCGCTGCCCTCGCCCGCGACCAGCACAGCCAGCAGCAGCGCCTGCTCGTCCCTGTCCCCCCTCTCCAGCAGCCCGGCCAATCCCAGCTCTGAGGAGGGCCAGCTCCCAGGTCCCCTGGTACCCTCTGCCTTCTTCCATGCCCCCACGCACTCCCAGGAGACCGGCAGCCCCTTCCAGTCCCCTGCCCCCAGCCACTACCAGCCAGAGCCAGTCAAGACCTTCAGGTTCCCCGTGGATGGGCTGGTGGCTGAGGGCAGCCTCCAAGGCCTGGATGAGGTGGGCGGGGCAGGGCCGCCCCCGTACATGGCCGCCCACTTCCCCCTGAGCAGCGCCAGCCTGGACCAGCTGGACGTGCTGCTCACCTGCAGACAGTGTGACCGCACCTACGGCAGCCCGGCCGCCCTCCTCGCCCACCCGGCG
>NW_006159850.1:1122562-1123154 GCF_000334495.1 Tupaia belangeri chinensis | reverse complement strand
CCCCCGGCAGCCTGGCCGCCTTCCTGGCCCACCGGCAGTTCTGTGGCCTGCTGCTGGCCAGGGCCAAGGACGGCCCGCCCAGGCTTCCCGACGCCCCTGGAGCACGCGCCCACATACACGCTGGCCCACTCAGCCAGGCCAAGATGGCCCCCTTCCCAGCAGCTGGAGGCACGCAGGGGGATGGCAGGGACGACCCCCTGAGGACGAGCCTCCTGCCCAGCCTGGCCGCTCCCTTCCCGCTCCCGGCCTCTGACCTGGACCCGGAGGACGATGCCAAGCTGGACAGCCTCATCACTGAGGCCCTGAACGGCATGGAGCACCAGCCTGGCAGCCTTGAGATTGACAGCAGCTTCATCGATGTGTTCACAGACGAGGAGCCCTCTGGCCCCAGAGGGCCAGGCCCAGGGCAGCTCCCCAAGGCCAGGGCAGGGGCCACTGCAGAGGGCAGAGGCCAGGCCCCCGTCACAGCGGCTGGGCTAGAGCCCCAAACCTCCTACGCCGGAGACAAGGGCTGCCCAGCCCGGAGCCGGCCCAAGACCCGCTCCCTGGGGCCAGTGCCCATGGCGGGGGGGGGGCCCCCTCCCCCCCCCCG
>NW_006159850.1:1121539-1122493 GCF_000334495.1 Tupaia belangeri chinensis | reverse complement strand
GCCGGGGGGGGCCCCCAGCCCCGCCTCTCTGAGGCCAAGGAGGAAGGACCAGCAAGCTGAGCGGCTCCCGGCCCGCAGCCGGGACCTCAGGATGCGGGCCTCCAGAAGCCGCACCGACCCTGAGGGCCAGGTGTCCAGAGCCAGCAACCCCCCAGGAGAACCCAGGGGCTCCAGACGCCCCCGACTGCCCCCGCGGAAGGACAGGAAGAGGCGGGCCCGAGGCGGTACCTGGAACAAGGAGCTCATCCACAAGATTGTCCTGCAGAAGAACAGGCCGCGGCGTGGGCCACCCCCGCCGGCCTCCCAGGGGCCCCTGGCGCACGCCGTGCCGGATAGCAGATCCCCCGAGTGGGGCTGTGCGTCGGAGTCCGAGGAGGACACACACCCTCCACGGGAGGGCTCCGGGGTCCCGGGCCGACAGCCCCGTGGCTGCCCGAGGTGGCGCCGAGGTGAGAAGAAGGTGGAAGTGGAGGAGACCCGAGGCCCCAGGGCAGAGGGAGGGCGGCAGCGAGGCAGGACGGTTGGCAGGCGGGGAGCTGGACAGGACAGGGGCTCTCCAAGCCCAGAAGAGTCATGGGGGACCCACGCAGGCGCCAGCAAGAGCCTGGAGGCCAGGGAGGCCCCTGTGAGAGGAGGCCCTGCCCGTCCTGTGAAGGTCCCCACACACACCGAGGCCCCAGAGGGGCCTTTGCAGGACGGCCCCCAGAAGGCTGAGATTACCGAAGAGGCTCCCCCTGGCACCACGGACCTGCAAGGGGCTGTAAGTGCTCCTCCAGCTGCCGGCCAGAGTGCAAGCCCGGGTTCCCCAGCCCCAGGGCGGCCCCCACCCGGCCACGAGGACACCAGCAGACCCGAGTCATCGAGAGGCCTCGTCTCCCCCAGTGCGGGCGGTCTGCGTGGCGCTGTGGGCCACCATGACCGAAAGGACTCCCCTGCCCGCCGGCCAGAGCAGTT
>NW_006159850.1:1120328-1121478 GCF_000334495.1 Tupaia belangeri chinensis | reverse complement strand
CCCCTGAGCCCCAAGTCT
This sequence comes from Tupaia belangeri chinensis, assembly GCF_000334495.1. Lineage (NCBI taxonomy): Eukaryota > Metazoa > Chordata > Mammalia > Scandentia > Tupaiidae > Tupaia > Tupaia belangeri. The sequence goes on along the minus strand of NW_006159850.1, from coordinate 1,121,460 downwards.
CGCTCTGGAAGAATGCAAGTCTCGACCGCATCCCCAGTCCTGCCTGCGGAGACTCTGTGGGGGCTCCAGCTGCCAAAAGGAGGCACCAGCCCCAGAGCAGTGCCCCCAGCGAATTGTTCATTGGACCCAAAGACCTGGCTGGCTGTTTCCCTGGAGACCTGGACCCCAAATCCCTAGCTACAGTCACAGGGCCAGCCAGCAACACCTGCCTTTGCCATCATGGTGTGGACATGGAGCCCCTCAAGCCAAGACCGCCCAAGAACCCACCCTACATGGCGGGGATGGCCCACGGTCAAGCCCAGTCACCGCTGACCTTGGAGCCCACGTGCCTCTTCTCGGGGCTGGCCCTGGACGGGTCTGGCCCGCCACTCTACAGCAGCCTGTGTGCAAACAGGGACCCCCATGCACCCATGGCATGTGCGGGCCCTCCTCTGAGGACGGTCCCCTTACAGCCTCCGGGCCCCTCATTCTTGCTGCTGGACGAAGGGTCCCCAGCACTGCCTGGCCACTTTCTTGAGCTCTCAGAGGACAAGGCACTTGGGAAGAAGCACCCCTGTGCAGGGACAGCGGCCCCCAGCCCTCCCCCCGGGCCAGGGAAGGGAAGCGAATACAGTGTCTCTCTTCGGAGCAATCTGTCCGAGGACGAGCTAGAGATCCGAAGGCTGGTCACGGAGCTGGAGAGGGAGCTACGGAGGGGCAGAGGTGCGCCCGGGGCCCCTGGGGACCCGGGAGAGGCCCAGCGTGCTGGCAGGGTAGGCTCCCCGCTGCCTGCCCACCGGGCTGCCTCAGGCCCCGGGGACGCGTTCCCTGCAGAGGCCCTACAAGGGCTTCAGGACCCTAACCCACACGAGCTGCATGCAGAGAGAACCGTGGCCACGGCACCCCGGAGCCCACGGGGGGAGAGGCCCCGGCCCACCCCAGCCCACCATGGAGGGGCAACCCTGGCCCCTGGCACCCACGCCACCCCCACAGGGACCAGCCTCGGTTTCCAGCCGGCGCACAAAGCCAGGTTCCCCGAGATGGGACTCCCCAAGGCGGAACAAGACTGTGAGGTATCCCCGGCTGTGTGTTCACCGGACCCCAACGAGCGGCAGGAGCCCCTGCTGGGTGGTGGGGGGTTTGCGAAAGGCGG
>NW_006159850.1:1108491-1120201 GCF_000334495.1 Tupaia belangeri chinensis | reverse complement strand
CTGTGTGTTCCCCGGGCCCCAACGAGCGGCAGGAGCCCCTGCTGGGTGTTGGGGGCTTCGCAAAGTGCAGCCCCAACGGGACGCAGGAAAGCCAAGACCTCTCAAGGCTGCTTCCCCGGGGCCAGAGAGGAGGGCTGGTCCTAGAGCCCGGTACTGTGGACAGGCCCTACCCAGATCCCCATGTGCTGGTGGCTCTCGGCAGCCCTGCCGCCCACCTGGCATCTGACCTGGTACTCCGGAGCAACGTCACCCCGCTTCATGGTGCCAGCCACAGTCGTGCCTCCCAGGGCCGTGCTGCAGACACCGCAGGTGCGCCCAGCGGCGCAGGGCTCCCCCACCCCGCAGCGGAGCGCCCCGGCTCTGAGGGCGGTGTGCTCACAGCCACGGGGCCATCCTGGACGACTGCTCGCCAGGGCGGGGAGGCCCACTCGATCCCTGCCCCGAGTCGCACCTGCGTGCCCGATGTTGGCCCTGGCAGGGGCCCCCAGGACCCAGCCTTGAGCCCCTTACGTCACCCTCAGCTCCTGGGGGCTGGATCAGCTAAGAACGAAAGTGACACACAGGAACTGCCACCTCCCAAAGTCCAGAGCCTCCCTCCAGGGGCTCCCTCAGGTCTAGCAGGGGGCCTCCGGGAAGGTGGGGACGTGGCCCTCAGCCCTGCCCAGGACTCCTCGGGAGGAGTGCAGGTGACAGCTGCCTTTGCAATGGCCAGACGTTGGCCGGGGCCTGAAGCAGATGGACCTCTGGGCTTGTGTGGCCTGGCTGAGGGGCCCGAGGGTCAAGGCCACGCCAGCTGGCTTCAGCCAGAGAGCCAGGGGAGCCCGGGCGGGCAGGCCGTGGTTGGCACTGACCCTGCAGCCACACCGGCCAGGCCTGCGAGGAGTGCAGACGTGCTGGAAGAGGAGCGGGGGGGGAGCGGGGCCACCTCGAGCCCCACCACCCCGGAGAGAGAGTCCTGGCTGCTGGCCTCGGCGGCCCACCCCACGGATGGGCCCGTGGGCTCACCCACAGAGATGGTGCCCGGCCCAGGCCCAGGGTCGTTGCTGCTCCCCCAGGAGGGCCCAGCACCCGCACCTGGGAGCCTGGGCCCCTGTGTCCCCCTGCCCACCACTGTAGTCACCCAAGGAGACCCTCCCACCGTGCCTTCTGAGGCCACAGGGGCTCCAGGCAAGCTGAGGAGGCCACTCCCCACATCTCTGTCCTACAGGGACTCCCCCAGCGCCCTGCACCTGCTGCCCTGTCCCTTCACCTGGGCACCTCCAGAGGGGGGCCTGGAAGCATTCCCATGTTTGACAGCAAATCCCTGTGACCCCGAGGAAGTTGTGGCTCACAATCTCGCCACGGGGGATGGCTGCCCCCTGGAAGATCCTCCCACATGCCAGCCTGGGTTCATCGAGGCCTTGAAGCCCACCTGTAGGGAGGCCAGCCCCAAAGAGGGCACATTAAGGACTCAGGAGGGCTCTAGAAAGGAGAGGCCAAGGAGGGGTCCTGCTGCTGCCGCTCCCACCCCAGTGGGGGGCAGGCCCTCGAGAGCAGCTGCCGGCCTGCCCACCCTCCCGGCCAACGAAGAGACTGAGACAGCCAAGGGGCCTCGGGGGCCACGCCCCCCTCGCACAGGGTCCCTGCCCCCCAGCCCTGATGGGGTTCCCAAGGACCCCTCAGACCTGCCAAGCAATACTGGCCACCTCGGCCCTAGGGACAGCCACAGTGTCACTGACCTCACCACGCCGGGGGCCACAGAGCCAGACTCCCACACCTGCCCAGAAGGTGAAGCAGGGCCCAGCAGTGAGGGCCGGGAGCACCCGGGGATGCCTGGTCTTGCAAAGGTGCCCCGGGTTGGCAGCAAAGGCCGGACTGTCACCTGCCCTTCAGCACGGCTCCGACTGGACCCTGACGTCAGCAGAGATGCCCTCCGCTGCATGCCCCGGAGGAACCCCCGCGGCCCCCGAGACCCCCAGCAGAGACCCCATGGCTTTACAAAGAAGCTCTTGTCCACAGAGAAGGGCCGAGCCCCAGACGGGCTGCCAGCAACCTGCGACGTCTGTGCGGCCTCCTTCCGCTCCCGGCCTGGCCTAAGCCGTCACAAAGCCAGGAAACACCGACTCCAGCCCCTCCCCGACCTCCCTGCTCCCCAGCCCTCAGAGCCCAAAGCCCAACTCTGCCAGCCCCCTGGGGTCGACCACCAGGTGCCCGGGAGGGAAAGACCAGCCCACTCGCCAATCCAGGACCCCAGCCATGCTGCCGAGGATGCCCCAGAGTCTGAGGCATGGGTGGAGGGCAGGCAGGGGCTCGGGGTCCCAGGAACACGAGGCTCCCCTCCCAGCCAGCAGCCAGACCCCCACGGCCGGACCAGGCGAGAGCTAGGCATGAACGCTGCAGCCTCAGTGCCCAGGCGGCCAGCACAGCCCCGAACTGAGCGTGCGGCGCAGAGAGAGGGGCCACAAAGGGGCAACCGGCCTGTGGACTGCTCCAGTGATGCGGAGGGGCCCAATGGGAAACGGGGGAGGCTGAGAGCGAGAAGGGCCCGGGCGCGGCCCGCTCCCCGTGTCTCTCCTGATGCGATTTCAGATAGGCGGGGCTCGGGTCCTTCAACTGCCATCGCCAATTACCCAGCCCCGCCGAGCCGCTGCCTGTCTCTGTCCCCAGAGGGAGAGCCTGGGGCACATGTGGGGCCCAGGGAAGTGGAGGGGGCAGCAGAGATGGGCCCAGGGGCCCCGTGTGCAGAGGAGACACAGGCACAGGAGGTCCCCGGAGATGGTAGGATCCATCCAGGGAGGATGGAAGGGGCTTCTCCCAGGGAGTGGCCAGCTGAGCAGAGGGGAGCCTCGGCAAGCGGCGTCCAGGGGCCAAGAGACAGCGCACCGGGCACCTACAAGCAGCTGTCTTGGGCGGCTGGGAGCATCACTACCGAGGACAGCACGGGGACCGAGAGCGAGCCAGGAAACAGCCTCGAGGAGGAGCGTGTGCCTCCCCTGGGTCCCATGGGGCCTCCCGAGAGTTCCGGCTCTGAAGCGGCCAGCACCTTCAGCAGCTGTGCCCAGGGCGTCCTGCACAGTCCTGAAGCCCTGGCCGGAGTCCAGGGGCCAGAAGGTGCTGCCCCCAGGCCTCCTGGTTCAGGCCTCGGAGACCCTCTGAGTCTGTTTGATGACGAGGTTTCTTTTTCCCAGCTCTTCCCCCTGGGGGGCCGCTTGACTCGAAAGAAGAACCCCCGTGTCTATGGGAAGCGTTACAGGAAGCCGAAGCGCCAGCCGCTGCCAGAGCCCTGCAGCGAGGCTGGGGACAGTGCCGTGCAGCCCTCTGCCTGCCTGCCCATGGACCTCAGCGACTCCGGCTCCCTCTGCCTTTCCCAGGAGGACCCATGGGACGATGAGGCCACGGGGCTGCCAGAGTCCTTTCTCCTAGATGGGCTTCTCAGCGGCAAGCTGCCAGGCATGACCCCCTGGGCCCCCTGCTCCAGCCCGTGGGTCCCAGAGCCTACCAAGGAGACCAGCCGAGCCGAGGGTGTGCTCTCCCACTATGCGGAGGCCGGGCCAGAGAGCATCCCTGAGCTGCATGTGGTCCCAGCAGCCTGGCGGGGCCTGGAGCTGCGGGCCCCCGCGGTTGAGGCGCCGCATTCTCTTGGAGATGTGAGCCCAGAGCCCCCTAACCTGGAGAGAGAGCACTATGACCGTGGGCTGCCCACGGGGGCCAGCCCGATGCCATTCCACACCCCGGACTTCGAGGTGCTCGGGCCCAAGGTGCCAGTGCAAGACCTGTGCCTCCTGGGAGCCTGTGAAGACCTGGCGGGTGCCCCCAGCACAAGCTGCTTTGACCTGAAGGCCATGGGGAGTCCACAGGGGCCGCAGGGCAGGACAGAGGAGGCATCCAGACCCAAGAGGGCCGAGGGCCGAGACCAGGCCACTAAAGGCCGGAAGGCCCCCTACAAGTGCAGGGTGTGCTTCCAGCGCTTCCACGGCCTGGCCGAGCGGGATGCCCACAGGCTGGCCCACAGCCCCTCGCCGCCGCCCACCTGCTACATGTGCGTGCAGCGTAGGTTCGGCTCCCGTGAGCTGCTGCGGGAGCACCTACAGGAGAAGCACGCACAGGGCAGGCCAGGGCTGTGGGCCTGTGGCATGTGCCTCAAGGAGGTGGCGGACGTCTGGATGTACAACGAGCACCTGCGGGAGCATGCCACCCGCTTTGCCCGCAGGGCGCCCACGTGGGGACCTCCCGGAGGTCTGGCCCCGCTGCCCACGCGGCTCCGCACCCCTGCCCGCCCCCTGAATGGCATCACAGGGCAGACGTCCAGACCCCACAGGTGCAAGCACCCCAAGGGCGGGGCCAGCGGGAGTCCCACAAAGCTGTCGCAGCCAGAGGGCAACGCAGAGGAAGAGACCCCAGGGGAGGGGATGAGACCCATGGTGCGCCCCGCCCCCCCGGGCCACGATGCTGCTGCCTGCGTGCCAGACGGCTCTCCAGCCGGCGTGCCCGCCAGCAGCCCCGCCGCTCTCTCAGGCTCCCCCAACCCGTCTCCCGACGCCTGGTGCGGCAGTGAGCCGCTCCTTCAAGCTGCCCAGGTGCACGAGGACTGCAAGGACCCGTCCCGAGACTGCCACCACTGCGGGAAACGGTTCCCCAAGCCCTTCAAGCTGCAGCGCCACCTGGCGGTGCACAGCCCCCAGCGCGTCTACCTGTGTCCCCGCTGCCCTCGGGTCTATCCCGAGCACCGGGAGCTGCGCGCGCACCTGGGCGGGGCGCACGGGGTGGTGGAGGGGCCGGAGCCGCAGCACACCCCGCTGTATGCCTGCGAGCTGTGTGCCAACGTCATGCATGTCATCCGGCGCTCCTTCGCCTGCAGCTCCTGCAACTACACCTTCGCCAAGAAGGAGCAGTTCGACCGGCACATGGACAAGCACCCGCGCTCGGGGCGGCAGCCCTTCACGTTCCGCGGCGTGAGGAGGCCAGGAGTCCCTGGACAGAGGGCCCCCACCCCTGAGGGCATACTGCCCAGCAAGCAGCCCAGACTGCTGGCGCCCGGCAGCACCCTCGAGCCCCAGGCCTGCGGGCCCCTGCAGGGCAGCAGCCCCACCCTGAGCGAGGGGGCGCCCCCAGCCCTGCCCCAACTCTGCGTGGATGTAATTCCCAGTGAGCCCGAGGGGCGGCCCGCAACCCAAGAGAGCCCGAGAGGCGGCCCGCAACCCACGGAACCGGCCCGCCTTGCAGTCAGGGGCCCAGGCCCACCGCCTGACCTGGGGGACCTCCCAGCCCAGTCTCTGTCCCCTTCCCCCACTGCCAAGGCTGATGGCAAAGGTGGCAGCAAAGTGGGTGGGGCAGCTCTGCAGCACACTGTCCCTCCCCAGGCCCTGCCGGGCACAGGGGCCCAGGACGTGGCAGACAGGAAGGCGCAGCATCTGGCCTCAAGGAAGCACAGGCCCCTGGTTGCTCACGGCCACTCCCCAGAGGGCATGCTGCTCCTCCAGGAAGAGAAGCAGGTGTCCTCAAGCCACGTGGTGCTTGGGGGGACCTGGGGTGGCCCCTCCCACAAGCACAGTGCCTCCACACCTGGGAACTGCTGGAGTTCATCAAAGGACAGGCCCACACCGGACACACTCCCAGAGCAGCTGAGGGTGGCTGTGGGGAGCCTAGCACCTGGCACGCCGCCCCCGCCCCGAGGTGCTGAGCACAGGACGAAGCCCCCCACCCCTAAGGGCAGGGCAGGCCCCAGCTCCCGGAGCACCAAGGCCGTGGGTGACGTGCGGCCCCAGCCTGCCAGCAGGCAGCTCCAGAGGGAGGCAGCCACCATGCCAGCCAAGGCCACTAGCCCCGGCAGGAGCCCCCCAGCAGGCAAGCCCCTGTCTCGGGCCCTCACCAAGACCTCCCGTGGGAGCCCAGGCCCCAGCCAGAGGGCAGAGGGCAGTGAGGAGAGGAGCAAGGGCCTGGCCCCAGGGCCTGCTGGGGGAGACAGCCCAGACAAGCGCCCCCGGCCCCCTCGGAAACAGGCAATGCCCAGCCGTGTGCTCCCTGCCAAGCCCAGGCCCGGCAGCCAACACAGCAGGACCAAGCTGCGGCCCTCGGAGCAGCGGAGGGGGGCACCTGGGCACACCCACGGGAAGGAGGGGCTGGGCGAGCCCTTCCCCAGGGTAAGGCCCCTGCTCAGGCCCCCCAGAAGAGGCAGGGCCAGTCAGGGGCCCCAGCCAGCCCACGCCCGAGACTGCCGGACGGCGGCATCCCAGAACGACCTCCTCAACCAGCTCTTCGGGCCCAGACTAACAGGCTTCCGGATCCCCTTAAAGAAAGATGCTTCTGAGTGACCCGTGGGAGTGGGCGCTGCAGCAAGGCCAGGCCCGCCCAGACAGCCAGGCTTCCTCGTCCCGAGACGGCTAGCGCAGTGGCCATGCCTCTGCCCTGATTGTGACGCCAGAGCAGGGGAAGGAGGGCAGCTGCAGCCCCTTCCCTCCAGCCCGCGTGCCTGCCAGCTCGGGGCCAGGACCACAGGACGGTCTCCAGCTCCCCGCCGCCCAGCCGGCAGTAAGTCAAGGCCCCGCCTGGCACTTTCCCCTCCATCGGCTGCTGCTGCAGGCCTTCCAGAGGTCAGGGGGCAGGAGGGCCCCCACAGACAGGAGCAGTTTCTGAGCCAGTGGGTCCCGAGAATACAAGGGGCCTTCCCCCTCCGACCACGGTTCACGCAGGCCACTTGGCCCCTGGCCCAGCTCCCACACAGGCGAGGGAAACTGCCCCTCCGAGCTCCCAGATGCCCCCCCCACCGCCTCTCCACGGCAGCTCTGGCTCCCAGCAGCAGCGAGTATACGTCTCTGGTGCTATGTCCGTGCTGAAATGTGAATAGCAGTTTCCTCGCTGTCTGTTTTTCGTAACTGGGCATCGGTGGGCAGTGGGTCGGCAAGGTCACGCCCGGGCACAGGACCCCGACAGTCAGGGATCCTCAGGCGTGGAGGCGGCTCATGCACTGCACACCCAGGGGTGGCGTGCGTGTCTCCCACGAGCCCTGTATGAGGAGGGGCAGGCGGCACCGCAACTGCTTGCTCCCTCGTGTTCTGGGACCCCACGCGCAGGTGCGGGTTTCTGCTGATTCAGAAGAGACCAGTCGGGCCACGCTGGCCTCGCCAGCGCCACAGGTCAGTGTGGGTGGGCAAAAGCAGGCCAAGGCTACACTGACCCTAGCCGACTCTCTTTTCAAATATACTCCCACTATTTTCGCAGGAAAGCCCCTGCCCTGTGTGTGGCGTCTGTCCTGCTGTCACCCCCTTCCCTGCCCCGAACCCAAGCCCTGAACCTGGGGCCACACACAGCCCCTCCAGTGGGGGAGGCAGCGAGGGCCTCCAGAAGGTAGCAAGCCCCCTTTCGGGCTGTCCCTGCTGAGCCCTCACCAACACTCCGGCCTCTCTGGGCAGCCCCTCCAGGGACCAGAGAGGACGCTGCCTGCCCCTCTCCATGGGACAATGAAGGGAGGAGTGAAGGGTGGGAGCCAGGCTGAGGGGAGCTTGGGGGTGGAGCTCTGAGCCCCCCCACCCGCCTCCCTGCAAAGCCTCCACCCTGTGGCACGCTCCTGAGGCCCCTCAGGTTTGCTGTGCCTTCTCTTGAGGTCATCACCTTCTGGAACATTCTGTGGAAGGGCTGCCCTTGGATGGCCTTGGCACTGGCCTGTCCTTCCCCACCCCCGCCCCTGTGCCCATGGGTGCCGAACCTCCTCTGCCAGCCCCTCCATTGCTGGGGGAGCCACACTTAAGAGAGGGTGCCTCAGTGGGGCTGGAGGGCGCTGGAGGCCCAGGCTCTGCCTCAGTGAGGGGCCTGCAGGGGCCTCTACCCGAGGAGGTACCCACAGGTAAGCCCCAGCAGACACCTCCTCCCTGGGGCTTGCCAGACTGGGCTCCAGGCTGGCCGGGAACAGTCCGCAAGTCCCTGGGCCAGCACATCCTCCTCCAAGCAGGGAGCCTGGGCCTGGGTGGAGAGGCCAGGGGTCAGACCCTGGGCCCTGTGGACTCCGTCCTGCCCCAGCTCCCTCAGCCCTGCAGAGAGCCCAGTGCCACCAGTGCCCCAATGAGCCGCATAGCCAGGAGGCACCGCCTGGCTTCCCTTTGTGGGAGACGTGAGCCACCAGGAAGTAATCAGGGCTCGGCTTTGGGGTGCTGCAGGGATGAGCCAGGAGCCCTCCTGCACTCAGACCCCTGGGGCCCCTCGTGGGGGGGAGGTCTCGCCGGCCTCAGTTCCGCCCTGCTGCCGCATGAGAGCTCCCGAAGGTGGAGTCATTCCCGGGGTCTCATCAGTGCCCCCTTCTAAGATGACAAGCCCCAGAGCCTCAGCCTGCCCGCGCCCACCCCTGCCCACCCCCAGCCTTGCCCTGCAGCCCAGGCCCCACGCAGCCCCTCTCCCCATCACCCTGCCCCTTCACACCGGCTCACACTCACAGGCTGTTGACTGGCGGCCCTGGCACCTGACAGATCACACAGGGCCCCAGCTCTGACGGCTGCCCGAGGGCCAGGTCGGTGCAGTGTGGCCACCTCCTCCCCGTCCACTCGACTTGAGTCTACAGCCTGCCCTTCAGCCAACACTGCCTGGGTGGGGCTTTGGGTCTGCCGTGGGGGTCTGGGGACAGGGTCTGCAGCAGGGCCTTGGAACCGGCCCAGGATGGCTGGGAGGGGCCTGGAGCCCACACCGGGGGTTCCACGGGGCTCAGGGTGGGTAGAGGAGTATACGTTCCAGGCAGGCCTGCCGGACTTTGGAGGTAGAGCCTGTGGGACCCTGCACCCTGGACACCCCTTCCAGCAATACTGCATCGCCTGGGAGGTGACAGAAACCCCACGCCTTGCACAGACCCCCTGGCCACTCTGTATTCCCACATGCCCTTGGGGAGCCATCGGAGGCCCCTCAGGGACTGGCATGTCCCAATCCTCCACACACCCTCCTCCTGCCTGGCTGGAGAACACAGCATGGATGGCCCTGCCTGGCCACCAGGTGGCAGCACTCGCCCGCCCAGAGGCCAGCCTGTGGGGCAGGGCAGCAGCAGGGCACAACACTTCCTGGCAGCCGGCAGACCCAGCCTGCACATGCAACGCCGCAGGCCCGCTTGCTGCACACACGTGCACACTCCCAACGCAGGCTCACACTCAGACCCACATGCACACAAACATGCACACGCCTGCTCAGCCCTTAGGGTGCACCAAGGCCCCGCCAGCCAGCGCACAAGACACCTGTAACACACCGGCTCCAGCTGGGTCTGGTGTCGGGCCTGGCCCTCAAGGGGCCGCCGGACAGGAGCTGCACAGAGCAGGAGGCAGCCCTGGCACGGGCCTGCAGGGGCTCCCTGCAGAGAGGAAGGCGGCCGTGTTCCAGCCCACAGGACTGTCCACCTAGACTCTCCCCTCCTGGACCCTGTCCCTGGGCAGGGCACTCCCCACCCCCCAGGGCTCAGAGGCCCAGACTGCAGGGCCCCTCCCGGTGGCCAGTGCCCCTCGAGGGCTGCCCAGGCAGGCAAGAGTGCAAGGCAGGGGACACCGTGAGTTACAGGACAGCCACATAAGTGGAGGTTTCGTTTGAGCACATCCATGACCAGGTCCCAAAGCTGGCCCCAAACAGGCCCGGGCAGATAGGACAGAGGAGGACAGCACCGGCCAGGTGGAGAAGGCGCGGGGCTGGGTGACTATGGCGGCCATGTGCTTCCTGGGCGTTGGCATGGGTGGGCACTGGAGGGGGACAGAGGCATGCTGCTGGAGCACAGGCCTTCACTGGCGGCCAGCAGCGAGGCCTGAGGGCCGTGAAGGAGGCCGAGGGTGCAGTCAGTACAGCTGTCCATGTGCCCTAGGTGGCCCTGGAGGTCCAACCGAGGCCACCGCTCGGGTCCCTGTTTCTCCCCTTGCCCATGGGTTGGAGCTGGGGGAGGGTTCCCCCGACAGCCACACGGGGGCCCCTCCCCTCCCAGCCTGCCCAGCCTGGACGCCCAAGGTCACTGCCCTTCCCCACAGTGATGTCTGCCCCTGACCAGCCTCTGGCCTTGGGGCTGCAGCTCGAGGCCGCCGCCTGCCATAGCCGGGGCCCCCCCCCTGCCATAGCCCGAGCAGGGAGGCAGGAGCCCGCCCTTGCCAAGGTTCGGGCATGACGGGAGCGAACAAGCGACCCCTCGGCCTGCCCTGCCTGAGGGACCCGCAGGGCCGCATCTGCCCAGCGAGGAGGGCGACAGCTGTGGGCCAAGGGGCAGCAAGACTCAGGTGTAGCACTGCCCACTCTGGGCCCTCCACGGCCCGGCACCTGGACACACGGTCACCGGAAACCTTCCAGCCTTCCCTCTGCAGTCCCCCTGAGGACACAGGTCTGAGCTGCGGGCTGCGGGCTGCAGTGCGCCCTAGCTTCAGGCTCCCCGTAGTCCCACAGGCTCCCGTGGGTGTGTGACAGACCCCATCTCCAGAGGAGAAAGCAGCTGATGGCCAGGCTGGCACACCACACACGGCCTGGGCTGCCACCGCCAGGTTCTGGGAGAAGGGCGCGGTGCCCTGGTGTACCCAGCCCTCCCTCCATCTGTCGTCTCCGGCTGTGGGGCAAACACCCTGATGCTGGTGTCAAACTGTCGCTGTCACTCTCTCTCACCAGGGCCTGGCAGAGGCAGGACGTGGGGACAGTGCCCTGCAGGGCCAGCTTTGCCACGCCAGGGATACAGCCGACAGCATATCGGGACAGTAAGCCTGGCCCTTGTGGCTCTTGCTGGCCTTTGCGAGATCCCGCGTGGATTCCAGGGGATTCTGTCCACTGAGTGCTTGCAGAGCCCGGGTTCAGGAGGGACTGGGGCTCGGGAGGAGGGACTGGGGCTTAGCTTCTTCATGGGAGAGGGCTAAGTTTGGGCATGTGTGTGGGAGCCCACACACCCATCTCTAACCATGCAAAACACACTGCCCCAGGCCTCCGAAAACCCCATCCCATTTCAGCCTGGGGCTCAAGCTGGGAGGCCAGGCAGGGTGGGAGGGAGCCCTCTGGGAGCCAGGACACAACTCCCACAGCACGGGCTGCATGTAGCCCCAGTCTGGAGTGGGGGCAGCATCGGGCAGCTGGTCAGGGGAGACAGGAGAAGCAAGCCCTGTGGGTCACATGGCCTGAGTGACCCCAATTCTCAGTGGCTAGCAGAGGCCCAGACACAATCTCCACTTTGTGCCTGGGACCTGCTTGCCTGGCCGGTGAATGGGCCTAGGAGCAGCGACATGGAAGGTGAGCCCCAGCCGTCCGAGGAGGCCAAGGAGGCCGAGGAGGCCAGTCCAAGTCTCCAGGGGGAGCCTATCGCCAGCTCCCGAGGGTGTGGCTCTGCTCAAGAAGCTGGTTGGCAGGGCCACCCAAGCCAGAGAAGGGGCTTGTCTGGCTTGCCCCAGGCCAGCTCTTCTTGCCCCTGAGAAAGACTTCTGGGGAACAGGCAGGGACAGAGGGGCCCCAGCTGGGATGGGGACTCCCTGATCCGGTTGCTGGGCCCTGAGGCAGCTGGTCGACAGGAGCCGGCAGCATCCAGGCCACCTGGGCCCGCCCCTCCCAGCCTAACTGTTTTGACAGCCCTGCTGCCTATGGCCTGCTGCAGAGGCCCGCACGTCTAAAGCAGCCACCCCCACTGGGACAGGGTCATTGAACCCTGCACAGAGTGGCGGGGACTCTGCCCAGGACAGCCCCTGGCACGGCCTCCCGGTGGCTGCGAGGACGGGGGCGCCGGCAGTGGCCAGGGGGGGGGGGAGGGGGGGCCGGGCGG
>NW_006159850.1:1104557-1107740 GCF_000334495.1 Tupaia belangeri chinensis | reverse complement strand
GGTAGCACGGGGGTGCCGGCAGTGGCCAGTGGTGTAGGAAGCGAGGCCGGGCAGGGGCTAAGGGGTGCTGGGATGGGTCCCCCGAATGTAGCCAGCGATGTGCCCACAGCAGAGGGTGTGCCCTTCCGGGGCAGAGCCGCCTGCCGCTGACCCACTGGGAGGCTCCCAGGACTGTCCTCACCTCCCTGACTCTGGATTACTCACCCAGCAAGGGCAGGCCCTTCTCCAGAGAGCCGTCCTGCAGAGACGGGGCCCAGCAGGGGCGTGTGCGTGTGCAGTCGGCTGAGCCCTGGGGCGTGCTCTGCTGCCATCTCACCGCTGCTTGGCAGGGCAACTGCAGCTGAACACTGGGGAGCTGGGGGCGGCCTCGTCGTGGCCTGGGGACGTCAGAGGAAACCCTACGGAAGGGCAAGCAGGCAGGACCAGGCAACGGGCAGGACCCCAGACTGCTCGTGCAAAGGCCCTGTGGCCGCGGGGACCTGGACACACGAGGGGGCCCAGAGATCACGCAGAGCAAGCAGGCCTGAGGCTATCACAGAGGCCCTCGGGAAGGCCTGGAGGAGGCAGAGCGGCCATGGGGGCCAGCGCAGTGGAGACAGTGGTCAGGGCATGGGGACAGGAGCTTGGAGTGGGCTGGGTGGCAGCAGTGTCAGGGACACCATGACTGGCCATCGAGGGTAAGGGGCTAAAGTAGACAGGAGAGTCGTGCGGCCCGCCTGGCCACGGCGCCCTGCCACCTGCTGCAGTCCTGCTTGACAAGCCCGTGCTCCCAGAGCTCTGCTGGGTGCACGTCCCCACGCTCCTTCCTCCTTCTGGCTCCAGCTTCAGTCTCTAGACCTCTCTGAGGCTCATGCACCTGGTGTGGGCAGCTCCCCCCACCCCAGGGGCTGCATGGGGCATGCCATCGGACGAGCCAGCTTGTGGGCAGAGGCAGAGGCACACCGGGCAGGGGCCCAGGGACACAGGGCCCTCGAGGTCAGAGGAGCCCGAGGCTGCCAGCACCCCCGACTCGCAGTTGCAGAAATAAGGACTTGTTCGGTCACGTGCCCCAAGCACCGCGATGGGCTGGCCGCCCTGGCACAGCTGAGTGAGTCCTCTTCACTCCATCAGTGACTGCACACACCTGGTACTCCCTGTGGACGCGCAGGAGTGGTGGTCACTGGGGTTCTGTGGGGGACAGAGCGGTCGGTGGGCTTGGCCTAGACACCCTCAGCAAACCCAATCCTGTCCTCACCCACCTGAGCAGACGTCTTCCTACAAAGCCCCACCTGATGTCACCTCCTCCAGGCAGCCTCCCTGCCTCCCGGGCTGGCTCCCTCCGGCCTTCCTCAGTCACCACTTCTCATTCCTCTTTCCTGGGCTTTTGTGACCACAGGCCTCCCAGGTCTGGCGGTCCACATGAGGTCCTGCAGCAGCGCCACTAGCCACGTGGGCTGCTCCCCACCCCAGCTGTGGTTTTGTGCCCTGCACTGGTGCCCCCGGGCAGGCAGAGGAGTGGCGTGCAAGGGCAGGGCTCCGGAGCAGTCCCGGCCGGGTCAGTGGGGCCCCAGTGCGGCGCACATGAGCAGACAGCCCCACACGTGCAGGGGCCCAGAGTGGTCCTGGGCTATGCTCCCACCTGGCCAGGCACTGGTACCCGTGGGCCCGCAGACTGACCAGGCCAGGAGGGCACGGGCTAGGTCATGCCTTTCTTCTCCTAGCCCTAGATGGTGGCGCGGTTGATGGCCCTCGGGGCACCCTCGTCACAATCTCTAGCTAACCCAGCCTGGGCTGCCTGCCCCAGGGATGCCCTCCCCAAACTCCAGGTCCCAGCCTGTGAAGCCACCTCCTTTGGGGAGGAGGGAAGGCCCGTGGGAAACCAGGCAGGCGGGCTGCTTCACCCAGCGACAACCTTCTGAGGGCCTGGGCTGAGCGGGCCAGTCATGGCCCCCGGAAGCAGAGTGGGAAGGCTGTACCTGGCCCAGGCCCGCGGCAGGCAGAGCTGGGAAGCCGTGTGGGCCTGAGCAGGCCTCTGATCTCCAGCGTCTGTCCAGCAGGGGGTGGGTGCTCAGCAATGGACTCAGCCTTCAGTCCTGCTCTCTGCACTTGTACAGTGGCCTTCCCTGAGGGCGACAGCAGAGGCCAGGGCCCAGGCTCTGGGGTCCCTCTCCTTCTCATCCGCAGACTGGGGGCAAAGGTAACAGAGGTCTCCCAGGCAGGGCATTAGGCACGCAGCAATTCTCTGCCTATGACGCTGGTGGTGGCGGCTGTGCTAGGTGCCATCAGGTTTCTCTTCCCAAGGACTGTCCTGACAGCTCCTGAGCCCTGTTAGTGCCCTGCTCCTTATAAAGGTGGGGAGGGGCAGGGGTCATGCAGGCAAGAGGTTAAAGGGCAGTAATCCTGGGAATGGGTATGCCTCCCCGAATCTGAGTGAACTCAACCACTGAGCCTCAATTTCCTCAGAGGAAAATAGTGGGGAGGTTTGGGACTCCACGAACATATCCCAACGGACAAGAGGAAGGTCACTTCTCCACTTCCAGGGGCTGGAGCAGACAGTTCTGCCTCCGGGACCCTGGCTGCCTTCTCCTATTCCGGGGAGGGCAGGGCTGCCACCCAGGGGCTCAGCTGAGGTAGGGTAGAGACCCCAGGAGCACTGTCCAGAGGGCAGAGGCCAGGGGCAGGGGGAAGACCTGAGGTCCCTGCTCTCCTTAAGGCAGAGACTGGCACTATTTGGGGGTCCCCTAAGCTGTGGTTCCCGAGGACCCACGCCCCACGTCTGGCTCAAAACAAATGTGGGCGTCAAGGCCTCAGGCTTCCTGAGCTAGGCCAGACTGCCTGCAGCCTGCAGGTGGAGGGGGTCCCGGGCGGGACCAAGGCCCTGCGGGAGGAGTTACAGAGGGGGGCGGGGCCTGCACGGCTCGGGACCGAACCCTGTCAGGTCAGGTTTGGAGCGGAGCTGAGTCCGAGCGGCGGTGCCGGGGAGGCCTGGTTTCACTCTGGACGCGGTGCAGCGGAACGGAATGGCTAACGGAGGCCCGGTAAGGCCTGCGGACAGAACTTCAGGGACGAAGGAATGGAAAAGCGTACAGGACCCCCGGGCCGGACAAGGCCGGGGAGCGCGGAGACGGGAGAGGGGGCGGGGCCTCGGCGTCTGGGCGGGGCCCGCTCGAGAAGGCCAAGGCCGGCGGGGCGGGGCCGGGCCGG
>NW_006159850.1:1075370-1103945 GCF_000334495.1 Tupaia belangeri chinensis | reverse complement strand
CGGGGCCCCCGCGTCGCGGCCCGGGCACCGGGGGTCCGGCCCAGGACGGGGTGGCGGCGGGAGGGCGGGAAGGAGCGTGGTTGGGGGCGCGGCCCGGGGTGCGTCGCCACCGCGCGGCCTGCCCCTCCTCCGCCAACCCCCCCTCCCCGAGATGGTGCGGCGATAAGGCGGCCCTGATCTGGGCTCAGATAAAGTTTAAAATATTCCATTCTGCAAGTCCCATCCTGATAAGATCGCTCTGTCGGGACGGGCTGAAATTGTGATCTTATCTCTCGGGCTGACTCTCCCAGGCTTTGTATCTGGGGGGAGGCCTGGGAGAGAGGGGGCACCTGGGGCCGAGAGCTGGGGACCAGGGGCTCTGCAGCAACCCAGGCGCAGGTCCTGGTGCCGAGCCTTGACCTGCGACCTGCAGGTGACACTTGAAAGTGGGATCCTCCAAGTGTCCTGGCCAAGGTCCCCCGGGAACATGGTGCCCTGGGATGCCTCCCCTCGACCCCAACCCAGAACATCCAGGGAACTGCCTTGTATCGGGGAGGGGGCTTCGGGCTGGGTCACCCCCATGCATCTAAGTTTCTCTCCAGTCTGCAGGTGGGCAGTGTCCACCCTACCTTGCTAATGGGCTTCTGTTAAGAGCGCTGCACTCTCAGGGCCACTAGGTTGGGGAGGAGGGAGCGAGGGGGCAGGAAGCGCCCCTCCCCACTGCAGGCCAATAACTGCTAGCTTCTGAGGCCAGGGCCTCCTCCCAGAGCGCCCCCCCACCACCACCACATAGGCAAGTGTCTGGGCCCTCCCGGGAGGCGAGGGGGTGCTGGCCCTCTGCCCAGTCCCAGCGCCAGGTCACTGCCATCAGGACCCCATGTGCGTGAGTGTGGGAGTGTCCATACTCCCAAGGTCTCCAGAGAGGGGGCACAGGCATGAATCTGGGTTCCTGTAATCTGATTCCTCCAAATTCAAGCGGACTCATGTTCCTAAAGTCGCCTTCTGTCTGTCAACTCGAGTATTAAAACACCCACGGTCCCGATCTGGGCTTGTTTAGTTTCTCTTCCCCTTCTCTGAGCGCCTGTTCAGTTCTGGCCGTGTGTGTATTTCAGAGTGATGAGCGATGCAGATAGCACAGGCAGGGAGGTCACAGGTTGGGAACGATCTCCAGCCTGATACTGTGGCAAAGCTAGAGCCCAGCCCAGCTGGGCTGGAGCAGCGCTGGGGACGGGGACCTTGGGCTCACAGGCGGCCCCTGCCATCCTCAGCGTGCCCAGGACCAGAGCAGGGCAGAAAGGCGAGGCGGGGCACCCTCCATGCAGCTCTGGGCCCTGGGCGCCTCCCCTCCTTGGCAGATCTCAGCGCGTTAAGATGCGAAGGCTGATTGTCACCGAGCGGAGGCGCCCGCCGCCTCTGCCCGCGGCTGTGCTGCGGCCCTGGCAGCTGCGCGCCTGCTGCCCTGGCTTCACCTGCGGCGGGACACGGATGCGGTGGGGAGGGGGCCAGGCACTTGAGGCTGCCGCCTCCTTGGCCCCTTCAAAGCCGGGGCGCAGCTGCCCGCGCCTCTGCGCCTTTTGTTCCACGCTGAGATAGATGTGCCGCGCTGATAAGGTGCGCAACCGATGGTGGCTGCGATAGGCGCTTCCATTTATTAACTTCAAACTTTGGGCGGGGGCGGGCGAGGCGGAGCGCGGCCTTGGCCGGCCAGATGGCTGAGACGATAGGCGATAGGCCGGGGCGCACTGGCGGGGGAGCGCAGGGCGAAGCTCGGGACCCCTGGCGTCCCCGGCGCGCCGGGCTTTCCTCCGGCCCGGGTCGATGTGAGCTCTGATAAGCGCCGGACCGGTCGGCCCGATGGCGATCGCCAAGACCGATAAGAGGCCTTATCAACGGCCACCAGGCCCCGCAGGGTTCAGGCTACAACAGCACCGGGCATGAGGAGGACGGCAGGGGCCTGGGGCCGGGGAGCAAGCCTCCTGCCGCTGGGTCTGGGAAGGTTTCTCCCCAAACACACTTATTTGCCAAGAAGTTGATCCTCCCTGGGCCTGTGGTACAGCCCTTCAAAATGAAAGAAAACTGACTTCGAGCAGCCTTGGGGGGAGGACACCCCGCCTCCTCCATCCCTAGGAGATGGTTCAAGATAGCCAGAGGCGGGTTTGTCACCTCCTGGAGCAGAGAGGATGTTTTTCCCCCTTGAATCATGTCGGGGTTGTTAGTTCCTGGCAAGTCCTAGTCGTAACCCGCCCAGAGTTTTCTTAAAAAAAAAAAAAAAAGAGTGAAAATAGTTTCCATCCCCCCCTTGTTGGGGGGGCGTGTGTGGGGACAGGTCCCTCAGGCTAGGCACTTGCTGTGTGCTAGTGTGGGCTGGGAAAAGGTTGGGGATGAGGGCCCCAGGGCTACCTCAGGGTGGGGACTCCCTATACCGTAGGGCCAAAGGGCTCTGAAAAGCGGGGTGATGCTTCCTGGCCCGTGATCATGGGCACTGGACAGCCTGTGGAGGGTAGGAGTGAGGTCCGGGTGGTGAGTACTGGGGCTGGTCCTCAGTTCCCCTCCGGAAGTGGGACAGAGCGCACGTCAGTGCTCTCGGGAGCCCGCAGGTGCAGCTGGACTTGTGGAGCAGCAGGAGCTCCTCTGCAGCAAGAGGGCCCTAGACCCCGGGTGCCCATGGGAGCCCGGGCCATGCCTCCGCCCTCCTCAGACACACCCTCCACCCTGCGTTACCAGCAGCTGCGAGGTGGCTGCTTTCACTCCAGCTTCCAAGTCCCGGCCACGCTCAGCCTGGCGCCGAGGGCCGCAGTGCAGGCTGGCAACGGTGGGGTGCCCTGCCCTCTCTGTGAACAGGGAGCGCCTGGGTGTCCGCGGGCCCTCTCACAGTGCCCCTGCCCCCGGAACAGGGCCCGGCTGCCTGGGGCAGGCACTGTCCCTTCTGCAGCCTCAGTTTCCCCCTGTCAAAAATGAGTGTGGCAGTGTCCGCCATCCGGGGGCCAGCCTCAGCCTGTCATCCTTGGCTCTGGCACCACCCAGTGTGCTATGCCATCCGGGTCACGGTCACAGGGCTGGCGACTCTTGGCAGAGGACGTTGGAGGCCAGGGGAGCTCGCCCAGCCCTCCCGGAGCCAGGGCCGCATGCTCGTCCGCAGTGCCCACGTGGCCTCCGCCCGGCTCAGATGCCCTGGGCACCCGCATCGCTGAGGTGGAATGGTACTGGCAAGAGCCCCTGCTGGGGAGCCCTGTCCGCGTGGAACCTGAGGCTCAGAGGAGTGGGGCCCTTCCTCAAGAGTGACAGTGGAGCGGGGACCCCGGCGGCCTGGCCGCACTCCTGACAGCCCACCTCGGGCTCGCTAGGCCTCAGGCTCCACGTCATGACGTGGCCTGTGGGGTCTCCCCAGCCCTGTCCCTGTCAGCACCTTCCGGAGACGTTACTCGGCAGCTCCCGGGGAGGCAGCACCCAGCCTCCGCAGCTGAGCCCCAGGCCGCATCTCATGCACCCAGCTGGCCCTCCCAGGGGCCAGCAGCCCCGGCGAGGCACCCAGCACCGCCAGGGATTTAAATGGGTCAGTCGGGAAGAAAGGCGGCGGGAACGCGATGCCATTAATTGTGCCCTTATCTCCTGTTCCCATGCCAACCAGACGTTCCCGGGGCTTGACGGCTCGTGAATAATGCTCCACGGCCTATCTGCCATCGAAGGCCTCCTCCTGGAGGCAGCTGTTGCGTCGCCGATTGGTATCGCCAACCCCACAGACCCGGGCCTGGGCCGCACGCAGGCTGGCCGGGCCACGCGCGGGCTCCTGTTCATCCAGCCACCGCGCCTGTGCCCTCCAGGTCCCCAGCAGCGCCTGTCCCCGTTTCTCAGGGGGGAAACTGAGGCCACGGCCGCATACTTGCTCCCCAGCCCTCACCCACTACACCTTCATGGGCAGGAGTGGCCTGGGCCAGGGGTCCCAGGACTGGCAACAGCCCCTGCGCAGGGGTGTGCCCTGGCAAGGCCTGCCCTCCCAGCCTCAGTCCTCCATGCCTGAGCCTCCCATCAGGGCCACACACAAGCTGAGACTCGATGGCTTCTCTCTGGCGTCTCAACCTCTGGAACGATCTGGTCACTCACACCCTGGTGCCAGGCGGCTCAGCTCCCTACTGCCATGGTGCCGGGTGTCTCACCGGCAGCCCGCCCTGTGCCCGGGCGGCTCAGCTACCCACTGCCACGGTGCCAGGTAGCTCACCAGCAGCCTGCTCGCTCAGCCTTGCATGCTCCCAAAGCAGGGCCCGAGCTGGCCCACTCATGGTGGGCGTATCAGCAAGGAGCAAGGTGCTCTGTGTGCCCCTCTTCTCCTGCAGCTGTGGGGACGGGGCAACCAGTAGGGCTCCCCCTGCGTGCTCTGTTGGGTGGGGGTCTGCTGTCACCAGCCCCACCCTGGTCCTCTCCACGGTCTTTGAGGGTCAGATCTGTGGTCTGCAGCTTATCTGAGACTAAGAAGTCTCCCTTCTCAAGCTCTCCCGGGGTCCTGCCCTGGAAGAGGGCCCTCACCCTGTGGCCCATAGCGCTGTCTGCCAGCCCCATCCTGGTGACCCCTGACACTGCCTGGTCCTGCCCTCTGCCCCACCCACCCACCTCTAGCACAGCACCTGGCCTGGGAGGGCTCAGGCAGGCCTGCGAGGGAGGCCCCACCAACCTGCCACAGGGCCCTCGCTCAGGCCTGGGCTGCCCCCTCGAGGGCTCCGGTCTCAGGAGTGGAAGACCACCACAGGAACCCGAGTTCTGGCTTGGCCTCACTGGGGCCCAGTGGACATGCTGCGTGGTCGTGTCCCTGGCACTGTGGCCCCAAGGTGCACTCGCGTCGTGTCCGAGCCAGCTCAGCCTTCCCCTCAAGTGGTGGCAGCTGAAGGGGTCGTGCACTCCTGGCCACACACTCCTGGACCTGCTGTGCTGGCTCCACCCACGCCCCGTCCCCTTCCTGCCCAGGGGTCTCATCTGACCCATCTTCAGACAGGAAAACAGGCCTGGGAGCCGGTGAGCGCAGGAGGCCACAGCACATGAGAGCAGGCCCGGACCGGGGCAGGCAGAGGTTTCTCCGGTACCGCCCACTCAGCACCCCCGGCCTGCAGTCCCAGGGGCTTTCCAGTGAGGCCCTTCCCCTCCTGCCCTCCCCTGGCCTGAGGGAAGGCCTGGCCCAGGCAGGACTGCGGAGGCTGATCTTGGTGGACAGCCAGGCCCCTTCCCCACCTCCCGGGCCCTGGTGGCCGCCTCTGGGCCAGGGCTTTCTACTGTGGAGCAGTGGTGGGCTATCTGTACCTGTGAGCACCTGGCCCCGTCTCGGCCCCGCTGCCCCAGGGCTGCAGTGGAGCAGGGACCTGCAGCCGCGCCAGCGCCCAGCCCCCAGCCCCCAGCCCCACTGAGGGTGCCTGTCGTGCTGACTGCAGGCACCCGCTCCCCTCAGGGCGGGCTCTGGGTGCTCTGCACAGGAGGAGATGCCGCCTCAGAGAGGGTGGGTGGCTGCACCAGGGTCACACAGCACTAGCCATGTTCCTGCCATGGAAACGGGGTGGATATGGGTTAGGTGCGTAAGCCCAGGCCCAGCTCCAGGCTCCGTGCCCCGGGACCTTCAGAACTGGAAGGCATGCTGCTTCAGAGTGGGCCTTGAGTCCCTGTAGGCAGCCCTGGTCAGAGACCAGCCAGGGTCCTGGACTGAGGCTCAGACTGTGGTCCAAGGAGGGCCCCCCTTCTCCAGCCCTTGGTCTCTGTGCAAAGTGGGGTGTCGTGGGGACACCAGGTCCCCACCCTAAAAGACACAACCCCACAGGGTAGAGGGTCCACAGGACACCGGCTCAGCCTGGGCCCGCCCGTGTGGCTTGTTCATTGGGGCCACCATGAGGATGGGGCCGCCTTCTCGTCCTGCCGGCTGAGTGCGGCTGGCCTTCCCTGGGCACTCCACATCACTGCCCCGCCGCGGATCCCCTTGCTACATCCAGCCCCTTCCCAACAGACCCAGGTGCAGCGGGGGGCGGGGCCCCAGGACCCTGTGGCCTCTGCTGCCTGTGGCCTCGCACAAGGGAACAGCTGCCCGCCGTCCTCCGCTGGGGACGGACGGGGCATCTCTCAGGCCCCGCTGGCCTTTCGGCCCCAGCCAGTGTCCATGGTCTATGGCCACCCCAGCTGTCCCCTGGGCTCCCCGAGCCTTGGCCACTCAGTCCCCTGAAGGGGAAAGCTGAGGCTTAGCCACTGGCCAGCGTGTCCTGTGGCCACCTCACAGCTGCGGTCTGCGCCAGGCGCCTCCCTGAGCTCAGCTACCAGCTCAAAGCTGCCTCCCTCCCCTCCCCCAGTAGCCTTGTGGAGGTCAGACCCCACGCCCTGGAGGGTATGCTTCCAGCCCTCGGGAGGAGTTCAGAGTGAGTCGTGGGGGGACGGCGTCTCCGCCCGGCCTGGTGTGTCCACTTTTGAGCCCCGGAAACAGACCTTCCTTGGTTCTTGGAGCATCTAGCTCTGGTCTCCCTGTTCTTCTCTGCCTGTGTGACCTTGGGGAGTCCCTCCCCTCTCTGGGCCAGGGTGGCTACTGCTGGCCTCTCCGCTATATATAGTAGGGACCCTAGCCACAGCCAAACCTGACACGTGTCAGGCCCGGCAGCTTCCAGAGGTACCGGACGGTGGGCGGGGCTGCAGCAGCGGGGCCGTGGCCAGATCCTGGTTCTAGACCTCGGCCATCCCCTGTCCATCCCCAGGGACTCAAAGCACGGGGACATGGGGCTCCCCGTCCCAGAGGGCAGAAATGCCCCGTTTGCAGCTCTGGAGCCCAAGGGCAGGTGGGCTGCCCTCCACATGGAGGGGTGTGGTGTGTGCCCAGCCTGCAGGGCTGGGCCTGGGAGCTGTGCCTGCACCCCACAGCTTCCCTTGTGCTCCCAGGGCTTGGGGTCCAGACTGGCCTTCTGGAGGGGTGCCCACACCCCAGACCCACTTGCTACCCCACACCCCGCCGGCCCACTCCCCACCCCACTTTATAGGTCAGCACAGCACAGGAGGGCCCAGGACCAGCCTGCCCCCTAGGGCCCGGCCTTAGCCCTCCCTCCTGAGCAGCGGCCACGCACGGCTCCACTAAAACCAAATGCTCTCCTGAGAGCCGAGGGCACCCCAGTGCGCGGCGGCAGGCAGCCCTGCCCGCACTGTCTCCCCGCCGGCCCCGGCAGGCGCAGGTTTCAGCTCCCGTGATAACTGGAAAGTTGAACTGGCCCCATTACTGCGCCGAGATGGTTGCCGAGATAGGGCCCTGATAATGGGGAAGATAGCGCGCGGTGGCCGGTGGCCCGGGCTCCCCCATTAACATTCCCCACCGATCGCAGCCTATCTGCTCCATTTCCACTCCTCCCGTGATAAGGATGGAAATTCTGACTTCATAGCTCGCTGATTAAAGTGTCTGGATTTCTTGATAATACACAGATAAATTATGTTTTTGAAAAAGAAGGTAGGGAAGAGGGTGGGGAAGATGGGGCCGGGAGGGGAGCCCTGGGCTGCCTCTCCCGTCATGTCCGGCAGCGGGAGGCCTCTGCGCGGGGACTACATCCTGCTGGAGTGAGCGCCCCGCAGGGCCGTGCCGGGGAGCGGGGAGTGGGTGTCGGGCCTTCCTCAGGAAAGCGGCCACCTGGTGGGAGCATCAAGACCAGTGACAGTGGCCTGGCGTCTGTGGGCAGCCTCTTCAGAGCCCCTGGGCCCCACAGCTGCCGTAAGCAAAGGCGGGAGGCCGGGGCCCAGGCTCGGACGCAGAGCACCCGAGTCGGGCGCGCCTCGTCAGCAGGGCGCAGGGCTGCTGGGAGGCTGCAGGGCCCAGCAGGGGTCCTGCCCACATTGGCTGGGCCTGGGACAGGCCTGGTACCCAGCAGGCACTCTGAGCACGGAGGGACCGGCAGAACCCGCAGGCTTCGGGAGGACTTGGAAGCCGGGGCTCCCGGGCCCGTCCTGTGTGTGCAGCGCAGCCGGCTGACACGTGTGACAGGCGGCATCGGAAGGGCCTCGGTGCCGTCGCTGCGTCTGTCTGGATAAAGCGGCCCCTCCAGCTGATCCGAGATCCGGTGCTGATCTCCATGAGTGGCGACAGAGCGCGGCTAATCCCCCGCTGAGGGACAGGCGAGGCGGCAGGTGGTGACAGGCGGGCACCGCCTCCTGGAGGGAAACCGAGGCCGCAGCCGTGCGGCAGGTCGTGCTCCCCTGCCTGGGCTCCGTTTTAAGTGACTGTGGGCGAGGAGCTCTCTGGGACCCCAGGTGGGGTCTGGGTGTCAGCCTTTCTGGGTAGTTCCCAGTGGGGCCTCCCTCACTGAGACCCAGGCTCACCCTTGTGCCAGAGCCCTCCAACGCCCTGGGAGAGGGCCCGTGACCTCATTGTGCCAGCACGCTCGCGCAGGGCGACGGGTGCAAACCGAGGCCACGGCACAGAGGGGAGCCCGGCGTAGAGGCTTGGGCGAGGCTGGGCCCCTGGCCTGGCTAGTGACTGGAGGCTCGAGGGGCCTCACCGTGGGGCCCCACCTTTCCCACAGCCTGTCCCCTCCCTTTTCAGGGAGAAGGGCCTAGCCGCAGAGAGCAGAGAGGGTGAGTAGCAGTGGGGGGGCACAGAGCCCCAGGAACAGGCGGCACCGCTACCCGCCCCTGGCTTCTCGGAGTCCTCCCAGCTCCCCCAGAGATCAGGCTCCTTTGGTGAGAAAATGGTGGTTTTTTTCCGTCTTTTGGGTTTGGTTTTGTTTCCATATGCTAAAGGAAGGCAACGATTTCCAGTAAAAGGGGGCGTGGGGGGGAGGGAGGTGAGTGTCGCAGGCATCTGACGCCACCTGTGGGGGCCACCGGCACAGCCCTGGCCGCGAGGAACTGAATGGCAGAGAAATAGCTGAAGGGTCGGGGCCACATGTGGGTCTTGGGGAACCCCCACGTGGCGGTGGCGCCCTCCCTCCTGCACCCCAGCACTCTCCAGGCAGCCAGGCAGACCCTACCACTTGCAGAGGCCAGGGACCAAGTCCCGCCCCATGGGGTCCGAGTGGCGCTAACCTCTGTCCTGAGCTCCTGGGAGTCCTACCCTCGGGTGACTCCCGCTTTTCCCCCTCTGTGACTGAGGGCCACGGGGAGCCCAGAGCTGGCCTGGGACTGGCGGAGGTGGGTGGGGCGGTCCGGCGTGGCCTCTCTGGTTCTCGGACACAGCCCTGCTCTGAGACTGTCTCCACATCCGTGGAGTTGGGCTGACCACACGCAGACCTGCCCTGCAGGGCCTGCACGGGGTGCCCACCCTGGCCCCGCCCCACGCCCCGCTCCACCTCTGTGCCTGCAGGGGCACCTCAGGGCTCCAGGCGTGGGTCCCCCACTGACTGGTCTCGGACAAGCAGCTCTCGGCTCTGCCACTCACCACCCAATGCTGGACCAGGAGCCAACCCCCGGGTCACTGTGAGGAGCTGGGGTGGTGGAGGGAGTGGAGTGTCACCACGCTGCAGCCCCAGGGCCTCAGGAGCCCCAGCCGCCCCTAGTTCCTCTTCCGCCAGGAGCTCTGGGCTGCTGGTCCAGCCGGGCATCATGCTAGCTGGGCCCTTCCGGCCCGGGGTCTGAGAGCAACGGGCCCCCACCCCACCCCACCCCACGGCCCCAGGAGGTGTGCAGTAGCAGTGCGTCCCACCCGCTCTCACAGAGAAAGCAGGGACCCATGGAGGCGGGAGGCGCGGTGGGGGACCGCTATCTCCGCCATCAATCTGCCCGCTCGCTCCGAGCCGTTCTGGTCCCCTTATCTCACCCCACCAAAATGCCAGGACGGAGCGCGTGCACGCCGCCACGCTCGCACACCCGCCCCGACGCGGAGCCCCGTGCTGGACGTGAGGGCCCTGCCAGCCCCTGCTGTGGCTGCGTGACCTCCAGTCAGTGCCTCACCCCCTCTGAGCCCTCCACCTGGAAGTACGTGCTCTGTAACCGAGTCCTCCCTGCAGCTTTCCTGCCCTGGACCTGGGTTGGGCTGGGTGGCCAAGAATCCAGCGCCCCAGAGCCCGGTGACCCCTCCCCTGTCCCATCCCAGAGCCCGGTGACCCCTCCCCTGTCCCATCCCAGAGCCCGGTGATCCCCCCCATCTTATCCCAGACCCAGTGACCTCTCTGCTGTCTAGGTGCCTGCCCACCCGAGAGCTCCCACTCAGGGGTCCCACCTGCCTGCTGGCAGCCAGTGGGACAGGGACATGCGAATCCCTGGGAGCGAGGCCCAGGGATTGGCTGAGCTACAGGGTATGGGGCGGGACTTCCTCCCAGGGACTCCCTTAAGTTGGGGGCGAGTTGTTCTAGCTGACACTCGGGCAGTGGAAACCTGCTGGGCCTGAACCAGGTAGGCAGGCTGGCCCCTGGTCACCTGCTGACCCTTACAGCCCAGAGTCCAGAGCCTGAATGGGGCCAGGCCTGGGGTGTCCCGGAGACCCCTGAAACCGAGCCTGACACCCAGGTGTGAACGTCGGGACCAGACTGCGAGTGCGGCAGGAGCCGGCGCCCATGTGCCCGCCACGGCTCTCACCCGGAACCTTGCCCCCAGGCTAGGGGCTTGCTGCCCTGTGACAGCCCCTGCCCTCTGCCGAGCCCGTCCTCCCTGGGGAAATGCGAGGCATCTGGTCCTTCCCCTCCTGGGATGGCTTCTATGGCCGTCCAGTTGCCTGCCCCTTGCCCCGGGGCTGAGGCCATCTTTCTTGGGTGTGGATGTCTGGGTCCTCCAGATGCCATGGTCAGGAATGTGTGTGGCGGGAAACCAGGTCAGGGGGTGCCCATGGAGCCGAGTTGGCTTCGTGTCAGGTCTTGTGGCGAGCCGGACCTGAAGAGCAGCCGCAGGTGTGCGCGTCGTGGGACGGGCGAGAGTGGAAAACAGGGTGTTTGGCCGACCCGGGGGGAGGACACAGGGCCGCAGGTGGGGCCACAGAGTGAAAGGACATCCTGGGACCAGCCCACTAGGCGGGACCCCCCACTTCACTCAAGCTCCGGCCCCCCAGTGCCCTGTGGAGCCCGATAGACACCCGACTGAACTCTCAACCTCAGCCCCATCCCAGAGGCCAAGCCAAAGGAGCCAAAGCCTGGAGCCAGAGTTGGGTGTCTACACAGAGTCCTGGGAGTCCTGGGGTCGCCCCGGACAGAGGGCTGGGCTTGCTCTGACCCCCCAGGGGCCATAGGGTCCCCAAGCCCATACAAGCTCCACGTGGACCTGGCCCAGGGACCACCCGCTGCTGGGCAGAGGCACACCCACACCAACCTGTGACTGCAGAGTCGCGGGCTCCCTGACGGGCGTGCTGCGGAGGCCAGGTCCTCCCAAGGGCAGCGGAGCTAGAGCTCCAAGCAGGCCCTGCACCAGTCATGGGTTGGGGCCCTCGAATGCCGGCACATCCCCAAACACCGGCCTGCACAGAACCAGTGTGAATCCCAAAGCCACCAGCAGCACGCTGCTCTGGGGACAGGTGTCCCACCCCCATGTACCCTGACCAGCCACCTGTGGGCATCCCCAGAGCTGCCTTGTGTTCTCAGGCCACCCCTCCCACAGTGACCCCCCTGGGGCCTCCCGGCCATGCCCAGCCTCTGTCCACAACACACACCGAGTGTCTATGGCCCTTGAACCCCAAGACCCCGTCTCTTCTACAGAATAAGGACAGTCCCTCGGCCATGAGGGTCCTTCAGGGTCAGTGTGGACAGCCCTTTACGGGGGAGCCCGGCCCGGCAAGCTGCTGTCTTTGGACTGGCAGTTCCCGAGGGGCATCCTGTTCTGAGGCCTGTGGTGGGACCCATGCTGCAGGGGTGTATCCGACACCCTAGGAGCCCTCAGGGCCGAGCCTTGGCAGGACGGTTTGGCCATCATTATCACGGGGCCTCCCGCCACAGTGCCCCCACCAGTGTGGACTCGCAGGGCGTGGCCTGTAGGGCCTGGAGACAGGTGCAGGGGAGGACAGGCCTGTCGGAGGGTGCCACCTATGGGCAGGTCACGTGGGCACACATGCTGGGTGCTGAGCGGTACCACGAGGCTGGCGGCTCTTGGGTTTTATTTTCACTTTGTTTTTTGTGGTTAAATATGCACAACTTCGATAAAGCCATGGCGCTCTGAAGCCTGGGCCATTACTGCCCTCTCTGGGCCGGGCAGCCAGCGCCACCCCATCCAGATGTCCCCACAGAAACTGTGCCACCGAGCACTCCCCTGCCCCTGGCCCGACTCAAGCTCAGTTTGAGGCCAAGGAAGCAGGCCAGGCCTGGTGTCCCTGGGCCCTGTGGGTTTGCTGCTGGGGATCCAGCCACTCAGGAGAGGGGCGAGGGGGCGGCCACAAGTCTGCGTGCTGGGCACTCTAGGCAGGCACAGGAGCAATTCCTGCTCCTGCCACAGACATTCCAGATGGCCTCCCTGGAAGAGGAGGCAGGGAGGAGGTAACTGCGCTCCCTGGCCTAGGCAGTCACCTGGGCAAAATCCATGGGTTCCCAGGACTGCCTGCCCCAGCCTCAGGCTTGCCCTGCCCTCCCAAGGCCTGCGCTGGGGGCGCTTTCACAGCGGCCCTGGATCGAGTCTCAGGGCCACATGGAAGGACGTGGGGGGCGGTTCTTGTATGTCCTCTCGGGGTCCCAGTCACCGCCTGCATGTCAGACACAGGCCTGTCACCCTGCCGTCCTCTCCTGGAAAGTACGGTCTCCGTCCGCCCCCCCCCCCCCTGCCACGGCTACACAGGCTCTGTGAGCCGCAGCCCTGCCTGGGAGCCCTTCCCGCGCTCTGGGTGGAAGGCTCAGGCGCCCCACCCTCTGCTTCCTCCTGACCCCTCCCGGGGCACTCCTGCTCCACACAGGCCCTGCCGCATGGTCACTGCTCCGAGAGCCTCTGGACAGCCCCCACGGCCACCCTGCCCCCCGCCTGGTCCCAGCCCGGCACGTGGTCTGCAGCCCCTCTGCTCCCCGAGGAGTGTCAGCAGCCTGGTCTCCGGTGCGAAGCAATCTCGTGTAATCTATCAGCCGCTATCAGGCCCATCGCCGGCCGGGAGTGGCTGGGCCCAGAGATGGCGCCAGCCCCCGGCGGTGATAAAGTTTCCGAGTCGAGGGTGATGGATGTTGAGTAAGCGCGGGCCACGCCGATAGGATGTGGACTTGGCAGGCCTGCAGCTCGGCCGAAACCACTCTCCTCGGCCAGCGGCCCTCAGGCCGGCCTTCCCCTCCTCCTGCCTGTCTCTCCTCCTCACCCTGTCCCAGGCCCCTGCCCCAGGGGACAGGGTGGGGGACCAGCTCGCTGGCCCTGGCCTGAGAGGGGGCAGGCTGGGGCAGGGGGGGGGCCCGCTTGGAGGTGGGGTCTCGCTGCAGCCCAGCCTGTGGTGGATGCGGTGTGCAATGCAGCGTGCTGGGGGTGGCTTCCCGGCGGCCGTGGTAAGACCATGGCTGTTCGTCCCGGCCCCCTACCCCACCCAGAGCTCGGCCTTCTCCAATTTCTGGGACATCCCAAGTCGGCCCCCAGGGCTGTGCCCACAGTGCCCTGCGTACCCTCTGGGCTCTCCAGCCACAGCCTCAATGCCGCCTCCTCTGGGAAGCCCTCATACCAGTCTGTTGCAGCTAACCTGCAGGGTCCCCACAAGCCCTGGGCTGGAGAGATCCCAGCACTCGTGAGAGAAGAGCGTGGCGCTCCTTGCCCTCCCAGAGTCCTTTCAGCCCTGTGGGCTGGCGAGCTAGCGCCCTGGGCGTGACACGTAACCGATGCCGGCCAGGACCCCTCCGCTCAAGCCCAGAGCGGCCGGGAGCGGCCGGCCAGAGGCAGTGTTGGAGCCAGGTGGGCCAGCATGGCTGCCTTCGCCTCCGTGCCCTCCCCTGTCCGCCGGGCAGGCTCCCTGCAGACTTGTGCTAGCTCGGGCCCCATGGTGCTTTGGGACCCGCCTGCAGGCAGCCGCTTCACACCCCTCACGGCCCTGTGCCATAGCGGCAGGCAGGCGATGCCCACAGGTGAGGCGCGCCAACAGCAAAGCACACGGGACTGAGGAGTGTGCAGGAAGACGCTGGGCCAGACGCCAAGGCGGGGGCCAGATAGGAGCTCGGCATGGGCCCCACGACCCAAGTCCACGTCCCACCACATGAGCCCGAGCAAGGCCTTGTCACCCGCGTGTGCTGAGCAGGACGGCGGGCAGGCGAGGACCCCGAGGGCAGTGCCGGCGCAGGGCGGAGAGCGGGAGGGGGCAGGTGCCGCTGCCCTGCGCCCCGCTTCTCCCTCTGGATGTGGGGTGATGCGCCAGGGAGGCGGTGTGAGCACTCGAAGGACCACTGCGGCGGAGAGGCTGGACACTACCGCTGGCCCCGGGCCACCATAGGTAGCTCCTCCTACCCAGGTGGGGCCGACACGGAGGGCCTGCACCTCTCAGGGCTGTCCAGCCTGGACGCAGGGCCAGCCTGGCGTGGCTGTGGGCCCTGGGCAGTGGAGCCCACCACGTCCCGCCCACTGGCTGGGGCTGGCCACAGGAGGAAGTGGTGAGGCCAGGGTGGGCTGTGGGTGCAGAACCCCATCGCGGGCGTCGCGCCCTATCTCCGACACCTCGTCCGTCCGTCGTGGTCCCCCACACCCGCCAGCTTATCTGGGAAGCGGGAGGGGACCTCGCCTGGGCGTCTCCGCCACGCGGGTGGGGCTCAGCCCCATTCCCCCCCACAGGCAAGCAGGCTTAGTCCTGAGGCC
Organism: Tupaia belangeri chinensis; assembly: GCF_000334495.1. NCBI lineage: Eukaryota > Metazoa > Chordata > Mammalia > Scandentia > Tupaiidae > Tupaia > Tupaia belangeri. The sequence continues at coordinate 1,089,320 of NW_006159850.1, read as the reverse complement.
CCCTTGGGACTAACGAAGCCTCCGCTCTGCCCGGCCCGCTGTGGGGGCCCGCCACAGCCCAAGTCCGAGCCAGCACTCTGCCTCCGCACCCCTGCCGTGTGCCGGGGCCATTTGGACCCTGGCAACTTCCAGGAGTGAGAACAGATGCCACCACGAGAGAGGGGCTGGGCGGCGGGTGGCCTCACGAGACGGCATCTGCAGCGAGGTCAGAGGGAGGGCACAGGGCCCCGCCCGCCAGGCGTGACCCTCTGCAGCCCAGCAAGCGGCCACCGAGGAGCAGACTGGTCAGGGCCCCACTGTGCTTGGCTATGACAGCCACAGGGAGCCGGGGAGGTGTTTGGGAGGGGCCGGGCTTGAGCTGGGATTTCTCGGGGAGCGTGCCGTGGCGAGGCGGGTGCACTCTCATGTGTGCAGGAGGCTGGCTGGTGGGTGGGTCTGGGAGGTGTTCCTGATGCGAGGCCAGGCAGTGACGGGGAGGCAGGGCCTGTGAGGGCCTGAGTGGTCTTTTTGTCTCAGGGGTCATGCGGTCAGGCACCAGGTCCCTGGGACCTCTCGGTGGAGACGGGGCCACGGGCCAAGCCATGCCCACGGGCCTTCATCCCCTCTCGCCACCTGCCACAGCCCTGGGTGATTCGGGCCAGGCCTACCGTGGGGGCTGTGGGGACGGCTGGTGAGAGTGACCAGAGAAGAGAACGGCCAGGCGCCCGGGCCAGCCTGGTCGGGTCTCCACAGAGCAAACACCCTGCTCGCTGGGCACGGGGACACCAGGGTCAGGTCTCGCTGAGTCCCTGACAATTTGTGGGTCCCTTTGTTGCTTTTACAGGAGAGGGAAAGTAAGAATTACCCCCTGGGGAGATGGCCGCACCGCAGTCCTTTCTCCTCCATCCTCATGTTGAGATTTGACACACACATCCACACGTGCCCAGTGTGTTTTTCAATCTGCCAGGTCTGGGACTTGAACCACGTGGCAGTCGGCATGTGGGATCGAGCCACCCCAACCTCCACACCACTGTCTGACTTGTCTCAGACAGCGTTTAGGGAAGCAAGTGTCGGGTCTGGCTGCGGCGTGAGTCCCCTCCTGTGGGCAGGCCACGTGGAGCTGGGTTTCATCTGGGTGGCACACCTCAAGTCTCACCCACGTCTCAAACCTCTGGAAGCCGCACGCTGGGGAGGACGAGTTTCGCGGTGTGGACTGTCCCAGCAGAGCTTCCGCAACGACACCCAGAGTTGAAGGGAGCGTGGCAGCTCTGGGGCCCCTGCGGCCCTGCCGTGAATGTCCAAGCCCTCAACTCCAGGGGTGGTGGCCACCCTCCGCTGGCCCGGGACAGCCAGTCACCAGCGCCTCGCTGCTGGGCCTGAGCACATGCCGGCGGAGGCTGTGTCACTGCAGACCACCCACCGCGACAGTGGCCTCAGCAGAGGCAGGTCTTTGGAAACGCAATGGCTTTGCAGTTCTCACCCCATGTAGTGGCCGTTTGCTTCCAGTCCCCAGCTGTGACGGGGAACACGAGGGACACCCAAGGAAGGAGGGCAAGGTCAGAGCAGGGCAGGGACCGGGGCTCGGGAGTCTGCTCCGTGGCCGCACTGTCCAGCCCCTGGGCCGAGGGGTGAGCCGAGGCCACGCCCCCAGCACGCCCATCCCACCCCGATGCTGGAGTGGGGCACACCTGCTGACCTCCGCACTCACCCTTCCATGGCTGCCCTCGCTGTCGGCAGGGATGCAGGGCTCACCCCAGCGCTGGCCGTGCCGCGTGGCCATCTGGAGCGCCTCGCGGCCTACCTCTGGTGAGGGCCATAGCGGTTGCCTCCCCAGGGAGTGCGTGAGTGTGCCAGCTGCCCTCTCATCCCCTGCGGGGCTCAGCGAGGCCGACATAGGCACAGCCGTGACCTGCCGGACATGGAGGCGCTCGCACAGAGGTGGCCTTGGCTGTGGGAGCTGGGCTGCCAGGAGCTCCCAGGCCCCACAAGACATGGCTAAGCTTGGCCCCTCGCCCCAAGAGGCCGTGAGAGGGCACACCGGTCGGCAGGTGCCATGGGGACTGCCCCCGCCTGCCCCTCGCAGCCCTGCGTGTGGGATGCTGGCAGCTGCTGGCTCAGCCCTGCATCCAACACTGCACCCTGGCAGTGGGGCCGGCAAAGCACCCAGGACCCCCTGGGGTGCGACCACTCACTAGAGGCCTCGCTACCCCTGGCTGAGTACCCAGTTACACCCTGCTCTTGGGTCTGCCAGGGACCTCGGCCCCCAGGATGGCAGACTCGGACTGGGTCCCGCTCAGTCTGAGCCCTTCGGTGTGGCCCTTCAGGGAGCACAGGGCTGCCCTGTGTCCTCCTGCCCCGCTGTGGCTCCACTGCCCGCAGTCTGGCAGAAGGCAAGCCCAGACCTGCTGTTGGTCTGTGAGTTGCTGGCCTCTCCTGGCCAGGCCATGGTGCCCAGAAGTCAGAGACTGTCCTGGCTCAGCCCTTCCCCAGCTCAGGCCCACGGGACAGAGGGCCAGGCCTTCCTGCCAGCCTTGGGGTCTCTCTGCTGCCTGCATGCCCCACCCACTCCCCCCACTCCCACCCCCTCACCGCTAACAGCAGGCCGGTGCCATGGCCCATGGCAGCACCACTGACCCTGACCTGGTCCTCGACAAGCTGTTAGCGTCCGTCTGCCCTCGTGGAGTGGCCTGCCCAGCCCAGCCCTGCTGTCCCTCTGCCTAGGGTGCTGGTCCCTGGCCCCATTCTCCCCATCCAGAGCGTCACTCACTGCCCCTTCCTCCAGGAAACCTGCCCAGTGGCCCCTTCACATCTCCTCCCTGGCCACGGCCACGCTGTGACTGTCCCTTCCTTTCTCAGGACACTATTGATTCCTGCAGGGTCTCCAGCTCTCTGAGAGCTGAGGGAAGATTTGATGGGTGGGCGAGCGAGTGGGAGGCCCCAGCAAAGAGCCAGCCAGCCGGAGTTGGGTCTGCCCCGCTTGGGTTCACCTGGGTCTCTCCCGCCCAGCTCTGCCTCGGAGTCCAGCATCCGCCCACCCTGGGCCAGCCGAGCCACTGTTCCGATCAGGCTGTGCCACTGGAGGGACACAGGGTCCCATGCGTCCCGTCGGAGCGGGAGGGCTTGCCGACCATGCCGGCGCGGACATGCGGAGGCTGGGATCACCCACCCACCGCACAGAGCTTGTCTCCATAATTCAGTTTAAAGCATGAAAAAGGGAGTTGATGAAATTCCGCTATCAGCGCCAAGCCAATATGCAAAATATCTCGCCCCAATCAAATAGCTATTATGTTTTCATTTCCATCTCGGCGTCCGGCGTAATGAGCAGGAGACGGATGGGCGCGCGGGCGTCTGCTCGCCGCGATAACCGGGGCTCTGGGCACCGCAGGGGCCGCACCGCAGGGGCCGCACCGCAGCCGTCATGGCCCTGACCTCGGTCTCGGCCCTGGTGCGGGGGAAGTGTGGCCCGGCCAGTGCTGGGAAGGGCAGTGTGGAGGGCAGACCTGGGCACACGCTCGTCCTGGCCTGCACCCCAGCACTGCCCCCTTGCTGAGAGCTCCTCCTTGTGGGAACTCCGTTTGCGCGTTTGCAGTGGGCGTGATGCGGTGTAGGTCGGGGCAGGTTGTACCCGCTGTCCTCTGGGTCCCCGACCTCTGCTTGGCCTTCACCCTCCACTGCCCTGAGCACCCCCAGCTGCCTGCAGGGTGCCCATCACCACCCACTGTGAGCTGAGCCGGCCCCTAGCCCCGCGCCTCTGCCCATCTGAGATGGGGATCGGAACTCTCCCTCTTGGGGCCGCGTGGCTGGGAGCGGCTGAGGGGTCCTCCATACCTGGCTGAAGGAAGGACCAGTTCGCAGCCGGGGCTTAACAGCACGTTCCCCCCCGGCCCTGGGCCCCCCGGTGGCGAGAACCAGAGGTAGTGGCGGTGCCATCGGTTGTGCCAAGCCCTGGGTGAGCCATGAGAGCGGGTCGGTGTGGGTTCCTTTGTAGCTGATGAGACAGGAGGGGCTGCCTGGGCCTTCGGCAGGGACGCAGCACGCATCTCTGCATGCCCCGCCGAGCAGTGGGGCCTCTGGACTGAGGCCTTTCCCAGCACCAGGGACCAGCAGCGGCCGGCGCACTCCCGGACACCCAGGGCCGCGTGGGGCTCCCAGGTGCCTCCCAGACGGGAGGAAGGCGCATGCACTTGTGCCTGGAGGCTGGGGCAGGCCTCGCCTTGCCACCCCGATTGCAGGCTCGAGTGAACGCTGGCCGTCACCTCCCGCCTTATCAGAGGCGTTTTACTTGTGCGTGAGCGGCCAGCAGCGCCAGGTAGGAGCGCCCACAGCCTCCTCCACGCGCATCTGCCCGCTTTGTGCCGGGCGACCATTGCTCTGTCAGTGGGAGAACCTCCCGGTGTCTGAGGCCCACCCGGGTGGAGTTCCGAGGGGCGGGCTGCCTTCCTGGGCGTCCCGGATCAGCCCAGCCCTGATGCTCCAGAGCCCTGAAGGCAGGTGCCTGCCCGTTTGCCAGAGCCGGGGCTGAGCTCCCAAAGCCGCAGCTGCTCGGCCGGAGGGGCTGCAGCTCAGGCCCCGGCAGCTCGGAGTCAGGACGGCAGGGCTCTGGTCGGGGTAGGCGGACAGCAAGAGCCTCTTGACCTTGGAAGGCAGGGCTGGCCCAGGGCTGACCCCACAAGCGAGGCTCCTGCCGAGAGTGTCCCCAGAGGACACACAGTCAGGCCTCCCACGTGTCCAGGGCACCAGTCAGCCTGGCCTGGGGTGTGCCCGGCCTGCCCGAGAGCTGCCGTGTGGGCGCATGGGTGAGACGCGCCTCAGCCCCGGGCCACTCTCGTGTGGTCCCGTGATTACGGGTCTGGGGCATCCCGGGATGGGAGTTGGGGTCCCAGGCTGCTCTAGGAAGTGGACGTACCCCTCCCCAGTGCTCCCAGGACTAGGAATCGCTTGTCCCCACAGCTGCGGAGGATGCTCCCGGGCCGGCGGGCAGTGGGCGGTGGCAGTGGGCCTGGCGCCAGGTCAGTGGTGAGCGCACGAGCAGCCCCACTCGCTGGGGTCAGGGAGGGAGGCTGAGACCAGGCGGACGCCGGGCCCACCAGTGCCCACCCTCCGCGGCCTGGCTGGCAGCTTGCTTGTGGCTGGCTGGTGGTTGTCTCAGCACCACAAGGACCTGCCCACCACCCTCCGTCCTCACCCGCCCAGAGGGAGCGTGAGGGGCCAGGCGGAGGACTTGACGGGAAGCCCTCAAAGCTGCGTGGGTTTTGGTACTCTGTGTGTTTCCGGGGCAAGGCTCTGGCCTCGGCAGACCCCTGATGCCAAGGGGGTGAGTACTGGGCAGGCCTCCACCGCCCAGGCCTGGGCTCCGAGCCCTCGGCTAGACTGCTCCACCCCACAGGTTCGCTCAGCCCTGCGGGCGCCTCTGACGGGCTCGGGGGCTCGGAGTTGTGGCCGCAGTTTCTGGACTTCCCTTGCCCACCATCCTTAGTGAAGAAGGGCGTGGCTGCTGCAGGCCAGGAGGGTCCCTGCACCGGGCAACCCTGAGTCAGGGGCTCCGCCCGTCCTTCCTGTGGAGCTGGGGACAGGCAGTGTGTAGGCAGAACCCAGGGAGGTGACAGAGCAGAGGTGGCCAGGACCCTGCTGAGACGCGAGCAGGGACCTGTTCATGTCGCGGTCTGCCTGACCTCAGGGGCAGAGGCCGTCACCTGCCTGCCACTAGGTCACCCACAGTCACTGGGCCACATGGGAGGGAGGCTCCACGAGTCTGTGGGGCCCCTGGCCCGTGCCCCGTGTGCAGACCCTGTGCAGACCCCACTGGCACGCTCATCTGGGTCCCCGGTATGTCCAAGGCACTAGGCCTATGCTGGGTTCTGGCATCTCCCTCGGGAGCTCCCACCACAGAGACGTGCCGGGCAAGCACACACAGACCAGGCCGCCAGGGGAGTCCCTGAAAGAGGGTGGGACCAGGCAGGGAGACGTCCGCTTGGCCACAGAGGAGCATTAGGGCCACCCAGTTACCACCCCAGGGTGCCACCAAGAAGCCCCGCCATGGAGGCAGGGTGTGAGGACACAGGGGGGCCTGTGGGCTGGTGGAGGTCAGGTGGCAGACAGGGGCAGGGCTTTGGGTTGCTGCAGGGGTGGGGCCACACAAGAGTGGATTGTGTGTGTCAAGTTTTTGGGGACCCGGAGGGAGCCCCCACTTGGGCTGCCCTCTAGCTCTGAGCCCCAGAGCGTGCCAGTCAGGAGGGCCAGGTGCGGGGACTTACCCTGTGCACCTGACACCTCCCGCTTATGCCTACAGGCTCCCTCGGAGACATGGAGGCCACACAGGGTACCCAGGCTGTGGGCACCAGCCTCACGGAGAGGGAAGCTACAGTGCCTGAGCCTGAGCCCGCGGGACAGCCCGAACCCCCGAGCACCCCCGGCACAGGTGAGCCAGAGTCCGCCTGCCCTGCCCAGTGCCCTCATCACCGCCTGCCCCGTGTTGGTGAGATCGGGGCACCCGTGCACTGGGAGGGAGGCCGTATGCTGCCAGCCTCCAGCAGGCGGCTCTCAAAGTCCAGCCCCTGGTGGGGCGAGGAGGGCTGCCCGAGTCACCTCAGTGAGGCAGGACTGGTTAGAGTGGGCCACGGAGCGAGCTCAGGGCAGCCCCGGCCACCTCCGCCAGGTGGGCAGGGAGGCTTTCTTCCAGCCGCGCTGCTTTCTGAGTGTGGGCCCGTCTCTGGTCTCTGTACACGGTGGGTGCTCAGTGCCCTGCACCCGCTGACAGGTGAAGGAGCAAGGCCCAGGGAGGGTGAATGCCTTGCCCGGCACACAGTTGGTGACCACCGGGTGGGGACCTGGCATGGTCTGGGACAGCCTGCCTGTCTCCATCCTCCCCTGCCTCACCATAGGGACAGCGTGCCAGGCAGGGGCACCAGTACGTGCAGGCCCTGCAGAGGGGCAGGGTGGACCGCAGAGAGGCTGGGCAGGGGCACCAGTACGTGCAGGCCCTGCAGAGGGGCAGGGTGGACCGCAGAGAGGCTGGGGCAGGTGCTGGGGCAGGGCGGGGTCCTTCTCCTCCCTCGGCATTTCTCCGACAGCATCAGGGTCCTCACTGGGATGGCCACGGGCCCAGAAGACCCACGGCCTTGCCCACAGACCCGGGCACCTCTGCCCCAGGGGTCCTGCCCAGCCTCTGGCTGCTGGTCACTATGGCATTATCTGGCTGCCGTTGCCTGGGGGTACAGCAGGGCTCGCCCGGCCTGTCCCCAAGATGTGCCCTTGGCCACTCCGAGCCTCAGTTCCTGACCTACGCCGGGCGCAAGCCCCTGCTGGGGGAGCAGGAGCCGTCCCACCCCCAGCACGTTACTGTCGGGCTGCCGGGGCCAGCGATGGAGGGGGCCTCGCGCCCAGAGCCTGCCAAAGGGCAAGTGGCCGCTGCCGGTGGACTTTGGCCCTGTGGCTTTCCAGGGAGCCGGCCCTTATCTGATGTGGGAGCCTGGCTGCGGGGGTGGGCAGGGAAGGGGCTGGAGCAAACAGCCATGGCTGCACCTGGCACAGCCGTGCGATAAGGCCGATGGGCCTGATAAGGGCACAGGAGCAGTATCTGCCGCCCGCGGTCCGGCTCCCTCGGGGTGCCTGGGGCTCAGAAGCCAGCCACTTTGATTTATAGCCAAAAATAATAGGACTTTTATACTGTGCGATTGATTTATTTGATGTTAATCGCAGCCCTTATCGCGGTATTAATAATCTGCGGGCGTGTGACGTCACCAAGGGGCTTTCTGGGAGCTCATCGATTGGGGCCGAGGCGGCTATCAGACCCAGCTAGGAAGGTAAATACGCCCTTTGGGCTGGGACGGGGTGCGGGGCCGGTGCAGGGCGGCCACTGGCGCTGAGGCCGTGAGCACCCGCTGGCCAGGGCTGGCCACCCCCCGCAGTAACGGCCCCGCCTGGCCGTCACCTCTGTAGCAGCTAACAGTGGTGAGGGGCTCCAGAGGCCAAAAAGGAGAACCAGGGTGTCCCCCCTCCAGTGACAACGAGCAAGCAGGTGACCACCCTAGGCCGCAGGACCCTCCTGGTACAGGCAGGGGTGGCACGGGGTGACAGTGTCCTCTCTGCAGATACCAGTCCACCCTCGCCACCGCCCGCCATGTCCCCAGGAGGCTCCGAGGAGATGGAGGGTGAGGAGCCTGAACCAAGGCCTGCGAAGGAGGCGGCAGAGGACAACGAGGAGGAGGAGCCAGGTAGCTGCTGGAGTGGCCCAGGTAACTGCATGACTCTGGACAGCCGACCCAGGGCCTGGGAGCCAGGCTGCCCTGGGCATCTGAGTTGTCCAATCCAAAACCCAGCCAGCTCGTGCATCCGGCAGCCCTGCAGAGGCAGGCCCTGCGTTGTGAGGAATGCAGCACTGGAGGACTCCCTGGAGGCGGGGTCTGATCTGGGCTGGGAGTGGCCAGAGTGAAGGCGGCAGAGAAGGAGTGGCCGTGCCTGCAGCAGCTGCAGCCTGCCCACTGGGCCAGAGCGTGTCTGAGGGCAGCACCCTGCTCGTCTGCAGCTGCCGTGGCTCCGACTCAGGTTCGCACATGCACAGATGCGCTCTCCCCACGCCGCTCCCTGGGACCGCGCCACTCCATCATTGGTGAACGTGGGAAGGCTGGGCGGCGAGTCGTGCCATTTCTAGCACCTAATGCTGCCTGAGGGCGTGGGGTGACATTCCGGGCTGCCATCGAGGGAGGGCAGCCACCGGCGTGGGCACGCCCAGACCATCTGCTGGGGCCCGGGCCAGAATGCACAGCCCCCGCGGTGTGACAGACAGCGAGCTTGGTCTGTGGAGAAGCAGGCTGTGGACATGGCACGTGGTGAGGGCCTTCCCTGGCTGGAGGGCCAGGGAAGCCTTCCCCCAGACAGAGGGACCCCACACCTCCTCCAGGCAGCCCCCAGGTCACGAGAAGCAGTTGAAGAGGCATCAGAGATGGTCACGTGGCTATTTGGCAGCTCCCCGGGGAATGGGGCGGAGAGTTCAGGGATCGGCTAGTGATGTCTGCCCCGTGCCGAGGGAGGCATGGTGGCACGTGTGTGGTCGGCTCCCCGCCCGCTGCCACAGCCCTTCCCACAGCACGGCCGGGAGACCAGGAGCACCGTGGCCTCTCCCACGGGGCTGGGCTGGGGGCTGCCGGGGTGCAGGTCCTGGGACAGGCAGCCCCGAGGCCTCAGGGTACCCTCTACCCCTGAAGGAAATGCCGTCCAGCACCCACCCTGTCCGTCGGCCCATGTGTCAGCCTCATGCCAGCCCCAGAGGTTGTGCCCCAGCTCTGTGGAACCAGAGTCCCAACAGGGTGAGAGGCCGCGTCTAGGCCGCCCGCTCAGGAGTTTGGGCTGTGGGTCGATGGGGTCCACTTGACTGTCCCCCCAAGTCAGCTCCCCAGCACGCCACGGTTTTCGGACCCCATCCCTGCTTTTCAGGTGGGAAGCAGCCCCTCGGGGTCTGGGGACTGACCCCAGCGGCTCAGCTGTGGCTTGGAGCTTCCTGTGCGGGCGTCCTGGGTGGGGGTGCCCTATCGGCGCCCGCAGACGGCGATTGCTGGGCCATGGACGGCGATGGGCGCGCCCCGCCCACCCGCAACGGCCTCCGCCTATCACCCCGCACAGGCCCTTATCGCTGCCGGGAAGCTGGGCGGCCGCGGGCGCTTATCTCTGGGGCCGCCCGTGCCTGCGATGGGTGTCAGGGCCTCGCGGGGCCTGCAGGGTCAGGGCCCCAAGGACAGTGCCCGGCCTGGTGCCCTGCGGGGGCCCGGCTCGCTTCCTCCGGCCCTCCGGCCCTCTGCTCCTTGCCAGCACCTAGTCCCGTGCGGCCTGTGTCTCTGGCTGTGGCTCTGGGGCTCCCTGGCCCGGCCCGCCCCGCGTGTTGCTTGGAGCCAGCAGCCTGGGCTTGCAGGGCAGGGGAGCGCTGTGCCTGCTGGAGGGCCGGCTGGCCGCAGCTTTGCCAAGCACAGCGTGTGAGCTGCCCTCGGCTGTTGTGGGACCCTGCCTGGCTCGACCTCATGTTCGATGTGGTGGGGCCCAGGGTCCTGGCACCTCTCCAGGTCGAACTTCCCGGCCCCACTTCAAGCTCAGAAAGCAGGAGGTGACTGGCAGGCCGGCCAGTGCCCTTCAGGATGCGGGGGGTCGGTATCAGGGCCAGGCTTGAGCCAGGGTCCTCTCTGACGCAGGGACAGCCACCTCAGGGCACCCGTTGGTGTTGTTCCCTTGACATGCCTGGCCAGGGCACGAGAAGCAGTCGAAGAAAGAGGCTGTAGAGGAGAGAGGGCACTTAGACTCTGAGCCTCCCGTGCAGCCAGATCTTGTGCAGGCTCCACCCCCTGGGAGCCCTCCAGAGTCACCCCCACCTCCCTCTGCAAACTTGCACAGAACCAAGCAGAGATGGGCCCCGAGACGTGGCCCCGAACGCTCACTGCCTCGCCCCTCCTCTGGCCCCACATCTGCCCGTCACCCTGGCGGCTGGCCCGTCTGGGAACAGCATGGCACTGACCGCGGCCAGAGAGCAGGCCGGGCCCGCTGCTCAGTCGGCCCTGCCCGTGCTGGCTGCTGTCTGCAGCCAGGAGCAAGGTGGCCTGCCGGCACTGGGGCTGCGGCGGCACAGGGCAACCAGGCCCCCGGTGGCCCAGTCAGAGCAGCAGGACACAAGCTCTCCTTCACCCTGACGAGTCTTGGGCCGGGAGCTCTTTCCTCTTTTTCTGCTCTCCAGTGGGGTCAGCCGGCCAGGGCCGGATGAGTGAGGGGACCTCTGGGAGGGGAGGGCCCAGGGCACCTGCAGGCCACCCTAAGGGCACTCTCCTGACACGCCGCATGCCACGGCAGCAGCACACTCGCACCCTGAGTGTGGATTCGTGGCCTGACCACACCCTCAGCCACCTCAGGACAAGGCAGGGCCTCAGCCGGCCAGGGTGAAGGTGAGCAGGTGAGAGCTAGCATGGGAGCAGCTGCGGGGATGACGTGGGCAAGCCTCCCCACTGCAGTGCCCTGAGGGCACTGGGGGGACCCCAGACTGCAGCCAGGCCCTGCAAAGAGGCCTCACTGGAGCCGAGCTGGGGAGAGCACAGGGTGGGGCTGGCCTGGCCACGCCTGGCACTCATGAGCCTGCCCACGTGCAGTGGGGTCCACCTGCACCCCTGCCGGGGATGGGGGTGGCTGAAGTCCCTCCTAGAACACCCTCACATACCCTGCTAGGGGCGGAACCGGGCTCTCCAGAGCTGGGACCCAGAGAGGGGGTTCCCCGAGGCCCGGGGTCCAGCATCAGGCTCTGGCATGAAGTCCACAGCTGTCCCAGCCTGGGGCGTGGATGAGAGGCAGGGACATAGACTAGCTGGGGACCCAGGCGCCCAGCACCAGGGGATGTGGGGTGGGCGGAGTGGCCCTCTGTGTGCTGCCCGTGGTCCTGCCAGGAGCCCGGCAAGCCAGTACCCAGTCTGGAGAGCAGGTCCTGTGCGGTGAGGGGCTTGGCCAGGGTGGGGTTGGGGGGGTGAGGTGGCCTCTAGGCCCCGCCCTGGGTGTGACACACATCTGCTCCAGGTTTGGCCATTTGACGGTCAGGGCCTTGGAAGCGGGGTCCCCTTGCTATAAGTGTCTCGGCCACTCCGATGACACTGGACACTGCTGATGACCCAGTGCAGTCCAGCTGGCCAGACACCTAGTGCTGCTCTTCCTGTCCTGACCCCAGCTCAGGCCCCACAGGCAGAGATGGGCAGGCCGGCCATGTCTCCAGGGCCCTGCGGTCCTGGGGGAGCGTCCCCAAGCTGAGGCCTGGACAGAGTGGGCCAAGGGCACTGGGGCAAGGCACGGGCAGAGGGCCTGAGGGCCACTCGGTACGCTGCGGGTGGCCGGCGCGTCAGGGTCTGGGTAGAGGCGGAGCGGGGCGCAGGGTCTGGCCTTAACACCACCGGTCATGAGCAGGTGCCTCAGCTGTCCTCCGAAGGCCTTGGGAGGGCACTGCTGGCTGAGGGCAGCTTCCCAGGGGGCCGGGGGCGCAGTGTCCTGGCAGTCCCCCACCCCGGTCCTGAGGGCCTCAGGAGGCCGGGGATCGGCCGGAGTGCGAGTGAGGATGGGCTGGTTATCTGGGCCGGGCCGTGTCTGGCTAATCTCGCCAGCAGTTTCTGAGCAAACCTCAGGGCTCCTTATCGGGCAGCGGGCGGCGGCCAAGGCGGGACGGCCCGTGACGGACAGCCGGGAGATGGGCCGATAGGCGGCGTGGGTGGGAACGCCATCCCGGCTCTTCTGTTATCGCAGGGCCCTATTTGTCTTAGATTCGTGGGCGGGGAGGGGCGCTGGGGGATGGCGGGGTCAGCCTGGGGTCGGCTCCAGAGCCACTGCTGTGCCAGGAGCCCCCTCTGCACGTCGTCCTGGGGAAGGCCGCCTTGTCCCCAGCTGCTCCAGCTCTTGGAGGGCCGCGTTCCTCCGAGGTCCCTATGTCCCACCTCCCACAGGGCAGAAGGGGGACGAAAAGACGGGCACCCTCCCTCCCCCGGTGTTCCTGGGCACCGGCTGTGGCCAGCTGGGGACACAGGTGCTGGGGACGGCCCTGCGCCCTGGGAGGCATGGGGTGGGGAGCGCCACCACAGCAGGGGCGTCCGACGGGGAGTGGGTGAGGGCAGAGGCGACCCTTCCTCAAGCGAGGAGCCAAGCGGGGACTATCAGGTGGAGGCCATGAAAGAAGGTCCAGCAGGCCCGGCCAGACCAGCGGTGGGCTGCCCTCGGGACCTCCGCAGCAGGGCTCTGCTGGCTGGGGCTGCGCCGGCCCGAGGCCCGGGTGCCGAGCCGTGCCCCTTCACTATGGAGCCCTGAGCCCCCAGCTCCACACCCCACATCGCTGGCCCCAGTGCAGCGGTCAGCCGTTCTCCCCCAAGGTGCTGACTGCCGCCCGCGCTGGCCCTGGCTGGGTGGGGGCCTGCTCTGACTTTGACCTTCACCCCACAGAGGCACCGGGGCCTCGGGGTGCAGAGACTGGGAACACTGGACCCCACCCATCATGCCACCCACTCCCTCCCTGGCACCTTCACACGTGGCCCCCTGCTGCATGTCAGCCCACCGTGGACACCCGGTGGAGCAGTAGAGGGGCCAGCCAAGGAGACCAGGGCCTTTACACGTCTGCAGAGCCCGGTGGGCGGGGGGGCCTGCACTGCCTGGGGCAGGGCCCCGCATGGCCGGCTCAGTGAGCAGAGGGGCAGGCAGCGGGGCAGGGCCTGGGCGGGCTGGGCAACCTTGACACTTGTGTGGGTGCGGGGCTGGGGGCCCAGGAAGGGCCACAGCTGAACAAGTGCACTGGCCACAGGGGCTATGGTGTCCTTTTACAGGAAGGGATGCTAAGGCCTAAGTAGCTTGGGCGGCCCCCAGCCTGCCGAGGAGGGGCCTTAAGCCTACAGCCCCGCCTCTCAGAAGGGCCTCGCCCTGCACATCCGTTTTCGGGCCCAGCCTCAGGGATCTCTCGTACACTCCCTGGATGCCCTCAGTGGTGCGGACACTGCAGGTAGAGGGCACGTGGACAGTGGGGCAGCCAGCCAGGAGCACCACTGGAAGCCTGGGCCCTGGGCCTGGCCGCACCGCCGCTGACCTCGCCCCCTGCCGGGAGCAGCTGTCTGTGGCCAGGGCAGCCTATCTCGACCACAGGCGCTAATCAACCCGGCTTCCTCCTCCACCCTCCCACCAGCTTCCTGCCCGGCCCGCCGGCCCCACGGCCCAGGCAGCAGCCCCCACTTGGGGGAGCTCCCCTACGCGTGGGCTGGCACTGCGACCCGGGCCGTGCCACCACGGCCTGTTGCTGCCTCAGTAAATGGCCACCCAGGGTGGATGGGGCTGGCACTGAGGGGACAGGGAGCACTGGCAGGCTGGGACCGCCCTGTCTGCCATTGTCACTGTTACGCTGTCAGTGCCGGGACTAGCACCACGCGAGCTTCCCGCAGAGGCCTAGGGCTGGGGCACGTGAGCTCACCGCCAGTCCTCGCGGCACGG
>NW_006159850.1:1059123-1075347 GCF_000334495.1 Tupaia belangeri chinensis | reverse complement strand
CTGTCCCTTTTGTTGGTGCCACCCCCGTGTCTCGCAGGGCCCGTGGCTGTGCCATGCTCGCTCTGACCCTGCTACCGTTAGGCCACCAGTGCTGTGGCCACTCCTGGGCCTGGCGCTGTTAGTCAGCAGCACCGAGCGGCTGGGTGGGGGCACAGGCCGCCCTGGCGCCCACGGTGCCCTCTCACTGGAGGCCTCTGCCGACCTCTTGTCTGGCTCACGGTCCATCTGAGTGGGCCTCTGCCGACCTCTTGTCTGGCTCACGGTCGGTCTGAGTGGGCAGGACAGGACACGCCAGGCGGCTGGGGCCAGTGGGGCCTGCAGCAGGAGGCCCACCTGGGTCCAGATGGCTGAGGCTGTGCCGGGTCCCTGGGCCCTCTGGGGATGTTTCAGGCTGTCACTTCCACCCCTGAGCCGGCTTCTTCACCAGCTCCTGCCCCAGTGGGGAAACCGAGGCACCCCTGGTGGTGGTGCCGCCGTCCAGGGCACTGCGCAGTGTGTCTGCCGCAGGTCAAGGGCCTGCCCCCGCCACGTGGCCGTGTCTGCACCTGTCCCTGCCTGTCCCTGTTCACATTTTCCATTACAGTGACGGTGGACACAGCCGATAAGATCGGTCCCCGGAGATGGGACAAAGGGGCCTCCGCGGCTCAAGAGCTGGTCATATCCTGCCCAAAGGGCGAGCAGGGCCTGCGATGAGGCAAGATGCTATCGTGGGGCTTATTGTGTCTCCCTGCTCAGCCCTGCCCTCCCTGCCCTGCCAGGCCCTGCTCAGTCCCTAGGCCAGACATCCCTGTGCACCTAAGACCCCAACACCCCAACCAGTGTGGCGCCAAGGGCCCTGCAGGCCTCGCCTCGCCCTGGCATCTCCATGGGCCTTGGGCCTCCTGAGCCCTTGTGCAGACTGGGACACAGTGGGTCTGGTGTCCTGCCCTGCCACATAGGGGCCCAGCCCTGGGGTCAGCAGTCGGCTGCTAGTGCCCCCGCACTGCCTGGCGTGGCCAGGCAGATGGCAGTGGACATGACCTCACACCATATTGAAAATGGCGAGCTCCCCCACCCCCAGCGATTCCCAGCCAGGCCCCCTGAGGCCCTGTGGCCGCCACTTGTCCGAGCATCCAAGCTCCCCCAGACGGGGACCATCAGCTCCAGAGCTGTGGGGGTTCAGAAAGCTGGGCTTGGGCTTGATTTAGACCAGGGGAGCCACGGAGGCTGTGGACGGAGGCAGGGCAGGAGGGTGCTGCCCGGGATGGGCCCTCACCCCGTCCGCCCGCCCTCTGCCCACTGGGCCCTGAGCCAGTCTCCTCCATTTTCCTGAAGAAGCAGGAGGGACGGGCGCTGGGTAGGCTGGGCCTGGGCCACTCAGTACCACCCCCGCGCCAGCCAGTGCCTGTGCCAGCCAGTGCCTGCGCCAGCCAGTGCCTGGAGCACACGGCAGGCTGGACGGTGGTCGAATGGAAGCACGTGGAAGGGCCCGGTTTCCCTCCCAGCCGCCAAGCTCACCCAGCCAGCACACTAGTGCGTACCCTGCCCGCCCAAGGCTGGGCCCTGCCCGAGCCCTGTGGGCACCTGCCTCCCTTCCTAAAGAAGTGGACAGTCTGAAAAGCCACGCAAGCTCTTACAAGGGGGATACGAGCAGCCCCCTGCGGCTCGCCCGCCTCCTGGGGACACCATCGTGCTGGGCAGGCCTCAGCCTTCCCCCGAGCGGCCGGTGCTCAGGGAGCTGCCTTTTCTGGGGGTGCCGCTGAGTCCCTAAGGTCTTGTGTCCTGGGCACCCGGTGGGATAGGTCGTGCCCGAGATGGGGGCAGCCCCAGGGCCTCCACCCAGACCCTCACACCCCCCTTCATGCCCACCCGCCCTGCCCATTTACAGAGCAGAGACAGCCCCAGAGGGCAGGTGAAAGGGGCCCACCGCCCAGGCAGGGAGCAGGTGGGCCTGCTGAGAGGCGGTGGTGTGGGTGAGCAGGGGAGGGGGTGGGTGGTCTCAGGCCCTGGGGAGACAGGGTGGGTGGGAGCCGGACGAGACGAAGAATCGCTTCCTATGTACACAGCTTCTCTCCTCCTGCCTCAGCGCACAGGACGAGGCGGGCTGCCGCCAGCCGGGGACCCCCACCTCTGCACTCGGGCCCTGGGTTCCCCAAGACCAAAGTTCCTTGAGCTGATGGGGCCCCCTCTTCCCACTTCACAGATGGTTAGACCGAGGTCCGGAGACCCAGAACGTTGACTTTCCAAGAAGCCTGGGGAGGCCGAGTCGGAGCCTCAGGCTCCTGGGCGGAGGCGGAAGCATGAGGGCGACGCACGAGCGCTGGCCCCACTGCCCAGAAGGGCAGAGGCAGAGCTGGAGGAGGCATCCCAGCCACAGGCCCATCCAAGCAGCTGCCCGCCCAGGTCATCTGAGACCTGACTCCGAGCTGCCCGCCAGGCCTCCGAGGGGCAGTCCAGGGCCAGAGGCTGCGGCCCAGACAGCCCCTCCCAGGATGGGCCGGGAGCCCCAGGCCCCAGGAGGGACACTGGGCTCCACCCTGTCCCTGGCTGTTCCCAGGCCGTCGGAGCTCCATCAGCTGGGGCCAGGGTTCAGCCGATAAAGACGGGCTGCTGTTGTATGTCAGGAAATCAATAACCCCAGCGACGCGCTGAGCGATAGGGCGCCAAGTTCCCAGGCAGCAGCTGGCGGGCAGGGCCGGAGCCAGCACCTGGGAGCCCTCCCGCCGCGTCCTGCCCCTGCTGCTCTGCCAGGAGTGCCACAGCAGCCGTGTCCCCAGGGTCACCAGGGTGGGCAGGCTGAGCCTATCAGTGAGGGCCCCGGGAGGTTCTGGGTCTCTCAGGCCTGGGGGTGGGACAGGCAGGGAGGAGCAGGGTGGGCTGCCCCTGTCCCTCGAAACATGGATGGTGGAAGGGAGCCTCCCACTGGCACACGAAGGCCGCGTTCCCAGTTCTGTTCCCAGGCCCTGCCATAGGCGGGGGCGGGGGGGCCCAAGCGGGCCCCCCCCCCCCCCCAGCCATAGGCGGCTACGGCCCCACCCCGGGCACTGTGCTGGTCCAACCACACAGGCAGTAAGACCCCACAAGGAGGTAACCCTGGGGCCCTCGGGGCACAGTCCAGGCGTGGGGAGAGTACAGGACGGATGTGGCGGCGTGTGGCCGAGGGACACTTCCAGGGAGGCAGGTCCTAGGCTGGGAGCCCCGGGAGCCTCTGACCTGGGCAGAAGGAAAACTCTACCCCCAGCCAGTGGCAGAGAGGCTGGAGAGGGGCCTGGGTCTTCGGGTGGGGGCACCCAGGAAGGAGGACCCTGGATGGGGTGGTGGGACACTAGGAGCACAGAGGAGCCCAGGGCTGGGTGGGGCTCGGCCAGGGCTAGCCCGGGCGTATCTGCCATGGGCTGGGACAGTGGCCCTCACTGGCCCTCTGCTGGCAGCCCCGGTGTCTCCACCCTGCTCTCAGCCGCCGGCCCTCCCGCCTACAGGGATCTGGGCCCCCAAGGGTCCCAGGGGGAACCCAGGCATCAGCAGGGTGGAGACCTCTCTTCGGCCTCTAGGTGCCAGTGGGGCTGCTGGACCTGGCATCTGTGTCCAGACAGTATGTCCATGCCTCAGTGGCCCCCAGCCGTTGCGTGTGAGGACAGCCTGCCGGCCTCACAGGGCCCCTCCTCACACAGCGGCTCCCAGCCATGCTTGCTGTTGGACGTGGCCTGCATCGGGGTCAGAGGGGCCCAGCCCAGACCCTCCATCACACTGGCTGACTGGCCCCAAACAGGCACAAGGGCCCACTGTCCTTCCCCACAGCCCCCTTCTAGCCAGGTCCCCAGCACTACCCATCCCTGTAGGTCCCGCGGGAGCCTTAGGCAGGCGAGGTCTGTCCGGACGAGCTGTGGCTCCCAGCGGCAGAACCGGGGCTGGAATCAGGCACATGCCCTGGGTTTTCCATGCAGTGTTCAGACGAGGCTTAATTCGGGGCCATGCTGGCTGGTGGTGCCCTGTGACTCCGATGTCTAGGCCCCAGGCCCCTGGCTGCTGGGAGTGCCAGGCTAGTCAGCGGGGCAGCCCAGAGGTGGCCTGTGCCCTCGCGGCTGCAGCGAGGCCCTGCACTGTGGCCAGCGGCCACAGTGCCCTTTGACCTCATGGCTCCCCCAGGCACTGGATGCCCTCAAGGGGAGTGCCGCTGGGTGCTCCGCAGTGGGGAGTGCGTCCTAGCCCCGTCTCCGGGCGTCCACTGCCGTCCGCACAGGTGCTGGGAAGGCGAGGCAGGGAGGCCCATTCAGCGCCCGGCCCTGAGCCCGCCGTTTCTCCAAGCAGTTTGTCGGGCAGGTGCGGGGCCGCAGCATCCCGCAGGATGGCCCCCTCCACCAGGAGGCCCTCGGCCACAGAGTGGGGCCCACGGTCAGCCTGGCCATCAGGTCTCATCTCGCCCGAGGACACGACGGGGCCCAGGTGCCTGCGTGGCCCCCGCAGGGCATCCACTGACCGGGGGCCCGCCACCCCTGTGCCAGCACCGGGCCCGGCCCCGTGTTAGGGAGCCCAGCACTGCGGAGGGACAGGCATGGATGCCGTCCTGTTTGCCGTGGAGCCGAGACCCGGGGCTGCACGCCGGGGGCTGAGCCGGGCTGGTCCTGCACACATCTCGTCTGTTGTGTCACCTCGCTTCAAGTGACCTGTGAGGTGGGTGCTGGGCCCCCACACCACAGCCAGCGGAGACAGTGCAGGACACAGACCGAGGCTCCTGCGTCCACACCGTGTCCCCAGGCAGGGCTAGTAGGAGTCAGCCCACACTCACCCCAGGCAGCTCTGCTGCAGAAGGGTGGGGCCAAGGGCACCTGCTGAAGCTAAGTGGTGCTGCCCCAGGGGCAAGGTGAGGGCCCTCGGCCTGCCCCTGGGCTCTCTGTCCCAGGGCACCACTTTCCCAGTCAGGACCGGGAAAAGGGCTGAGCCTCAGAGCCGGTGACCCTGGGCAAGTCACTGTTGTCTGTAAAGTGGGCACAGACTTGGGGCCAGCAGGGGCATGGTGCTTTAAGGCACTGGATCCCACCCGGCCAGCTGCGGTTTGCGTCCTGGAGCCGGCGGCTTAGCAAACATGGGTGACGTGTGTGTGCCCAACACCCTGAGGAGCGTGGAGAAGGACCCTGGGTGTGGCTGTGCCCCGGGCGATTGCTCACTTGCTGTCAGTCTCTGGTGAGCGCGCGCCCTATAGCAAAACCATAAAAACAAGGGTGCAGACACCCCGACCTGCCCCCCAGGACTGTCAGAGCATGTGTGCTGAGAAGACGACATGCCTGCATGTGGCAGCCCACCCACACTTTGCTCCGCCCTTGGCCACGGGGGGGTGGGTGGACAGGGGCAGCCGCCTGCCCAGCCCGGCCTCTGGCCTGCCCTGTGACCCTGGGGGGACTGCCAGCCCTCTCTGGGCCTGGTTTCCACGCTAATGCAGGAGGCGTGGGAACAGATGTTCTGCGCCCCAGCCCTGCCCCCCAAGCCCCCCTCCCGGTTCCCTCCTTTTTCTTTCCTTTTCTTGAGTTTATCAAAAGCAAACAGCATGATCCCCGAGATAGGGGCAGAGATAGGGCCACTCCCCACAAAGCCGGCAGCAGGGCTGGGGAGCCCCGGGGCAGGGGCAGGGGCAGGGCAGGGCCAGGCGGATGATGGGGATTAGATAAGTGGGTTTGCAGTGGCCCTCATGAGGCCACAGCGCCCCCTGTGGAGGGTGGGGGCCGTGAGCCAGCTGGACTTTGTGCCGAGAGGCCACCAGACACTGGCGCAGGTGCCTGGACCCTATGGGGACCGACAGGTGCCACAACCATCCCCTTCATCTGCCTTGAGTCCAAGCTGCAAGTCAACCTGTGGGGCGGCTGCTCCGCAGGGAAACTGAGGCCAAGCATGGGGGGTCTGCCAGCCCCGGAGCCCCAGAGCTTCTCAGAAGGGAGCTCGCGGGACCAGGGAGTGGCCTTCGCTCCCCAGAGTGGGGCTGCTGGCTCAGGCTCCCTGCCTCCACCCCCAGTCTCAGCCCCAGTGGGACCCACGCTGCAGTCCCACCTCCCGCCAGCAGGGGGCGCCGCATGTCTGGCAACAGCAGGAGCTCCCAGGGCTGCAGCTGACCCTGCCCGGGCAGTGGGAGTAGGTCATGTCTCACAAGCCCAGGCGTTCTCCCCACCCCACCCAGCCCGCCATGTGGTCCCAGGAGCATCTCGGCGTCAGAGTGGGACTGACCTAGGGACAGACGGGAGAGGTGACCCAGGCGCCGTCAGGGTGGGCTCCATGAGACCGCAGAGGCGGAGCCCAGGACAGACAAGCACCCAGAGCCTCTTCTACACCCACTGAGTTCCGGCCAGGTGGGACCGGAGACACGACTGGGAGCTCTGGAGCTCGGCATGGGGGGATCCTGGCACCTTCTGCTGGCCTGTGGCCTCCGGGCCTCGGTTTCATGTTCCAGGGACACTTCACAGGGTCTTGTGGCTGTGTGTCCCCAGGGCCAGGAGGTGCTTGCTCTGCCCTTGTGCCCAAGATGGGACCACGCGCAGTGGGCAGGCCCTGAGCAGAGAACCCTTCTGGGTGACAGGGGCCAGGGCCTCCTGCCCGGGAAGACAAAGCCCCAGTGAGAGCCTCAGCAGGCCCCGGCACTTGCTTTATCTCCGCCATTAGGGGCACTGTCTGATCACCCGGCCCATTAAGGCCACAGCCTGCCATGGGGCTGCACGGGCGGGCAGGCCAGGCCTGTGTGTACGGGTACCCTGGCAGCTGGAGGCCAGAGCTGGGAGGACCACCTCCGAGAGGGCATCCACCGTCGTCCCGCTGTCCAGCCAGGAGGATGGCAGGGAATGGGCCCAGCGTGTGCGTCCTGTGGTTGCCATGACCAGCCTGCGTGACCGGAGCCGTAGAGCAGCGGGCATCTACACCGGGCAGGCCCCGGAGACCAGGGAACCAGGTGGAGGGCAGCAGGGCGGCGGCTTCCTGTCCCTCTGGCTTCCAGCAGCTCCTTTAGTCCGATCAGTCTCCACGGGGCCTGCCCCAGGGCCCTCCCTGCGTCTCCCGGGAAGACACTTGTCATTGGGTTTAGGGCCCCCCACCCAGGATGTCCAGGCTGGCCTCAATAATGTTTGCGAGACCCTTCCAGATGAGGCCACCTTCGCAGGGATAGGGCGTCTACTCAGCCCACGCATGTGGCCACGCTGATCTCACGGAAGGCAGGTTCTGCAGAGCAGACAGGGCCCACAGCCGCCACTCAGACATGACCCCACGGCCTCCTCACACATCCCAGCTATCCCCGTGCTCTGAAAGTCCTTGGCCCCGGGCCGCTGCCACCACCCTGCCACGTGGGCCGCTCTGCCCCGCAGGAGGGCCAGCACACCTCACCGCGTCTCTCTCCACAGACGAGCTGGAGCTGGTGCTGCAGGAGGGACAGAAGCGTGTGCGGGCCCGGCTCAGCCTCTCCGAGGGCACATCCTGGGGCCCGTTCCCCGGGACCATCCAGACCACAGCCTGTCCCCCTGGGCAGGAAGAACCGGTAAGGATGTCGGCAGTGCCCAGCCAGACTGTAGGCCTTACTAGTCCCCAGGAGCCTGGCCTGCAATAGACCCAGCCCAGGGGCCAGGGCTACCCCACACAGGGCCTGCTGGGGACACGCTGGGCCGCAGGGGTCAGAGTGGGGGGAATGAGGGCCTGATGCCTCAGGGGGGCCTCATGGAGGAGGTGACAGAAAGCCTCGGGGGCTTTGGAGAGGGCCTGTGGAGGAGGGATTCTTTAATCAGGACCTTGTGGATGAGTAGGGGTTGGGCTGAGAAGGGAGGTGTCAGGACAGGAAGCAGTGAGGAGCCAAGCCCTGGGGTGGGCCTGGCAGTGCGGGGTCAGGCGCTGGGGCTGGGGCGTGGGTGCTGTTCCAGGCACTCGAGATGCCCACAGCAGAGGGTGAGAGCTGCCCCACGTCTGTCCTGATGGCCGGATGGGCACCGTGGGCCACAGCCTCCATAGCCTTCCTCCCTGTAGGCCTCTGTGCAAGCCCGGCTCCGGGGGTCTCCCGCCTTTAGGCTATGCAGGCCCCACCTCTGGGCTCTGCTTTCCCAGCTGCAGGACTTGGGCCCCGAAATGTCCTCTAGGCCAGAGCCTACAGCCCCAGCCTTGCTTTAGAGAGGTGGGCAGGGCTACAAGCTTGTCCATGGCGTGGGGAGGCCACCGGCATCCCTGCCTGCCAAGGGGCTGGGTGGACACGAGGTGACCACAAGGATGCCCATGCCAAACATGGCCCGCTGGGCAAGCCCTGTAGCCAAGCTGGAGCTCCCTTCTGCCGTGGCCCCTACGGGCGGTGGAAGGGCCACAGCAGAAGGGAGCTCCAGGCTGGTGGTCGGGCTCCCCATGGGAGGAAGTTGTGCTGACTGCCAGCTTTACAGGGGTGAGGCCGCAGCTGGCTCTGCAGGGAGGCAGGAGTGCGTGCGTCCAGGGATGCGAGTGGGCAGGGAGCTCTGTGGCCATCCAGGCGGGAAGACCCGGATGTAGTACAAGGCTGGCAGCAAAGGCAGAATGCTAGGGCCATCCAAGATGGTGCGTGTCCCGGGCCCCACATGCCCATGCACTCGCGTGGCCCGCATCCTTCCCCCACCCCAGGCCCTGTGAGGTAGGGCTTCCACTCCATTTTGCAGATTAGAAAACTGAGGCTCGGGACCAGCAGATGGCATAATGGTTACGTCGCTGGATTCCTACGTAGTTCAAGATGGTTCAAGTCCCAGGACCTGGTGGCTTAACTCATGCCAGGCGTGTGTGTGTACGCCCAAGTCCCACGAGAAGAAATCGTGGTGTGGACACCCCCAGGCAGTGATTTCTTGCTTTCCGTCTCTGTCTCTCCATCGAGCGCACGCACCCTATAGCAAAAATCTCTCTGAAAGAAAAAAAGAAAGAAAGAAACTGAGCCTCCCAGAGGCTGAGTAACTTGCCCAGAACACCAGGATCGAGTTCCCGGGGAACTGGAACCCACATCTTCCTACCGTCAGAGACCCGCACAGGCTCCCACGGCAAGGCCGACGGGCCAACGCAGGCCCCCTCCCTCTGCCGGGAGTTCTGTGCCCCTTGGGGCTGGCACGTAGCACAGCTCGGGGAGCCTGACAGAGGCTCGCCGGCGGGATTTCTGCCTGAGGGGACTGGCCAGAGCAGCCTTGGCCGCTGGAGCAGCCCAGGAGGAGGCCCAGTGGTGCACCTCCTCTATCTCCTGCAGAATTAAGCCCTTGATTAACCCTTATCTCCCCGGCAGGCGCTATCTTCGCCTTGGCGCCAGTGTCCAGACACACCGTACACGATGATTGATTTCTCAAAGATATACGCCTCTCCATCTCCCCTTACCGTCCAGATCCCTCTGCGGACGCTGACTTACCGAGCAGGGCCGTGGGCCTCCCTGAGGAGGCTTCCTGCCCCGGATCCTCCTGCCAGCCGCCTGGCCTCTGTCCCCCCTCGGAGAGGAAGGGGGAGCAGGCGCTCGTTCATCACTGACCGATGAGGAACAGTGGCCCTTCCCCGCTGGCCCCCAGGGCTGGGCAGAGTGCAGGCAGGGTGGCTCCCCATACACTGGACACTGGGGTGAGTGCCCAAAGGGGACCAAGTTCAGAGCCGAAAGTCCTGGCTCCGACACTGACCTGCTATGTGAGACAGGTCCCTTCCCTTGGCCAGCTGCAGCTGCCACTGCTGCCGACTCAGGGCCACGTGCGAAAGAGACACTCATGGGGGTGGACGGCAGGCCAGTGGACGGGTGTGGGTGGACAGCAGGCTGAGGGGCAGGCCAGTGGATGGGTGTGAGTGAACAGCAGACCGGTGGTCAGGCCAGTGGGTGGGTGTGGGTGGACTGCAGGCCAGTATGTGCGGGGGGCAGGCCAGTGGACGGGCGTGGGTGGACAGCAGGCCAGTGGGGTGGCTGTCTGGCACATGAGTGCGTTGCAGGTGAGCAGTGAGCAGTCTTTGACACCCCAGCCTATGCCAGCTGCCGCTGTGCCTGCCCACTGACTCACCATTCAGCCAGGATGACCCGTGGCTGTCAGGACGGGTGGGGGCTGGCAGAAACAGCCCCTGCCCTGCCAGGAGGCCAAAGGGCCCACCCGGCCCAGCCTGCCTTGTGGCCGGCATCCAGGCTTCCCCGTGAACTGCTGTGGGGGGCCTTGGGGTAGGCCTCTGCTCCCCACCCGGGGATAGGGCGTGCCAGGAGCCCTGAAGGCTGATCCCGGGGGTCACTGCCGTGGCTGAGCCCATCTCACAGTGGCCAGCCCTGGCCAGGTGCGTCTCAGGAGGAGCAGGCATTGGGCCGTCTCCCTGCAGTGTCCACCCCATCTGTATGACAGGAGACAAGGCCGAGGGACAGGCTACCAGGCAGGTCACCATCCCCGCAGTCACCGTGCCACCTCGCTCTGAGCCACAGGCACCGCCCCGTCTCTCACCTGCTGCACAGGGGTGGGGAGCTGCCACCCAGGACCTGGCCACCAGCGCATCCAGCACCTCCAGAGGACCGGCAGCAGTGGCTTGGTGTCCCTGCTGCTCCAACTCGGGGGGCTGTGGTCAGGACCGCTGCCTGTGCCAGGCCTGTCCCTTCAACAGCCCCTGCCCCCAGCCCCCCTCGCCCAGCAGACCTGGCCACTGCCCTCCTTGCCCCCAGCCAGGCTCCTGCCGTTCTCGGGCCGCCAGTTCTCTGCTGCTTCCTGCCCAGCCTGCTCCTGGGGGTCCCACTGGCCCCTGGTCTAGCATGCACCAGGAGGCTGGGGCCAGTCCCAGCTGCCCGTGTCCCCAGGGCATGCACTTAATTGGTCCTGAGAGGTGAGGACAGCTGAAAGGCTGGGGAAGGCTGCAGAGACCACGGGCCTCTGTCTGCCTACTAGTGAAATGGTTTCCTTGCAGCGCCTGGGGGGAGCTGCTGCTGGGGAAGGATGCAGGTGGGGGCAAACTGTGCCCCCCCCACTGCCACCAACAGCCTCAGCCCTGACCTCGCGGGCCCCCCAGTTCTGCGGGGCTGTCTGGCCTGGGCCGCCTGCCTCCAAGTTTCAGGAGGTGCATGGCAGGTCTGGGAACGGCGGATGCTGCGTCACAGCGGATGCAGCAGATAGGGTTCCTGATGGTTATCAGGGTCGAGACACTGACCTCTTTGTTAGGGAACAAGGACGGGTCTCAGACCCGCCTGGAGACCGCCATTATCCCGAGATTGAGAGAGCGGAGCTTGGCTACCCCAGGGCAGCCAGCAGCTGGGTCCCGGGGCTCCACGCTGACCCCAGTCGTGTCTGTCCAGGCCAGCGGGGCCTGGGCACCGAGCCTTGGGGCTGCAGGGCTCCAATCACCAACAGTCTTGGAAGAAGGCCCAGGCTGGCCCTTACTGCCAGGGCAGGGTAGGCAGGACAAGGGTCACCCATGCAGAGCTGTTCAGCAAGGTGGAGTGGCCCGGGCCACGCGTGCCTACCAGGGAGCAGAGTCTGGCCACCTGACCCACGCCCTCGGCCCCAGGCAGCCTGTGCACGCTGGCACTCCAGGCCCGGGGCTGGGTACCCTTTCCCAGAGAGCTATGGATGGCAGGCTTCCTGCCCCCAGCCTGTCCTCGGCCTCTGGCGGCAGGCCCATCCCCACCCCGGCAGGGCACGAGGAGCCTGGAAGGCCATTCTGTCTGTCCGCCCTCGCCCGGCCCCACCCAGGGCTCTGCTGCCCTTGCATGCCAGGACCACAACCCTGGTGGTGGCACAGGCTGGGGACATGGCGCCGGCGCCTCCCTGCCTGCCACCCGCCACAGAGGCCGGTGTGCGGCGTCAGCAGTTGCGGCGTCTTTATCATGCCGGCAGCACGCCACTTCCGAGGGTGATAAGCATTAAACCGGCTGGGAGGCTGTCAGTCTCAGTTTGAGGGTTTAGAAATATTGGGACGAATAATTAGATTTCATATCGTTCCCGCAGCACCCACCGCAGACTCAGGCAGATTAATTTTTCACCCTCCTCCACTCATTAATATTCATTAGGCTCGGGAAGGACAAGATGGGGAGGGCCAGGCCCAGCGCCTCACCAGGAGCTGCGCACCCTGGTCGGCCACAGCCAAGCTGTGGGAACCACCAGGCACTGACCCTGTGCCGGGCCCCTTCCTGCCATGGTGCCCACGGTGCCTGCTCCACTGTGACCATAGCGGAGGCCCCGTGTGAGCCAAGGGAGGGCAGAGTGCCCGCGGGTGCAGGTCCAGTGGCTGGGTGTTGTTGAAGCTGACATTTGGTGGTTGCTGGCTGGCCCAGACCTGGCAGACTCCATGTGGGGGGGCTGTCAGAGCTGTTGTTACCTGTGCCGGCACAGCGACAGGCTTCACGCACATGGCCTCTCCCAGGGCCCTGCCAGGGGACCAAGCCACGGAGCTGGTCGTGCCCTACCTGAGGGCCCCTGAGGGCAGGATGAGGATGGGTCTAGATCAGGAACAGGCGCAAGCCCCAGCCTCACCCAGCAGGTGCAAAACCAAGACTGGGCCACAGGTGGGCTATGAGGACAGCAGGGTCCCCTTCCAGGCCAGGCTCTGCCCAACCCACTGGCCAGCTTAGCTCTGGTCACCTGTTCTGTGAGTGGGCCACATGGCTGTAGGCAGGTGACACGGGAGCCACCTCATCTGGCCGGACCCCTGCCTGTGCCATATGGGCTCAAGGCACCTGGGGGTCCTGGGAAGTCCTGCCGCAGTCACAGGGGGGTCAGGCCACCTGGATGGAGCACACCACCAAGCTCTGAAGCCCATACAGCAAAGCCCCGGAGCATGCAGGTGCTGGGCACCCCCACACACTGTTGCTAGCCCCCAAACCTTGAGTCCCACCTGTGGGGGCGTGCGGCCAGCACACCGCACCCTCGGGCAGTGGCGCCTCCAGGGGCATACATAGGTAGTGGTCTTGTGGTGAAGGTCGAAGTGGCAGAAGGCCATGGGACAAGCCATCTGGTTAGAGGGACGGTCCTTTCCAGGCCAGGGTCGGGCACGGGGGCCCAGGGCTGCAGTGACCAGCCTGCGCTGGACCTCAGCATGGTCCCCTCCATGTCTAGCAGGGCCACAGCACAGTGTGTGGCTCCTCAGTGGCCACACCAGGGCCGGGTGCAGGAAGCAAGGCCGCAGAGGCCCCCCAGGCTCTTAGACCGAGGTGGTGCTCCCTCCAGGGCCTGTTTCCTCTGCTGGGACACGGGGGGCAGCCTGCTTTCCTGGGGACAGCAAGGCGGTGAGCAGGGGCTGAGCCAATACGACTTGGTCTCCAGACTCCCAGGGCCCTGCAGTGGGAGGGGCACGCTGAGGACTGGGAAGGACAGGGTGTCTGTCTGGGAGGGGCTGTCTCCTCGGGGAGATGTTGGCATCCCCTTGGGTCATTGCGGGACCGCAAGCCAGGGCCAGCTGCACGCGGAGTAAACAGCACCAAGCCCCCAGCAGCTCCCAGACGCACGGGGCAGAGCAGCTCCGTTCTGGCTGCGTGACCTCTGGCGTGGCCCCGACCTCCTAGGCCTGTTTCTGAGGATGCAGCACCTGAGGATGCAGCACCTGAGCAGGGACGGGGCTGCTGCCTGCTGCCACCTGCCCCAGTGCATGGTGGGCCTGGCCCAGCTGGGACACAGTGGCATGTGCTGCAGTCCCACCGGCCACAGAGGAGGCTCCTCCTTGTTGGCTGAGTGCTCCCCGCCTCCCTCCCAGAGCCCGGCCCTGACCCTGCAGCTGGTGGACGAGGCTTGCTGGCTGTGGGCGCTGCCCCGGGCACCGACGGCTGCCGAAGCCAACCTGGAGATCTGCAGGAAAGGTTGGTGTCTGCGGCCTCCCTCCCCCCTCCCCCCAGAGGTGGCGGTCACTCGGCTCCCGAGCCCTTAAAGAAGGGAAAGCACCCTGTTTAAGCTGGAGCTAGGGTGGGGGTTACACAGTACCAGATCAATGCCCACCGGAGCCAGGCACACTGCGATCTGAGGCAGACGCTGAGCCAGGATGGATAAGCCAAGACGAAGCCAGGCCTGTTAGGCAGGCCAGTGGGGTGCCCTGCTCCTCCTCCTCACCCAGGCGGCTCAGACTCAGCAGCAGGGACCCCTGCCCGGCTGGCTGGAGGCCCCAGGAGGGGTCAGAGCCCTATGTCCAAGTCCAGCACTCCCCTTCTCGGGGTGGGACCTGGTGTGCCAGGAAAGCGGGCCTGAGCTGGGAGAGCTGGGTCGGGGCCAGGGGCTTCCCGAGAGCTTGTGTCCTGCCTGGCCTTTCCCCTCCCTCAGCCCTCCCCCACCTTCCAGGAGCCCAGGCCCTCCAGGGTGCATCCCAGTAGCAGAGGTGGGACTGGGGGGGGGGCTCCCGGGTCTCACCTTGGTTTCCCACCAAGGGGCTCTGAGGACACCCCAAGGGTAGCCAGGGACGCTGGGGAGAGGTGGCCTCCCAGAGCCCACGTGCACTGCAGCAGCGGTCAGTGTAAGCTGTGCCCGGCCTGGTCAGTAGGGTGCTGGCCACACATGGCCGCCGGGAAAGACAGGCATTGCAGTGCTGGAGCTGAGGGTGGTCCACCTGGGGCGAGGCCTAGGCCCACACATGTCCTCCACCCCGGTGGCCACCGGGGGCCCAGGGACCCAGCCAGTCTCTCCGCACCCCCGCCCCACCCCCGTTGTATGGGGCGACGCTGCTGGGGGTTGCCAGGAAGGAGATGGATCTGCGGCCTGGGTGCTGCCGGCCGAGGCTGCCCCCTGCAGGCCACTGCGGGAATGGCTGCCCGGCCCCACTAAGTGGCTACCCCTGGCTCTGCCGCCTCCTCCGTGTCACCTTTCTTGGAACGTGAAGCTTGCTGGCCACCCTTAGGGCCTCCCACCAGGATGAGTGCAGGGCAGGGAGGCTGTGAGCACCCCAAGCAGGGCCATCCAGCCTCACCCCTGGGGCCAGGACAGCACACCTCAGAGACCGGCCAGTCATCACATAAGCCTAGCTGCAGCCCCGACCCCCACCCTGGCCCTGACCGCAAGGCACGTGAGAATGGTTAGGGCTCGGGGCGGGGCATCACAGCTGCTGTACCCTGCAGATGAGGCCCTCTGGTGCAGGGTCACCAAGCCAGTGCCAGCCGGCGGACTCCTGTGTGTGCTGCTCACAGCCGAGCCCCACGGTGCCGCCAGCCACCCTGTGAAGGAGGAACCAGCGGAGGCCCCGTGCCTGGCCCCCATGGCCACCGCGGACATCCACCTGCTGCCCCAGCAGGCCGGCATGGCCTCCGTCCTGGCCACGGCCATCATCAACAGTGAGTACAAGTGGGTGCGGGCCTCGGCGCTGCCGGGGGCCAGGCAGGCATGTTCCCAGGCCCTGGCCAGCTGCCAGGCCCGGACGGCACTGAGCAGCGGGCGAGGGGGCTCAGGTGCAGCCAGTGGAGAGTCGGCCAGCAGGAACCCTGGGGCGGCAGCACAGGAAGGGCAGGCGGGCCAGCAGACCTGCGGGGTTGACTAGCCTGGCACACAGGGCTGCCAGCCCTAAGCGGGGAAGCAGAGAGGCTGAGGCTCTGCCCACCCGGCTTGGGGCACTGCGAAGTGCCAGCAGCATCCCTGGCTCCCCTGCTGCCCAGGTGTGACCGGAACAGTGCATCTAACAGCAGCTAGCTAGTCGTGGGGACCCTGCCGTGTGAGGCACTGTCACTCCTCGCCGGTGGCTCTCTCTGAGCCTCGGGGGCTGCCGGGAGTTACAGAGGGTTCAGTCGATCCACGAGCACCCTAACACCAGGAGCCCAGCAGCATAGAGGTGGCATCACCGGGGCAGGGAGGCCAGCCTTAGCCACTGCATGCCCCTGCAGGAGACCCAGGCATGGCATGTTGGGGTCTGCCGGATTGGGGCAGATCAGGGCGCTCAAACCAGCTCCCCTGAAGAGACCCGCACCCTGGGATGGCAGCTGAGCCTGTGCTACAGACCTGGGGGGCAGACCCAGGGGGTTCCCCATAGAGGTGGCATCACCGGGGCAGGGAGGCCAGCCTTAGCCACTGCATGCCCCTGCAGGAGACCCAGGCATGGCATGTTGGGGTCTGCCGGATTGGGGCAGATCAGGGCGCTCAAACCAGCTCCCCTGAAGAGACCCGCACCCTGGGATGGCAGCTGAGCCTGTGCTACAGACCTGGGGGGCAGACCCAGGGGGTTCCCCGGGGTTCATTTCCTCTTCGGAGGAACCCGGGCTCCACAGGGGCTCGTAGGCAAGGTAGGGTAAGAGCCGCTCCCCTTCCACAATCGCTGGCGGCCAGGTGGTGGCCGGCAGACCCAGAGGGGGCCCCTCTGCGCGAGCACAGGCAGGGAGGGGGCCGC
>NW_006159850.1:1055296-1058724 GCF_000334495.1 Tupaia belangeri chinensis | reverse complement strand
CTGGAGCCGCGGGGCCCAGGGTGAGAAGGGTGCAGGCACGAGGCCAGGGCTCATGGCCAGGCGGGGTGCCCAGGGAAGACCGCTCCCCCCACATCCGTGAGGCATCTGAATCAGGTGTGGGCACAGGTGGGGCTCGGCACGGGCAGGCTGCCCAGGGAGTCGGGGAGGGGAAGGGGCGTCTGCACAGGTGTCAGGGCAGATTGGAGGTGTGGGAGGCCCTGGCTGTGGCAGGACTCAGGCCAGGGCAGTGACCACTGGGCCTGGCAGCACATGGTCACGCCACTCTGACTGCCCATCCCCGCGGGTGAGGGGTGGAGGTCAGAGGGACCTTGGCACCAGCTGTCAGTACCTGGAGCTCTGCAGGGGTGTGCTGGGGTGGCTGGGAAAGAAAAATGGTGGCAGCGGATAAGGTTCATGCCCAAGCCCCGGGGGGACCAGGCCAGAAGGGCAAGGCCACTGCCCAGGAGTCCAGGATAGCCAGGGACGTGGGTCCTACAGGGCCAAGGGGAGGCGGTGAGCACACAGGGGTCCCTGGGCGCAGAGGACATGGGGGACATTGAGATCCGAGGGGGAGGCTGGACGGCCTGAGAGGCCAGGCTGACCTGCTCGCTAGGGCAGCAGCGCAGACTGGCGGGGCTCGGGGACTGGATCATGGACGTGGTCACGGCAGCAGCACATGGGGACAGGGTTAGGGAAGGTCCTGGCCCTTGGGCGGCCTCCTTGCAGCTGAGGGAGGCTGCCTTCCTGCCTCTTCCTGGGGCCTGTCCTTAGGCTCAGCCCTTCTGGCCTCAGTTTCCTGCACTGGGGTCTGAGGGTGTGGGGTCAGCCTGTCACCCTCAAGCTGTAGGGTCCCAGAAATGTTCACTGGCAAGACTCCCAGGGGCTGCACCCCTCTTCCCCGGGCTGCGGGTGGGCTGCTGCAAGCTGGTGGGCAGAGAGCCTTCAGGGCTTGACATTCCAGGCCGGGCCCGACCCCGAGCCCTCTCCATACCTGTAAGGCCTGGGCAGAGGCAGGTCACTGGGCTGCATGGCCAGGACTCAGCCGGCACCCCAGCCTGAGCCAACAGCCCAGCTTCCAGCAACAGCCACCACATACAGGAGAGCCCAGCCAGGGCCCTGGCTCAAGCCCCAGCCGGGCCAACAGAGACCCAGACCCCCAAGAACAGGGCACTTGGCTAGAAGTAACAGTAGGACATCGGGCCAGAAAAACCGGGGACGAAAGGAGGCCACCTCCCCAGGACAGGTCCCCCTAGTTCCACAGAAGAGGCAGGAACACCTCCTTGGGCAGGCCCCATGTGATGCCACCTGGGCACAGCGCAGTGCAAGTGGGGACAAGTGCTGAGTCCAGAGCAGGACCCAGAAGCACGGTGGCCTCTAAGCGGGCCAGGCTTAGGAGGCAGAGTGGGACCTCAGGGCCACGAGTCCACAGGGAGGTCACGGCCACACAGAACAAGCCCGGCTCCTTCCCAGTCTTCAGCACAGGGCCCTGGCAGACAGGGCCAGGGTCTGGCACGGACATGAGAGGAGTCCTAAAGACTCCACCAGGGAGATGTGAGCCTGGCCCCATGTAGGGGCACCTCCCAGCTGCCAGCACCCCTGCCCAAGCCTGGAGCCCCCAGAGGCAGCCGCTGCCCGTCTAGGCCAGGGTGGGGAACCACAGCTGACAAGTGGAGGGACCACCGTAGCCGGGAACCAGAGGCTCTCGTGTCCGCAGCTGCTGGCCTCCCAAAGCCATCCACGGCAGCCTCACGGCCCTGCTGGTGCCTGGGTGCTGGGAACCCCGGTCGCCCGTGCTGGTCACTCTCACAGACCTGTGCACACCTGTGTGTGGTCACCCGGCCCCGCCCTCGCTCCTTCCACAGCCCCCAAGTCCTCAAGGGCACACCGCTGAGGGGCTGGGGGGCCGGCACGGGCTACTGAAGGCCCCACTGCCCACTGCTCTCACCCCCCAGGGGACGTCTTCCCGTGCAAGGACTGTGGCATCTGGTACCGGAGCGAGCGCAACCTGCAGGCTCACCTCCCCTCCCCCCCCGCCCCCCCCCCCGGCCCCCCCCCCCCCCCCGCCACGGCCACCGACGAGAAGCCCAAGGAGGCCTACCCGCACGAGCGCGTCTGCCCGTTCCCCCAGTGCCGCAAGAGCTGCCCCAGCGCCAGCTCACTGGAGATCCACATGCGCAGCCACAGCGGTGAGCCCCGGCTTCCCACGCGCCCAGCGCCCGCTCGGGCTGCACGGGGGCGGGCTGGTGCCCGGGCGGCCGAGCACTGGCTCAGGGCCCTGCGGGGCTCCCCCAGGCCAGGCGGGGCCCAGCAGCCGTGTCACGCCCTGTGTTGCAGGAGAGCGGCCCTTCGTGTGCCTAATCTGCCTGTCGGCCTTCACCACCAAGGCCAACTGTGAGCGGCACCTGAAGGTGCACACAGACACGCTCAGCGGTAGGTGGGCGGCGGCGGCAGGCGTGCGGGTGGGCGGGCCGGCTCTGGCGCGGTCCTGACCGGCATGGCACCACCGCAGGTGTGTGCCACAGCTGTGGCTTCATCTCAACCACGAGGGACATCCTCTACAGCCACCTGGTGACCAGCCACATGGTCTGCCAGCCGGGCTCCAAGGGCGAGGTCTACACCAGCAGTACCGCGCACCCCGCTGCCAAGCTCCCCCCAGGTCAGAGGCTGGCTGCCCCTTGGCCCCCTGGGGCGTAGGAAGGGAGGGGCTTTACCCAGTAGGCCCCTGTCGCCACCTAGAGCTCCCCCTAAGGCCAGGCCCTGCCCCAGGCCTGAGGCGCACCTGTGATTCCCCTGCAGACAGTCTGGCCGGCTTCCAGCAGCACACGGCCCTCCACGGCCCCAGGGCCCCCACAGACCTGAGCCAGGTGCCTGTCCTGTCACCAGGAGTGGACAGGAAGACCCCAGCTGAGGCCACCAATGGAGAGGCCAAGGCAGGCCCCCAGAACGGCGGCAGCAGCGAGCCCGTGGCAGTCCCCAAGAGCGTCAAGGTGGAAGCTACGGAGGAGCCAGAGGCCTGCCGAGCCCCAGGCCCCGCAGAGACGGGGCCCCAGGCACCGTCCCGGACACCGTCACCGCGCAGTCCTGCTCCAGCCAAGGTGAAGGCCGAGCTGTCCACTCCGACTTCAGGTTCCAGTCCTGTGCCCGCCGAGCTGGGCCTGGCGGGTACCCTCTTTCTGCCGCAGTACGTGTTCGGGGCGGATGGAGGCACGGCTCCTCCGGCCTCGGAGATCCTGGCCAAAATGTCGGAGCTGGTGCACAGCCGGCTCCAGCAGGGCACAGGCGCACCGGGGACGCCCAAGGGCGCCACGTGCTTCGAGTGCGAGATCACGTTCAACAACGTCAACAACTACTACGTGCACAAGCGCCTCTACTGCTCTGGCCGCCGCCTGCCGGAGTACGCACCCGCCGCGCGCAGGACCACGCCCTCC
>NW_006159850.1:1053722-1054372 GCF_000334495.1 Tupaia belangeri chinensis | reverse complement strand
CACGTTCATCGCGCACAAGAAGTACTACTGCTCGTCACACGCCGCCGAGCACGGCAAGTGAGCCACCCGCCCGGACCTTGGCACTTAATAAAGCAGTTCGGTTTGCTGAGCACAGTGCTGGCCTCGCCTGCTTCTCGGCAGGGCTCCGGGGCCACTGCCGCCAGGCCACGCAGGCTGCCTTCCTGCCGTGGTCACTGCACCTCCCTCCTTTCCTGTCCTCTAGCCCCTCCCCACTGGCCGCCTGTCCCAACCATGGCTTCCCTGGCACAGCCAGGGCTCCATCTGGTGAGGGCGCACAACTGTGACAAAGGAGCTGCCTGCCAGCAGCTGTCCCTGGCGCACAGGCAGCCAGCCACCCTGACCTTCCAGCCGGCTCCCCACGCTCCGCGGCCAGCCTCAGTCAGGTGACAGGTGTCACGCTCACTTGCCATGGCCTCGGACCAGGCCCTGCTCAGCTGCCCCAGCCTCCCAGGCCCCCAGTTCCATGTCAAGGAGCTCTGGTCACCTCCCCCAGCCTGTGCCACAGCCCTTCTTCCTGCTGGCCGGCTGCCCTCTGCGGGGACCCTGCCCGGACCTGTGCTGGCAGGCTGGCCATACCCAGGAAGGTTGGAGCCCACCTGCCCCTGCGTCCCTCACCCCACAGTCGTGCC
>NW_006159850.1:1049579-1053703 GCF_000334495.1 Tupaia belangeri chinensis | reverse complement strand
TGGAGCCCCCCTTCCCCTGTGTCCCTCACACCACAGTCGGGCCCTGGTGACGTCCACACACATCCCCTCCTGAGGCCCTTCTCTGCCGGTGCACTGCCAGCCTGTCACTGCCCCACAGCAGGGCATGCCAGCTGTACCCGCCACAGAGGGCCCCCACTTGCTGGCCTGCACCCAGGTTCTCCAACTCTGCTCCCGGACCAGCCTTGACCAGCAGGGACCTGAGGCTGAGCAGAAGCCCCAGTTTGCCAGGGGGAGGAGTGGTGGTGGGCCCACACAAGCTGGTGCCACATCTTACTCCCAGGACCCCCATCCCACTGCTCCCCAGACCCCCAGGGAGAGCCCCAGAGAGAGCCCAGCAAGTGGGGATCTGGACAGTAGAGGGCAGCAGCGGTTCACACAACCAGCGGTGCCCACCCCAGTCTGCACAGGCCTCCCTGAGGGGCAGCAGCCCCACCACCCCTACCCTGCCCCCATGGTTGACCTCCAGGCCCCTGGGGGGCTCCAGAGAGAAGCAAACCCCCTTTGGGCAAGGAAGGACCAGACAGCGGGCCGCACAGGGCACCGGCCCTGTCTTCTGCTGGAGGTGCCCATTCCCTGAAGGATCCTGACCACAGGCCACTTGGCCAGGTGAGAGCCTGGCCGCACCAGACCCAGTCCCAGGCCAGGCGGTAACCAGGGCTTCCGCAGCAGGTGAGACCTGCTGGGGTCCCGGATCTAGCGGCCACTGGGACACGAAGGAAGCGCCACACGGAGCCTGCCTGCGGCCCACCTGGGCCTGCTGCCTGGACCAGGGCCTCGCAGTCTGCACCTCCCAGGCACCCACTGGCAGCAGATCCTGCCAAGCCTGGCCCCACGCTCCCCTGCCTGCCTGCCAGGGACCTTGGGTTGTTCAGGACCACCCACACAGCGTCCCTGTCTGTTCCCCGAGCCAGAGGGGCCACTGCAGGCCTCCCAGCTGCACTCAGTTGGCGGGGACCTGGGACTCTGCCTGCCGCAGACTTGGAGACACTGCTCTGATGGTTCAGGGCCCCCCACAGCAGGTGCTCATGGCTACACTCAGCTTCCTCATTAGCTAAGAGGTGCACTTACAGCCCTGGGGAAGAGACCCTGTCAGCTGGGGCAGGGGTGGAGCAGGGTGCGGCCCAGATCTCCGCTCCAGGGTACTGCCATCCTATCCAGCGTGTGCCCGGGCACCACTGAGCAGTCTGGGGAACAGCAACGCTGTGGACACACAGGTGAAGACAGGTGCCAGAGAGTGCATGCAGGGCAGGCGACCAGGAAGGTGGAGAGGAGGATCCTCAGTGCCCGGAGTGTCCTGACAACTCCGCTGCCACATCGAGTTCCAAGTCCCAGGAAGCCAGGAGCAGCCGGCACAGGCCACCATCCAGCTGCGCCGAGACTCTGGGTCCTGCCTGCGCAGCTCGGCTCTCCCCAAGCAAGGGCTCCTCTCTCATGGGCTTCCACGACCAGCTAGGGCAGACGGGCTGATGGCCAGCAGTTGGGAGGTCTCGCATGGAGCCTGCACAGAGCAGAGGGGTCGGCGGGCCTGGGGCAGAGGGGGGCTGACCCATGCCCGGCTGCCACGCCCTCTGCGCTGCGTCCTCCCAGCTCATCTGGGCACATGGGTTGTTCAGAAGCTGCCACTGTGCAGGCCAGCACCTGCAGGTCCTCGGCACTAGCGAGCGCTTTGGCGGCTCCTCCGACCCTGCCACCAGGGGGCTCTGCAGGGTACGTCCCACGTCACGTAATGAGGCTACCTCCTGCCCCCAGGCGGGAAGGAGCCAGCGGCGGGAGGCTGCCCGGAAGTGTGCAGAGTGCAGGCGCAGGACTCGGTGGTGAGTGCTGGCTTGGAGGCCCAGCGGCATGCTCAGGTGAGACGGAGGGAGCTGCTGGGGGCGGTGCTGGGGCCCGCCAGGCCCGTAGGTGCTGCCCGCCCAGCAAGGGCGGGGGCAGGCGGGCTGGACACGCAGGGAAGCCCACCTGCGGCTCTGCGCCACCACGTGGCCACCTCCCTGTGGCCAGGAAGGGCCTTCCTAGGTCACTCCTGAAGCATGCCGTGCCACCAGTGCCCCTGCCTGCCTGCATGCGGCCGGCATGTCTTCAGCTTGGGACCTCCCCTGGTGGGCCCCTGCTGTCAGGGGCCTGATGCTAACGTCAACTTGTCTTTGTCTACTTTTTAAAACTCTGTGTGTGTTTTAGTGTTTTTTTTAACAATTAAAGTATGAATTTATTTTGGTACAAAAACTTTTTGAAATTCATACATAGTTTTCCCATTACACGTATTTCCATGAGCTTTTTTTTTTCTGAAACATTTTTTAATGAATTAATTTACATTCATTCCCTGAGCATCGTCAGGGAATACAAAACATGGAATGTGTGCTCTCCCGAGCCGGGGACAGCAAGGAGGCCCCCAGGGCTGTGGGCACACAGGCACAGGCACCCAGGGCGTATTTAAGCCACCAGGGCCGGGACTCAGACCGTGCAGCGGGCCACATGGGACCCAGTTCTCCATCTCATGCCATCACCGGCCTCCATGTCATTTCTATACCCTGCAGCTGCTGCTGGGTGGGGGCGGGGCAGCCTCCTGCCTGTCCCAGCCTCCAGAGAGGCCGACGGCATGTCCCGGGGTGCCCCACCGTCACCTCCCAAGCCTACAAAGGCTCTGCCTGGCCGGCTGGCGGGCACACTCTGGGCCCTGCCAGGCTGGCGTTCGTTGTGCTGAGGTCGGGCATCCGGCACCCTGACCTCCACGGCCTCCTCAAACTGCTTGGGCCTCCAGCTGGGCACATGCCAAGTGAGTGTGAGGCATCGGGGCCCGCCCCGCCCTGGCCACTGGCCCCCTCTTGCTCTCCGGGCCTCTCCGCGGTTCCCTACCTGGCAGGCCGAGTCTGGGCACTTCACCTCTGGGTCGCGGTCCTCCCAGCCAGCAGGTAAAGACGCACAGAGCGGGCTACGGCCGAGACTCCAAGAGGGTCAGAGGGTCGCAGACGGCTGAGCCAGTTTGGACCAAGGTCCTCCCTGGAG
Source organism: Tupaia belangeri chinensis (assembly GCF_000334495.1). Classification (NCBI taxonomy): domain Eukaryota; kingdom Metazoa; phylum Chordata; class Mammalia; order Scandentia; family Tupaiidae; genus Tupaia; species Tupaia belangeri. The sequence goes on along the minus strand of NW_006159850.1, from coordinate 1,050,679 downwards.
CTCGAGTGCCCTAAACAAGGCAGGCAGTGACCCTGCCTCTGTGGGCATGGGAAACGTGAGTACGTGGCCAGAGGCCAGGCCCTGGGGCATGCTGTGGCCGCGGGAATGGGCACCCGCTCCCCAGGGGGCGGGGACTCCCAGGGCAGTCGAACAAGTCCCTGATGAGCAGATTCTGGGATGGACAGAGAGGCAGGAGTGGCAGGTCTCCACAGCCCGGGGGGCCCTGCCCCAGGCACCCTCTCCTCCGAGAGGTAGGACGCCTGCTGGTGGTGCGTGGGCCTCCCTGGGCTGCAGCCCTACCGTCATCGTGCCAGGACAGCGGCCCCAGGCACAGGAGGCCTCCCAGTGCTCAGGCCAGCATCGTGTGGCAAGATCGCCGTCCCTCTTCCTGCCCCACCGTCCTGGTCTGTGCAGGCTCTCACCTGCTTTTCCCGGGCATCAGCCTTGGGCTGCAGGGCTCTATCTCGTCCCCGGCTTGGGTGGGGCCACTCCAGACATGGCTGACCCCTGCACGACCTGACTCTAGGCTCCCCACCCTCACTGTCCCCACTGTCCCCTCCCATCTGCCTGGACCAGCCCAGTTTGAGTTGGAGGCTAGAAAGGATGCCCCTGCCACCCCCGAGCAGGGCTCCCCAGACACTGAAAATTTACAAGCCAGAAAACTGTCAACATCCGCTCTAGGGGTTACTTAGGGCTCTAGCCTTTATTTATTTATTTATTGCTAGTGTTTTAAAGTATTAAAACAGTTCATAGTCCCCATATTTCATGGAAACACATCTGAATGTCACCACTGTCAGGAGGGCACAGTCTCAGGACAGGACTCTCCTGTGACATGCTTGGTGTCATGGAGTCCACTCTGCCCCCTCCATGGGGCAGATGGCTGAGGAGGCAGGCACAGGTGCACAGGGCCGTGAGTGCGTGGGTTTGGGAAAGGCTCCATGGTAAGCCCCCACAGCTCGGTGTGGCAGAGGGGACGGGTCTAGGTGAACACCCTGCAGCCACGAACCCCGCAGGGAATGCACAGCAGGACCCTGCCGCTGCTATGCGGCAAGTGGGCCCCCGAGCCAGAATCTAGGCACGCTCCTGGCAGCGGGCGCCAC
>NW_006159850.1:1042626-1049067 GCF_000334495.1 Tupaia belangeri chinensis | reverse complement strand
TGGGGCTGCAGGGCTCTATCTCGCCCCCGGCTTGGGTGGGGCCACTCCAGACACGGCTGACCCCTGCACGACCTGACTCTAGGCTCCCCACCCTCACTGTCCCCACTGTCCCCTCCCATCTGCCTGGACCAGCCCAGTTTGAGTTGGAGGCTAGAAAGGATGCCCCTGCCACCCCCGAGCAGGGCTCCCCAGACACTGAAAATTTACAAGCCAGAAAACTGTCAACATCCGCTCTAGGGGTTACTTAGGGCTCTAGCCTTTATTTATTTATTTATTGCTAGTGTTTTAAAGTATTAAAACAGTTCATAGTCCCCATATTTCATGGAAACACATCTGAATGTCACCACTGTCAGGAGGGCACAGTCTCAGGACAGGACTCTCCTGTGACATGCTTGGTGTCATGGAGTCCACTCTGCCCCCTCCATGGGGCAGATGGCTGAGGAGGCAGGCACAGGTGCACAGGGCCGTGAGTGCGTGGGTTTGGGAAAGGCTCCATGGTAAGCCCCCACAGCTCGGTGTGGCAGAGGGGACGGGTCTAGGTGAACACCCTGCAGCCACGAACCCCGCAGGGAATGCACAGCAGGACCCTGCCGCCGCTATGCGGCAAGTGGGCCCCCGAGCCAGAATCTAGGCACGCTCCTGGCAGAGGCCGCCACGCTGGGTCTCTGCGAAGCCGCGGGTCAGAGCAGCCCGGAGCTGCTCAGTCTGCAGTCAGCACTTTCAGAGCCAGTGAGCTGCCTCGTCACCCGCAGTGTATGAGATGCCATGCCTCTGATTTCTAAGTGCCTAGTCAAAAACGTGGCAGGAATTACTCTGATCTGTTAGATGTAAGTGATTTGGTTCTCATTACATAGCTATGAGGAATTCTGAAACCGCCAGATGCCTGGGGAGGGATAGAGGTGTTTTGCAGGTGTGGGTTCAGCCCCCCGCAGGTGTGGGGCCTTTACTACAGGCCACCCTGTTGCGCCCAGCACAGTAAAGCGATGACGAAGCCGCCTTACCCTGAGTCCTGTGTCCCGTCCTCAGGAGGAATCCGCACCTCCGGAGCACCTCCTGTGCAGCCAGACCCATTGGAAAGGGCCTTGGTTGGGTCCTGGACCTTCTGGAACACACCAGGCACACCTGTGCTCATGGTCTGGGCTGGCCAGGACTGCGGATGGGTCACTGCAGGGGAGACTGTCTCGCTCTCTCCCTTTCTCTTCTCCCTCTCTCATGGGAGAAATGGATGTTCACACTTTAAAAACAATAATGGGGGCGGGAACCAGCAGTTGGCGTAATGGCTGTCGCAGGACTCCCACGTAGTCGACCGCGGTTCGCATCCCGGACCCGGTGGCTTAAAACTCACGCCGGGCGCGTGTGCGTGCGTGCCCAAGATCCCCAGAGGAGAAGGGATTGTGGCGGGACCATCCCCCCCTGGGAGGTGATTTCTCGCTTTCTGTCTGTCTGTCTGGCGAGCGCATGCGCCCTATAGTGAAAACCTCTCCAAAAAATAAAAATAAAAAAATAATGGGGGTACAGCAATTGACGTAATGGCTATGTCGCTGGACTCCCATGTGGTCAACCGCAGTTCGAGTCCCAGACCCGGTGGCTTAAACTCACACCAGACATGTGTGCATGCGTGCCCAAGATCCCCAGAGGAGAAGGGATTGTGGCGTGACCATCCCCCCCTGGGAGGTGATTTCTCGCTTTCTCTCTGTCTCTGTCTTTTTGGCGAGCGCACATGCCCTATAGCATAAACCTCTCCAAAATAATAATAAATGAACTTAAAACGACGATGGTGATAAAGGGTAGGGCCAGCTGGTGAAATGGCGAAGGTGGCTGGGCCCCACATCGCCCACTGCACAGTTCAAGTCTTGAACCCAGCAGCTTGGAAAACATGCCCGGCATGTGTGTGTGCCCAAATCCCAAAAGGAGTTTGGAGGACAGGGTATTACAGCATGGCCATTCTCCCTAGGTGCATTCTCTCTCTATCTCTCTGGCAAGTGCATGCACCCTTTAGCAAAGTAAAATAGGGAACCAGCAGTTAGCGTAATGGCTATGTCGCTGGACTCCCACGTAGTCGACCGCGGTTCACGTCCTGGACCCGGTGGCTTAAAACTCATGCCGGGCGCGTGTGCGTGCGTGCCCAAGATCCCGAGAGGAGAATGGAGGAGAAGGGATTGCGGCGTGACCATCCCCCCTGGGGGGTGATTTCTCGCTGTCTCTATGTCTCTGTCTGTCTGGCGAGCGCACGCGCCCTACAGTGAAAATCTCTCCAAAAAAAAAAAAAAAACTTAACCAAAGTAAAATGAAATAATACTATTTAAAATACTAACAAGAATTTGGAGGCAGAGCAGCCCATCCTCCCAAGAGGAAGCCCTGGAGTCATCAGGCGCTCTCTGCCTCCCCGACCCCTGCAGCCCGAGCTGTTCTCTGTCCCTGTGGGCCACCTCTGTCCCCGTGCATGTGGAGGGGCACTTACTGACCCCTCGCATCCCGCGTGGCCCAGCGCCCATTCTCCAAGTATGTTTACCTGTTTCTTCATTCATGACAGAGCACATGCATGACGTGGACAGAGGGGAGCACCCTGCCAGAGTCTGGTCATGCCTGTCCTTTCCCACAGTCGTCAGTCCCCGGACCCTGGTCACTCACATGTGCCCTGCCCGGCCTTGCCTGGGGCTGCCACGTGGGATCCACGTCTTTTTTTTTTTTGGAGAGGTTTTTGCTATAGGCGCTCACCAGACAGAGAGACAGAGAGACAGAAAGTGAGAAATCACCCCCCAGGGGGGAATGGCCACGCCGCAATCCCTTCTCCTCCATTCTCCTCTCGGGATCTTGGGCACGCATGCACACGCGCCCGGTGTGAGTTTTAAGCCACCGGGTCCAGGCCGCGAACCGCGGTTGACTACATGAGAGTCCAGCGACAGCCATTGCGCCAACTGCTGGTTCCGTATCCATGTCTCTTGAGCATCACTGCCATTGTGCCATGGAGCCGGCCCTATCGGGCTTTGCAGTTGCGTGAGCTTCTCATCAGAACATTGACACTCCCAGTGAGTTCCAGCTGGTGGAGAGAGCATGCTGACCTCCTGAAATACCTGGATGCACCCCTGGAGAGGCCTGAGCCCTGCACATCTGTCCTGCCAGTCCGCATGTGCAGCACAGCTCTGCACAGCTCCCCTAGCAAGAGGGGGCTCTAGCGGAGGCTGCCTCTCTGGGTGCTGGGCCTCCTCCACACAGGGCGGCCCTGAGTGACAGAAGCTAGACACACCTTCGTGCCTGTTCACCCCTTCCCTCAGAGGAAGGCAGCAGTCTGAACAGCCCCACATGCAAAGCAGGAAACCTGAGGTGCAGGGCCCTCTGGCAGTGTAACCCCTGGTGTGTAGACTCACAGACCTGGGTCCTGCCCTTACCCTGCCCCGCTCTGCCTTTTCACAGGCTCCCCACACACACTCCTATGTCACAGGCAGGCCTGACCCTCCAGAAACCACAGGAGGCCGGACACACCCTGGGGAGCACGTGTAGGGGACACAGAACCAGACTCGGCAGAGGGTGTCAGAAGGGATTCCAGGTGGAGGCACACGCAGTGGGCCTGGTAACCATGTCAGAGTTAAAGCAGGGGTGTTTGGAGCCGCATTCCAGACAGCTGGAGTGGCCGGGTCAAGGCAGGCATGTCTTCACATGGAGACGAGAGACAGGAGCGCCCCTGAGCCAGAAGATGTGGAGCAAACCGAGGGCAGGAGCCGGGCAGCGGCACAGTGCTGTCTGAGGCCGGCAGGGGGCAAAACCGTGTCCTCTGAGAGGCAGGCCACCCACCCCCAGCCTTCTCTCCCCTCCTACTCCCTTGGCACCTCCCAGTTTGCCCCTCCGGTCTCCATTCTTTTCCTTTCTTTTTTCCTGTAGGAGGAGTGTTGGCCAGAGACAGAGGGGAAGAGAAGTTAAGTGACAAAGCATAGGGAGGGGGGCGGCCATGCCACAGCCCTCTTCCACTCTTCTCTTGGAATTCTGGGACGCCTGTGCACCTGGCATTCCCCAAGCAGCCAGGTCCGGGGCTCCAACTGTGCGGGCCGTGGGACCCTGCCTCCTGGCTGGCCCATCTCCACCCTTTCTGTGCAATCAGCACCTGGGACGTGGTGCCAGCTGACCTTCCCGTGAAAGGGTCTGGGCCACCTCCCTGCACCTGCCAGGTGTGGATCACGCTTGAGGGCTGGCAGACATGCAGGGGGTTCACAGCATGAGGCCCCCACTGGGGTTCCAATGTCTCTCACTTGTAGAAAAAAGAAACTTTGGCTATGTCGCTGGACTCCCACATAGTCAACCGCCGATCAAGGCCCGGACACGGTGGGCACGGCTGACGCGTGTGGAGAATGGAGGAGAAGGGATTGCAGCGTGGCCACCCCCCCGGGGGCTGATTTCTCGCTTTCTGTCCTTCTGTCTGGTGAGCCCATCCGCCCTATAGCAAAAACCTCTCAAAGATAAATAAATAAATAAAAATAACAGCTTTGGGGCCAGCAAGTGGGGTGACGGTGAAGGTGGATTCTCACGTGGCCGACCAGTTTGCACCCCAGACCTGGAAGCTTAAAAATGAAGTCAGGTGCACGTGTGCGTGCGCGTGTGCAGCTCCCCAAATCCCAGGAAGGGAGTGTGGTGTGGCCGTCCCCCAGGGGTGATTTCTCATTTGCTGGGTCTCTGCAGTGAGCTCATACACTCTGGTAAACACACGGAACAGCTTTACCGAGATGCAGTTTCATGCCGTAAAGCTCACCCCTTAGAGCCCAGAAGTGTGGCTCGTAGTGGACAGATGCTTGTTGGCACACAGTGGAGTTAGTCCCACCCAATGGCTGTAAGTTGACAATGGGTTTAATGTACCCAACCCTCTGACGCCATCATTCAGCCTAGGCCACTGTCAGTGCACAGAACACTCACCTTAGCCTGGAGTTGGGCGGGGTCACTGAACACAAGCCTGTTCTACAGACAGACCAGAACTCAAAATTCAGCGTTAAGACGCTGGAACCCACATGGCCGACTGTGAGGTTTGAGTCCTGAACCCAGCAGTTTGTAAAACAAGCCCAGCACGTGTGCATGCATGTCCAAACTCCCAAGAGTGGAGAAGGGTCTGTGGCATAGCCGTGCCCCCTGAAGTTTCCCTCTCTCTCTCCCAATGTGCCCAAAGGCAACCATCCCCGAGAAGACGCTCTGGCGCCTTCTGAATGCAGACTACTTTTGCAGCAGCACAAAGCTGGTCAAGTCAGGGGCCACCCACCCTCCCACAGTGCACCCGCGCACGTACTTCCAGAACACGGGCCAGGGCCAGGCTGTGGATGGGTGGCGAAGGGCGTCAGGTCCCGCGTAGTCGGGTGCATGGTTAGAATCACGCCAGGCACATGTGCGCGCTCCAAATCCCAACACGGCCGAGAAACCGGAAACCGGCTGTGGCATGACCACACAGCCATCCGGGCGCTCCCCCACCCCAACTCTGGCAAAGAAGGAAGGAGAGCCCAGTGCTCGTCGGTCAGGCCCCCACTGGCCTGGCAACCACAAGCGAGCTTTTCCTTTTGTAACCTGCTATAGGGTGCGTGCGCTCGCCAGAGGAACAGAAAAGGCAAGTGAGAAGTCATCCCAGGGGTGGCCACACCCCAATCCCTTCTCCTCCATTCTCCTTTGGGATTTTTGGGGACAGAACTGGGACTTGAACCATGCAACCAGCTGTGTGAAATCTAGCACAGAAACTTCCACACCACCTGCTGGCCCCCACTAGTGTTCTTTCAGGTCTGGATCTGCCTGTTCTGGGTCTTCCATATAAACAGATGGACCAGTCAGCCGGCACTGCCAGAGCGAAACGCAGAGACTTCGTCCATTTTCTCCCAGGTCTGGAGGTCAGCGCCAGCGCGGTGCTGTTCCGTGCGCGGCCTTTCTGGCTTGCAGACACCTGCCGCCCACAAGGGGCTCCTCTCGGATCAGGGCCCACCCTCCTGACCTCTTCACGGCCTCATCTCCCAAAAGAGGCGCTGAGGGTTGGAGCTCAGTGTGTTTGGGGGCCACCTAATCCAGTCCCAGCAACACGTGTGGGCCTGGGGGTGACATAAGCCAATTCTGCGTCATGTAGGTTTGGAGGGCCATAACTGGTCCCAGCGTCAGGTAGGAGACCGGCCGCCTGTGTCTGCGATAACCAGCCTGGCAGGGGCGCAGGGCGCGGTGGCCGGCCGGGCGGCGTGGCCCCGGAGGGCTCCTCAGTCACGGCCAAGACGGTTCCTACCTCGGGTCAGGGGCGGCCGCGGGAGAACGCGCTGGTACCCCGGCCCGCTACGCGCTTCGCGGGGCCGGCAAGACCACAATGTGGCAGGCCTCCCGGGGAGACGGCCGGCCGGGTTGCCCTGCTCCTCAGGCTCCGCGTGCAGGACGGCGACGGCCCCGGCTTCCGGCTCCCCCGGCTTTCCCGCCTTTCCCCGGCCGCCGGCTCCCCGC
>NW_006159850.1:1042227-1042536 GCF_000334495.1 Tupaia belangeri chinensis | reverse complement strand
TCCACGTAACCCGGCCAGGCGTACTCAGTTCGTGGGCGCCGAACCCGGCAAAGAGCCACGAACCCGCGCCAGTGCCCAGCCGAGCCGGCACTGCCCGATCACGTGCTAGCGGGCGCGCCGGGACTGCGCAGACGCGGGGAGCGCTCGTCGCGGACACGCCCCCTAGAGGGCGGGGCGCGCGGGGCGCCTGCGCCGTGGAGGGCACGGGGCGGGGCCCAGCGGAGGCCGGAAGGGAGCGGGAGGAGGGCGGGGCGAGCGAGGGAAGCCCGCCGGGCTGCAGGACGGCCGTCGCGGCCTGATGACGTCGCA
>NW_006159850.1:1033861-1041895 GCF_000334495.1 Tupaia belangeri chinensis | reverse complement strand
CCCGAGCTCCTCGCGCGCTGCCTCCGCGCCCTGCGGCGGGGTTTATTTCCCTGAAGCTGTCATTGCTCTTCCGGGCCACTCGCCTGGCACATGCCCGCCGCTCACGGCGGGGAGCGTCGCAGGTTCGCTTCGGAGAAGGCCGGCGCAGACTGTCGACCGGCTCTTCGGGGAACTTTGAGCACTTGGGGGCCTCCTGGAACTTGCTCCCGTAGCTTCGGAGCGTGTCGGGTTGGACATGCTGCCTTGTGTCCCGAGAGGCGCGCTGGGCTCTCGGGGACCTGTAACTTCCTAACCTTCTGATTAGGGGCGCAGAGGGGCCGAGTCCTCGGTGTAACCGGACTGCAGCTTGGGTACTGGAGCCACGGACTTTAAGCCTGTGGTTTTGCTCCTGCTAAAGCTTAAACTCCTCTGAACACTTTGACAGCCGAGTTTGCAGCACAGTAGTCATAGTTTGTCAAACTCACATCCATTTGGGGGACAGGGAAGAGGGTGTAGCGAGGCTTTCCTCATTTCTCCTCCAAGACTGTGGCATCTGCCTCAGAGCAGTCCTTTCCCGGTGCAGGGCTGGCATTGTCAGGGTGAGCCTGGGCTGGTTCCCACTTCCTGGCCCTGGGAAGAGTCTCTGCCTTATAATTTTACAAACTGAGCACATGTGTGGCACTGAGCCAGCACTGGGACCAGTCGTGTATGTCCCCAGTCATGCAGCTCCTCACCTGTGTTAGGTGGAAAGTGCTCGTCCGATGTTGTAAGAACGCTTTGTGGAAGTACTCCAGAGAGCAAACAGGTAAGGGTGGCCTTGCTCCTGTTGAAAAAAGTCTTTTACTTGATCACAGCTATAGATGGTCTTACGGTGAGTACTTCCTTCCTTTCTGGTGGTGGAGCTCAGGCAGTTTGGGGTAGTATCTGTCACCAACCCCGACATCCTTTCCCTAGGTGTCGTAAATCCGTAAAGTTGAGACTCAAAGTTTTTGTTTTTTTAATTTGCTATGGGGCATGTGTGCTTGCCAGAGAAAGACAGGGGGAACACAAAAGCACCTTCAAGGGGCATGGCCACGCTGCAGTTCGGGACTCTGGGCTTGCACACACAGGCGCCTGTCATGTCTTCCAAGCTGCATAGCTGGCCACGCGGGATCTAGCTGCACCAACCTCCATGCCACTGGCTGGCCCGAGGGTCAGACTTCAAGTAGACATTCCAGAATTTGAGCATCCAAATAGGGACTGTTTTATTGAAAGATAATTGTCCTAAAAGGTTGTATTTCATTGGTGGTCCTTTGCTAAACCTCTTTAGAACTCCGGTTTTGGTAGTAAATCCGCAAACCGTGTGAGGGAGTCAGCCTCATTCAATAGTCACCCCCGCGTTGGAGCAGAAGCTATCCTGCCTGGCTCAGATTGCTTCCCGGAGAGGGTTTGAGTGGTTGCAGCAGTTTTTCAGAGTGAACTCCCCGAGAAAAGGAGGGCCTGCCAAAGCTGAGACTGCCCGGTGGAGGGTTCCTAGAAAGAAGGCCCCTGCAGGTTCTGCACCTGCAGTGCCGTGGGAGTCAGCTGGGGTCTTGCTGAGCAGTGCTGGAAGGGAGACGGTGCCCTCCGTGAGTTGCCGTGTGGCTCTTACAGATCAGACACTTCGTTTTCAAATTTCTTTCTGGTGGTTCTGCCCAGTGAGAGTTTGTCATTCTCTCAGCACGCATTTCTCATGTGCCACCTGCCAGATCACGCAGACCGCAGGTGCACGCAGAGACTTATTTCACTCCCTTGGCAAGTTTACCTTCCTTTGGATAAGAGGACCAAAGATTTGGCTCTAAACTCTACTGAGGTCCTCAGTCACTCCGCATTGTGTTCAGAGACCCAACTGGGCAAAAACTGGGAGCGTGGCGGTCGGCTGAGACGTGGCCAGATGACCGCCCATTTCATTGTTTACATCCAGTATGCTGTACCTTCTCTCGGCCCCCAGCATTAAGTACAGGCTCAGACATTTCCAGATTTAATGGACCTCAGAACAGGACAGTGATACCCAGAGAGGCAGTTGAGCTGCCCAGACTGGGACCTGGAGCACGCCATCACCTGCTTGCCGGCGCGGCTCCTTCTCGTTGACAAGGTGCGCCCAGGCGGCTCCTCATGAACAGGCACCGCACGGGCAAGCTTTTCTCTAGAAGTTGTTCCTCTGATTAGAACATCCCAGGAGGTCCCATGGGAAAGAAGACGGCGTGGCCCTGTCCCTCAGGTAGCGGCCAGGGCCTCCCGACGGTGTCTGTGTGTCCAGCACAGCTAGGGTGGCCGCTGTTCATGGCCACTGTGATTATGGACAGTGTCCCCTTGCCATCCCAGGAGTGTCCCGGTGCAGATGACAACATATATGGTAGCTGTACTTGTCAGCGCCAGCTCTTCACGGGGTTCAGAGAACACAGGCATGAGCCTCTGCCATCCGGCCCGGGCTATGTGTGGGTGGGGGCTCCCAGCAGACCTGCAGAGTTGGAACACGGCGTGCTGAGTGGGGTCGTGTGCGGTACGCAGAGGCAGGAGTTCTTGAGTAGGGACCATCTGTGGCCCTCAGGATATACTGAACCCCAACGTGTAAGATGAGGTGTGTGTGATCAGGCTTTCCTAGGGAGAGTAGCCATGCCTTTCCTCAGAGTCTCAGAGCAGCCTGTGATCCCTAAAAGTCTCCACTGGCATAGAAAAGGGGACAGCCTTGGGTGGTGCCAGGTGCCCTTAGCACCACTCCCCTCAGGTCGTTGACCTGGTGAGCTCTGAACATTGCCTTCAGGAGTCAGGAGTCGACTGCCTTCTCGGCCGGCTGCCTGTGCACCCAGGTGTGTGCTTCTTGGGATCCTTTTCCCTGGCACGAGCCGCCAGTCTTGGGATTTTGATTTTCATCAGTATCTCTTGTCCTCTGTGTAAGGGTGGTGTCCCCCCCATGAGTTTCATCTGTTGGACTCGTTAGTTCATGAGCCAGATGTTTGAGCTTCAGACACGGGTACAGGTCATAAGAGACTCACCAGCTGACTCTCCTTTTGGTGACCGCTGCCCTTTAACTAGTGGTCCACATGAGTCATGCCATAGCTTGCCCGTCTGCGTGGAAATGTGTTTTTAGTTCTAGCAGGACTGACACAGGAGTAGAGCAGATTTGGAACAGCATATAAAAGTACACAAAACCTGTTGGTTTAATAGGACACTCCCATTTAGCATAGGCTGTGTTCCGAGAAAATGTGGGAAATAAGTTTGGAATTTGGGTTCCCCTTTCCCGGTGGAAACCGTGACTAGAAATGGGGACGGGTCGGGGTGCAGAAGCTCACCCCCCCGTAGCTGGGTGCTGTGTTCCAGGGCACACTCTGGAAGCAGGTCCGAGCTGTGGTCAGGCTCTGCAGGCCCAGCTGGTAGCCACGTGACCTCGGTTTCCATCTCCGCGAAAGGGAGCCGTGCTGAGTGGAAGGGAGCGCCTGACAGCAGTCTGAGCAGCGGCCACTGGTTATCCCAGAGTCGTGCAGTGCATGCACTGTCGTGGGAAGCGAGGATCATTCCGGGGCGCTCGTTAAGTGAGCAGTAAGTTACTCCTGAGTTCTCCGGGAGACTTGAGCTGAGCCCCGCGGAGTCGTGCTCTCCATGTACTTAGTTTTTGCTGTGGGGCACATTTACTCACCAGAGAAGAACACGGGGGTGGGGTGGGGGAGCACCCCTGAGGGGGCCATCACACAGCAGTCCCCTCTCCACTCTCCTTTCAGGATTCTTTCTGGGCATGCATGTACATGCCCCTGTCGTGTTTTTCTTTTCTTTTCCTTTTTTTCTTTTTAAGAATTATTTTATTGGGACCAGCAGTTAGCATAATGGCTGTCGCTGAACTCCCATGTAGCTGACTGCGGTTCAAGTCCCGGACCTGGTGTCTTAAACTCACGCTGGGTGCGTGTGCGTGCGTGCCTAAGATCTCAAGAGGAGAATGGAGGAGGAGGGATTGCAGTGTGGCCATCACCCCTGGGGGGGTGATTTCTCGCTTTCAGTCTCTCTGTCTCTCACTGTCTTTCTGGCGAGTGCAGGTGCCCTATAGTAAAAACCTCTTTTTAAAAAAAGGAATTCTTTTAATTAACTTTATTTATTTGTTTATTTGTTTAACTCGAGAGGGACAAAGTGTGAGAGAGAGAAAGAGTAAGTGAGAAAGCAAGCCGCCAGGTCTAGGACTCAGATTGCGGTTGGCCATGTGGGGCTCTGGCACCCTTAACCACCATTCCACCTGCTCCCCCACCCCCGTCATATTTTTCAAATTGCTGGGTCCAGGACTCAAACCACTCAGTCAGCCATGTGGCATCCAGCCGCCTTGCCCTCTACACCATCTGGCTGGCCCAGGTGTGTACCTTTTATGAGTTGAAGACGACCTGCACTTGTCTTCACCTTAGTGCAGTACAGGGTAAGTTCCATCCGGGGCACGCCAGCCAGACCCGTCGTCACAGGTATTTCATCAAACACTGTCCTCATCAGTGGACACCGCGGTCCTCACAATTTGGATGAAAAACCGAGGCCCGGCAAGGTTACAGAACTTGCCCAAGACCCTAACCCAGAAAGCAGAGGCACTGGGGGTGAAAACACTGCCCGCGTGGCCCAGGCTGGAAGTGGCCGTGGCCGCAGCCTCCTATGTGCTGACCGCAGCCTGTGTTCATCAGGTTTGGGGGGTGGGGGCGCTCTTTTCCTTCCGTCTTTACCCTGGGATTTCAAATTTGCAGACATTGGTAACAGATCGGTCGGGCCCAGACACGACAGTGAAACCACAGTGCAGACCAGCGTGTGCCTGGGCTGCAGGGCAGTCATACCGAGTTGTGAGAGTGTGCCAGGCCTGGCACGGAGCTGCTGGCAGACTGGGCGTGTGTGCTGCAGGGTATCACCTGTGGGATTTTTAAAAGGAGTTCGAAGGGCTAGTAGTTTTGCGGAACAGTTGGTTGGTTGAAGCAGTAACTTGGTTTCCAAGGTTATCGTTTGACCTGAGAATTGAAGCTGAGCTGGTTTCAAGTCAGGGACTGAGAGACCACCCACCAGATCAGTGTGACCAGCTTCCTGCTGGGTGCCAGGTGCATGCTTGGGCTGCTAGGATAGAGTCCCTGTCCCTACCCAAAGAAGACAGGCCATGATAAAGATGGTGCTGGGAAGGTACTGGTGTCCTCTGCAGAGAGTGCACGCGCACACGTCCCACCAGCCCCCAGAGAGTGCACGCGCACGCGTCCCACCGGCCCCAGAGAGTGCACACGCACGCGTCCCACCGGCCCCCAGAGAGTGCACGCGCACGCGTCCCACCGGCCCCAGAGAGTGCACACGCACGCGTCCCACCGGCCCCCAGAGAGTGCACGCGCACGCGTCCCACCGGCCCCCAGAGAGTGCACGCGCACGCGTCCCACCGGCACACTTTGAGAGGGTTTTGCTATAGGGCGCGTGCGCTCGCCAGACAGACAGAGACAGAGAGACAGAAAGAGAGAAATCACCCCCCAGGGGGGATGGCCACGCTGCAGTCCCCTCTCCTCCATTCTCCTCTCGGGATCTTGGGCACTCACACACACGTGCCCGGCGTGTGTTTAAGCCACCAGGTCCAGGACTCGAACCGTGGTAGACTACATGGGAGTCCAGTGACACAGCCATTACAGTAACTGCTGGTCCCAGCCATTTCATTTTTATAAAGAGGTGAGTTCTAGGTGGTGGTATAGTTACGGTGTTGGACTCCTACTCAGCCAACTGCTATTCAAGCCCTGGACCTGGCAGCTTGAAAAAAGTCATCCTGGGCGTGTGTGAGTGTGTGCCGTAAGTCCCAAGATCAGAGTGGAGGAGAAGGGCTATGGCACAGCCACTCTCCCCTGGGCAGTGACTTCTGACTTTCCCTCTGTCTCCCTCTGGTCAACACACGCACCCTGTGGCACAACCTTAGAAAAGAAATGTGCAGTGAGTCCCAGGGGATTTGTCCGAATGTGTACTCAATCAGATAGTTTCTATTCACAGCAAAGAAATGTGCGTTTCTGTTTTTTAAGATTTTTGCCTTAGGGTATGTATACTGGCTTGAGAGACAGTGAGGGGGGATGAAAAATCACCCTCTAGGGGAGATGGCCATGCTGCAGTCCCCTCTCTATTCTCCTGGGATTTGGGGCACACACGCATTTGCACACAGCGCGATTTTCAAGCCACTGGGTCGGGACTTCAACAGTGGTCCGCCACGTGGGAGTACAGTGCCTTAACCACCACACCACCTGCTGGGACCCAGAAAATGTTTTTAACTATAGCTTCAGACACCAACTTTTGATACCATGTGTCTTTAAGCAGGTTTTTTTAGAAGTATACATTTTAACTTCTGTAAGTACATAAAATGCACATAGTTACACATAACTGTAACAGGTGAGAGAGAGATCTAGTGTGGGACTCAGCTCCTACGCCCATGCTGTCTCAGGGCGGGGAATGGTCTATTGCCGAGATCTTGAGCCAATCCAAGCACAGCTGCTGTGGGCTGTTCCTCCCAGAACGAAGAAGCAGGTGGACCCAGACTTCCCCAGCTCCTGCTATTCCAGATCAGCTAAGCTCTGGCCTGGTGTGGTGGGATGCCTGCCTAGGGACCGTGGGCGTGGGGCCGTCGCGCACCCTCGCCCGCGTATGCTGTCTGCCTCCCAGACTGAGTCACGCGCTTTCTGCAAGTCCTCGAGGGGACACCCAGAATGTGCTCATTCCACAGTGAAGTCTGGATTGGGGGAAGTAGGCATGGCCTCCCTCGAAGGGACACCGTGGTCTCTTCTGTAAGCACGCTCCTTGGACATGGGGACTGTCCTGCCAGCTGCTCCGCACAGCCAATCCTAGTGCAGACATGGTGCTGCTGCGGACTAGGGCGCCCGCCAGGCCTGCCTGTGAGCACCACTGCGACTCCATCCAGGTCACAGGCCTGGGTGCGGGCTGGGGCCGTTTATAAAGAGCACTGAGGGTCTGCCCAGGCGGTCTGAGGCTGTGCCTGAGAAGAACATTCAGGACAGGTGCAACTCCAGGCCTAGAGGCACCCTGAGGCTGCCCAGGTTTCTGCCGCTGTCCCCTCTGGTCGGCCCAGGTGCAGCCTCAGCCACGCCACCTCGGGCCGTGCAAGGGTTTCTTGCATGTCGGAAGTGATTTTAGCATCTGAACGGTGTTCCCGGCTCACTCCCAGCTACTGCCAGCTGCCCTTGATGGGGGCACGGGCCGAGCACGCCGCAGTGGCATCGTGGATGGAGTGTGGCCCGTGGCCTGCAGTCAGGGCTCTCATTTCTCTACAGAAGGATGGTGGGCTGGGAGGGGCTCGGCGGCCAGAGAGTGGAGTCCTGTCAGCTGGCGCAGGCGGGAGACCTGGAGGCCTGGATGGGAGGCCGGGCGGCGGCCAGCGCCTGGCTCACTCTGGCTCACTGCCCTGTCTCTTGTCTTCTCTTTGCAGAACACGGCCCTGATGGATGTGGCCGAGAGCCCTGACCGGGACCCTCGCTCGCCAGAGGACGAGGAGGAGCAGCAGGGGCTCTCTGACGACGACATCCTGAGGGAAAGCACTTCCGAACCCGAGCCCGAGCCCGACGGCACCAGGGGCAGGGCCTCCGACTTGGAGGACGAGGACCATGTGGCCGGGGTGCCAAGCCAGGGCGAGGAGGAGAACCGCTCCGATGACGAGGACCGGGCCAGTGAGCCCAAGTCCCAGGACCAAGACTCCGAGGCTAACGAGCTGAGCAGGGGCCCAGCGAGCCCCCCGGGGGAGGGTGGGGATGAAGGGGAGGACGACCAGACCAGCGACCTCAGGGATGAGGCCTCCTCCGTCACCAGGGAGCTGGACGAGCACGAGCTCGACTACGACGAGGAGGTGCCCGAGGAGCCGGCCCCGCCCGGCCCCGAGGATGAGGCTGAGAAGGCTGGGGCCGAGGAGGACGAGGAGAAGGGGCACGGCTCGCCCGGGGTGCAGGGCAAGGCCGGAGCGGCCCAGGGCGCTGGAGAGAGGGAAGCCCTGGAGGCGGCCAAGGAGAAGAAGAAGGAGGACGACGACGGGGAGATCGACGACGGGGAGATCGATGTGAGTCA
>NW_006159850.1:1028171-1033610 GCF_000334495.1 Tupaia belangeri chinensis | reverse complement strand
GGCCGCGCGTGCGCGGCGCCACAGGGCTGGGGCGTGCGGGTGGGGAGCGGAGGCAGGCACGAGTGTGGAGGCAGCAGGAGCAGCAGGACGTGGCCCTCCTGCCCTTCTGCTTGGTGCCCGGGAGGGACTTCTGGGACTGACCTGCGATTCGCTCAGCCCAGGCAGGGCGTGAGGAGGCGCTGGCCACAGGGCCGCTGCCAGAGTGCCCGGTGCTACGCTCCATGTAGCAGCTGCAGTGCCGCCTGGTCATAGCGAGGTGCCCAGTCCCGGTTTGCTTGAGGTCTGGTCTCTCGATCGTCATTTATGTCCTTAAAGGAACAAAGGGGTCATCTCTTCCGCCCACTTCATGGTCTTTAAGGAATACTTAAGTTAGCACTCTGCGGGCGCCCTCTTGGGATTGCAGCTTGTCAGGGTCTTCCGACGGGAAGAACTGGAAGGATCCCTGTCAGTGCGCGGCCCCGCCAGGCACGTTCCTCGGTGCCACGGCCTGTGCTCGGGAACGGGACTGCCGGGTACTCCCCTCCCTGAGGAGACCCGACGAGGACAGCTGGGACGGGTTGCGTGTCAGCGCCTGGGCACCTGCCGACGGCCCCAGCGCGCCTCTGACTGCAGCCTGGCTACGTTGAGGACAAGGGGACCCTGGTAACCCTGACCCTGGGCCGAGTGGGTTGGGCTTTTAGGGCAGGTCGTCCTCTGAAAGGACTTCAGTTACGGATCTGAGGGGAGCAGAACCCTGCACAAGTGCGAGCTCACTATGGGGAGGGCCAAAGCCAACACAGTGACCTGGGGCTTCAGAGGCTCCCAGGGAGGGGCTGCTGTCTGGGCGCCCTGGGGGAGAAGACCAGACCTGCTTTGCGATCTGTCACCAGGGCCCAGTGGTCTCTTGGGATCTCGAGAGTCTTTCGGTGGCTTCTCTCATGTTGGTCCACAGGAGCAGCGCTCGGTGGGGTGTGTGACCACTGCTCCATCTTCTCGTGAGAGCAGGAGACGGTCTCCCGAGGGACTGACTTGCTTAGTGTCCCCTTACTCCGAGGGCGTGGTCGGGACTTCATTCTCAAGTTTCTTTCTGTTTGGATGTCTGCTTCCTTTCCCCCGGGAAGTCCCCCTTCCTCCGGGTCAGCAGAGAGGACGTGGCGCGAGGTCCAGCCCAGCGGAAGACGAGGCCGCTGGGCTGACTGTTGTGACAGACTCGCCTGTGTTCCCAGAGAGGAGCCGTGTCTGCAGGGCCGGGCTCAGCTGTGTGCCCGTGGCCCCGGGCACTGCATGCTGGGCTCAGAGGTCTAAGGGGCCTCCGCTGGCTGTCCCAGTGCACCGCCCCACTTGCCCCTGCTGTGGGTGTCGGGGAGCCCAGGCGGGACCCACCAAGTGCTGGTTCCCCAGGAGACAGAAGCAGCCCGGACAGCGCTCTGACCCTCAGGGCCATCTGCCCCGCATCGCCCTTGTCAGGACCACAGCCCAGGGCACACCATGCTGAAGACAGCCGCACAGCCTCTGCCTCTGCCCACAGGCCCCTGCTGCATGCCAGGCTCGCTACAGCATCTGGGCGTGTGGAGAGCAGAACCTGTCCCTGTGTGAGGACAGCGGCCCTGGCACGTGTGGCAGGCTCAGCCCCAGCACACCTGACTCCAGCCAGCGGCCCTGTTCTCAGGAGCCCTCTGCACTCTTGCCAGTGCTGGCCCGTGCCCTGTTCCACATCTGCTGCCCCCCTCCCTGGCCTGCCGCCTGTGCTGTCCTCACCACAGCCCGCGCACACTGGCTCGTGCCAGGAGGGCTGTCTCCCAGACCAGGACTTCTCAGCTTAGCTCACCATCCCCGGGGGGGCACATCATGGGCAGCCAGGTAGGGGCTGTGAGCAGGCAGGTGAGGCCATGCGCTGGGGACATGGGCATGTGTGGGTATGAGGCCTCATGACAGCCATCCCTGTGCAGAGGACAGTCCCCGTGACCACACCCGCTTTCCCCCGGGAGAACCTAGGCAGGTGCCAGCCAGCCAGACGCGAAGGCGCACAGTCATGCTTCAAACCTGCCCCCTCACTGGGCCAACCACGATCTGCGTGGTACTTCTTGTCTATCTGGCAGCCCCTGCTGGCGTCCGTCCGCATGTCTCCAGTGGTGCGGAGCCCTCAGTTGTGCTCAGGTCCCAGGGCAGCCTGGCCCCTACCCCAAATCTTGGGCCGTAGCCACTGCTCTCAGTGGAATGTGGATGGTGCAGGAGGCACTTCCCTGCCAGGTCCAGGCCCAGCTCTGCTCCCAGGCGTGAAGGGGTCCTCTTTCTGGGCTGTCTGGTGTGCCCCAAGAAATAAGCGTGGAGTGTGGCTTGTACCCGAAGGCTGATGTCCTGGGTGCAAGGCCTTCCTAGGCAGCGGGGCGGGGCCCGCCACGGCCCTCCTTCCCCCTGTCCTGCCCTCCACGCCCTGGCCCACCGGGTTGCAGAACAGCTGGGTGGAGACATCAGGAAAGCCGTTTGCTTTTTCTTTCCTTTTTCCTTTTTTTTTTTAATAGACCATAGATTAGTTTACTTTTAACACCCATCATGCCATGAATTCATAGGGAATAGGTTCCAGCAACTCAGGCTCCTTTCCATTGGTTCTCACACAGTGGCTCCTCTGGGTGGAGCAGCTGGCACTTCATTTGAACCCAGGTCCCTTTCCCTTGGGCTTCCTTCTTTTTCTGGTCATTTTCCTTCACACGTTTACGTTTTAGGAAGCTCTCTCTGCTCTTAGAATGCTTCATATGGTCAATACGCACATGAATCCTTTTGGCATGAATCTTGCCCTTAACTTGTTTGTTCACAACAATGCCAGCATCGTGCTGGGTAACACTGAAGACTCCAGTTTTGCCATGGTCACATTTGTGGGGCGATCCTTTTTTTGGGGGGGGAGGGATTTTTACTATAGGGTGTGTGCGCTCGCCAGAAAGACAGACAGACAGAAAGTGAGAAATCACCCCCCAGAGGGGATGGCCACGCCGCAATCCCTTCTCCTCCATTCCCTCAGGATCTTGGGCACGCACGCACATGTGCCCGGCGTGAGTTTAAGCCACTGGGTCCGGGACGTGAACTGCAGTCAACTACATGGGAGTCCAGCGACATAGCCATTACGCCAACTGCTGGTCCCGCCATTTGCTTTTTCATTCTTTGAACTCAGGGGGCCTGTGCTTTTGGGACGCGGTGCACTACTTTCTTCCCCATTAGACTTTGGGCCATTGGGGCAGCAGAGCTGCTTTTGGGGTATGGTTTCTTGGCTTAGGGTGTCAGTTTGTATCAGCTCTGGACTTTGAACTCCCCAAACTGTGCCTCAGGCCTCGGTACCACTGAGCATGGGCATGCAGCCGAGGTCTTATACGCAGACACCTTTCACAACAGCCCTTGCCCACGGGGTCCGATGGCATTTTGCTGGCGGCTTCTGGTGCCGTTCACAACGCCGGCTCATCAGTGTCCAGTTGTCCCTGCCAGCTGTCCCTTGTATCAGCGGTCCCCTGCTGTGCAGGAAGCCACGTGAGTGGGTCGTTGGGGCCTGGTTCCCAGCGCCGCTGTCTGGGAACAGCGAGTGGGCCCCGCTCACCTGGCTTGGGCTGTCTGTCCCCGCTGGCTCACCGTAGGGCAGTCTCCTCGGGGCTCTGACGTGCACTTGGGCTGCCCTGGCAAGCCGCAATCTTCCAGCCGGGGCGCCTCGTTCCCCCCACTTGTCTCGTGTCACTTTGACGGCTCTGCGCACTCCCGTAGGCCAGCAGGCCTTCGTCCCTGAGCGGGCCACCCTTGGTCGAGGACAATCCCTGCTTTGTCCCAGTCCTGCCCTTGCAGGACCCCACACTCGAGGGCGGCCCTTGAGGCACCAGCACAGGGTGAGCGCCCGTCTGCGGCGCTGGGTACTGGCTGGCTGCACAGTAGTCACGGCATTTCCCTGTGTGGTGCTGGCGTCCCCCCACCCTGCCACTGGGTTAGTGAGGAGCTCTCCCACAGACGCGCTCCCTGGCGGAGCCTCCCTGTCTTTGCCTGTGCCCCGTCCCACGGCACTGCGTTTGGGGGGGGCGCAGAGCCACAGTGTAGGCTGGGGAGACCTGGTCCCTACTGGCTGGCCTTCGGCCGGCTGCGTGGAAAGCACAACCCGGCCATCCCTCCCTTGGGTGTGAGGTGGGCACACAGGGCTGGCAGTCTGTCCTCGTCGTGTGTGGGTACACCTGGCCGAGCCGACTCTGCTCTCGGTGGCCTGTGTCTGCGCCCTCGAGGGAGGGTCACACACCACCTCGTGGAGAGGTCCCCATGCCCATCGCAGGTGCCGTTTTGCCTATAGCGTGGCCTTCCTGAAGTGCAGCATGTCTCGACTCCTCGACACACCCAGCCCCAGAGGTTTGGGGAAGGATCTAGACTGCAGGGTCGCTCTCGTGTCTTCCGGCAAGGAGCCCAGGACCCACAGCTGGCCCAGGCAGCCCTGCTGGGTCGGCTCGGCCTGCACCCATTGGCTTGCTCAACCTCTGTGGCCGCTCCCACTGGTGACAGGCATCTGTTGGGTGCAGATAGCTTTTCTTGTTATGTAACATACGTTCTTTTTTTTTAAAAGAAAACCTGCCTAGAGAAGGAAGCGGCCCCACCTGTGTCTTTGCCCAGAGGAGGCTGTGGGGGCACCTCCGTGAGGTGTAAGACAGCCCAGCAGGAGTGGCGCCTGCAGGCCCCTGCGAGGGCCGCCCTTCGGTCCAGCTGGGTCCTGTGCAGCAGGTGCTCCGGGGAGCCGCAGCCCCACCACTCCCACGGCGCACATGTATCTCATGGAGGCCGTGTGGTGGGCGCCGGGGCCCCTGAGCCTGCTGCCCTCGCCCACGTGGAGGTCCCCGGCCTGGGGGAAGTGAGAAATCCCCCCGGGAATGGCCACACCACAGTCAGGACTCTGGGCAAGCGCGTACACGTGCCTGGTGAGTTTTTCAGGCCCCCGGCCCTGCTGGTACCTAGTGCCTTCACCCCATGCCACTCGCTGGCCTGCACCCCCCTCTTTTAAGGCCTGCAGTCTGCAGGTGTCTGGGCAAGCGCGTACACGTGCCTGGTGAGTTTTTCAGGCCCCCGGCCCTGCTGGTACCTAGTGCCTTCACCCCATGCCACTCGCTGGCCTGCACCCCCCTCTTTTAAGGCCTGCAGTCGGCAGGTGGTTAGTCCACCAGGCCCTCTTGTCCACTGCCATGCTCTTGGTCCAGGTCACTCAAGCTTAGTCCCTCTGCGAGGTGCATGTGTGTACAGCCTGTCCTTGCAGGGTGGGCCTGGCCTTTCGCATCCACACAGCCATTGCTGGGCCTCGGGGCTACGGTGGCCTCGAGCACACTGGCCCTCGTCTCGTCTGCCCACTGGCTGTTCCTATTGCCTTTTGGCTCCCTCGGACGGCTTCCGGCTTCCACGGCGACCTGCCAGCCTCGAGGTGGCATGCTCCTAGGGCTGTGGTGGCAGCCTCTTTTT
>NW_006159850.1:1009668-1027034 GCF_000334495.1 Tupaia belangeri chinensis | reverse complement strand
GCCTGCTCCCCTCGCCCACGTGGAGGTCCCCGTCCTGCGGAAGCACCTGCGGCCGTGCGTGCTCGTCGATGCTCGGTGTCAGACTGGCCTTGGCTCAGCCCGAGCGACATTTGCTGAGACCTCCCTAGGCACTCTCCCTGGTTGTTTTAGTTTTCTGTAGAGTGTGTGTGCTCGCCAGACAGGGGAAGTGAGAAATCCCCCCGGGAATGGCCACACCACAGTCAGGACTCTGGGCAAGCGCGTACACGTGCCTGGTGAGTTTTTCAGGCCCCCGGCCCTGCTGGTACCTAGTGCCTTCACCCCATGCCACTCGCTGGCCTGCACCCCCCTCTTTTAAGGCCTGCAGTCTGCAGGTGGTTAGTCCACCAGGCCCTCTTGTCCACTGCCATGCTCTTGGTCCAGGTCACTCAAGCTTAGTCCCTCTGCGAGGTGCATGTGTGTACAGCCTGTCCTTGCAGGGTGGGCCTGGCCTTTCGCATCCACACAGCCATTGCTGGGCCTCGGGGCTACGGTGGCCTCGAGCACACTGGCCCTCGTCTCGTCTGCCCACTGGCTGTTCCTATTGCCTTTTGGCTCCCTCGGACGGCTTCCGGCTTCCACGGCGACCTGCCAGCCTCGAGGTGGCATGCTCCTAGGGCTGTGGTAGCAGCATCTTTGTCGATCTGCTCCGTGCCTAGTCCTAGCTCCCCCGAAGCGCTGGCTTCACACGCGTGGTGGCACTTGGCGTTCCCTTCTGAGCGAGCGGGAAGTTGTGAGCATGTTTGAACTTCACAGTGAGTTTTGCTTTCCTCACGGGGATCGAGTATCTCTCCAGCTTAGGTTTAAGGTGACGTAAGAAAGCACATGACAGTGTGGGTTTGGTCACCGTCGCTGTGAGAGTGATAAAGGGAGGGGACAGACCCGAGGGTTGGGCGAGTAGAGCCCGCGGTCACGCAGCACCCGTGAGCGCATTGTCTGTCTGCGTCTTAGGACGTGGCCTTCGAGGGGTAGGACTCTCAGAGTCTGTTCTTTTTACTAGGTACTTTAAAAATTTATTATTTATTTAACTTTATTTATTATTCTCTTTTTAATTCACCAGACCGGGGTGGGGTGGGGTGGGGGGGGGTGCGCAGAGGAGGAGTAAGAAAGCAAACTGCAGCTGCCACGTGGGGTCTAGGGCCTACCCCACGCCACCTGCTGGCCCCTATTAGAAGGTACTTTTTTGGGGAGGAGAAGGAGGAGAGATTTTTGCTGTAGGGCATATGCATTTGCCAGGGAGACAGAGAAAGAGATAGAAGCAAGAAATCATCCCCCATAGAGGAGGGCCACCCCACAATTCCTTCTTCTCCGTTCTCTTCTGGGGATTCTAGGCATGCACAAACATACACTCAGTGTGAGTTTCAAGCCACCGGATCCAGAACTGGAACCACAGTCAACTGTGGGAGTCCAGGGAACCAGCAGTTAGCGTAATGGCTATGTCGCTGGAGTCCCACGTGGTCGACCGTGGTTCGCCTCCTGGACCTGGTGGCTTGGGACTCACATCGGGCGCGTGTGCGTGCGTGCCCAAGATCCTGAGAGGAGAATGGAGGAGAAGGGATTGCGGCGTGACCATCCCCCCTGGGGGGTGATTTCTCGCTTTCTGCCTCTAATGTCTCTCTGTCTGTCTGGCGAGCGCACGCGCCCTATAGCGAAAATCTCTCAAAAAAAAAAAAAAAAAAAAACTGTGGGAGTCCAGCACCTGACCAACTCCTGGCATCATTGTAAGGTACTTTTAATGACCAAGTTTTTGTTTTCGTTTTTGTTTTTGTTGGGGGGGGATTTTTGCTATAAGGGCATGTATGCTCACCAGAAAGACAGACAGAGAGATGGAAAGTGAGAAATCACCCCCCAGGGGGATGGCCACATTGCAATCCCTTCTCCTCCATTCAAAACAGAAACCACATAAGATTTTAAGCTCTAAAAGCTAAAGTCATTCTAAATTCACAGTTTGATTTCAAACATTTCAGAATTTCTTTATTTAACAAATAATTATCGAAGTCCTGCCCTATAGAGCAGTGGTTAGGCATCTTGTAGAGAGGGCGGGATCCCACATGGCCAAACGCAGTTCAAGGTCCAGCCCGGGCAGCTTGAAGCACATGCCATGTGTGGGGGTGTGCGTGCACAGAACCCTGATGGGGTACAAAAATGGAGGAGAAGGTGGGTCCGGCAGGTGGCCTAGTGGTTAAGGTGCTGGACTCCCATGTGGCTGAGCCTCAGGCCAGCAGCATAAAACTCACGCTGGGCATATGTGCGTGCGTGCCCGATACACCAAGAGCAGAAGAGAGAAGGGATTCCTGCGTGGCCATCCCCCCTGGGGTGTGGTTTCTCACTTTCTGTCTCTCTGGTGAGCACATGTGCCCTATAGCAAAAATCTCTCATAAAAAAAGGAATGGAAAGAAGGGATTGCAGCCTGACTAAGCCACAGTTAGGGTCAGTCTGCCCCCCCCCTCAAGCATATGCACCCTCTGGCGATTAAAAGATACAGAAAACAAAAGCCCCTGGGCACTTCCTGTCGGGCAGCAGGGCAGGTGGCAGTCTTGAGGACTGGAGCGTCCAGGTGTCCACGCAGGCGCAGCACCTATAGAGGGTATATCTGGCGAGAGCTCGGGGAGGGGACCGGGGCCCCCATCTGAGTCGCCTCGCGAGAGCAGAGGGGAGGGAGGGACACGTCTTGGAACTGGAAAGGGCATTTGCACCATGGAGCACAGGTTGGAGTGTTAGGAGAGCACGTGAGGGGCCCAGGTGGGACCAGGCGATACGGAGCAGTGGGCCGAACGAAGAAGTGTTGCAGGAGATGGGCAGAGAGGTCGGGGTGGCTGGACCGTGGCCCTGTAGGACCAGCTGGGATCGATGCTCCAGGGTGTGCTGGAAGAGGCTAGGGTTGGGGCGGTGAGTCCTTCACCTTGGACGTGCCTACTGGGATGTGCAGGAGCAGTCTGGAGGAGCCCGTGTGGACGAGGGGTGGGTTGTCGCCTGTGAAAGTCTTGGGGACAGGCCCTAGGTGGCAGACGGTCTGCAGAACGTCCAGAGCAGTAAAGTCCAGGGCATGAGACTCAGGTTTCAGTTTCTGTAAGGCTCCCCGGTCGCTGCAAAATGGAGCTGCAGTGGGCCAGCCCCATCGCCCAGTGATTAGGGAGCCAGGTCCTACATGTCCAACCACAGTGTGAGTGCAACCCCAGTGGCTTGGAAAACACACCGGTGTGCGTGTATGCATGCCCCACATCCCAGAAGGAGGGAAAGATGAAGAAGGGACCGCAGCAGGACAGGGCCACTGAGGCTTTCTCGCTGTCTCTGGTGGGCTCTCATACCCTTTGGCAGTTAAAGCAAGCACATAAAGAAAACAAAAAAGGACGGCCAGGGCTAGATACTCCAGACCAAGCACGGGCTGCGAGGGGCCACGTTACCACCCAGCGGCATCAATGCCCTGAGCCCTACATACCCCACCCCAAAACTGGCAGGAGTTAGTCTTCAGTGGAGGAGGGCGTTTTGAGGTTTTGCCTTAGGTAAAAGTGATTTCTTGCTTTCTGTCTCTTTGTCTCTTTCTCTCTAGCAAGCACATGTCCCTATAACTAAAATCTCTATTTAAATAAAAGAGAGGGGGGACCAGCAGTTGGCATAATGGCTATGTCACTGGACTCCCATGTAGTCGATCGCAGTTTGAGTCTCAGACCCGGTGGCTTAAACTCTCGCCGGGCATGTGTGCGTGCGTGCCCAAAATCCCCAGAGGAGAATGGAAGAGAAGGGATTGCAGTGTGGCCCCCCCCCGGGGAGGGGGGTGATTTCTCACTTTCTGTCTCTCTGTCTCTCTTTCTGTTAACCACATGTGCCCTGTAGCAAAAACCTCTCCGGAAAAAAAGGGAAACTGAGAAATCATCCCCTGGGGGGTGGCTGTGCCTCAATCCTTTCTTCGTTCTCCTCCTGGGATCATGGACACACCCGGTATGAGTTTCAAGCCACTAGGTCTGGAACTCAAACCATGGTCAGCCATGTGGGAGTCCAGTGATGGAACCACTACTACATCTGCTAGCCCCATTAATGTTTAGGGGTTTTGTTGTTGTTGTTTTTTGGGGGTTTTAGTAATTATTCAACTCTATTTATTTTAATTTGACTAAAGAGGGACGGAGTAAGAGAGAGAGAGAGCAAGAAAGGAAGAAGCAAGCCACCAGGCCCAGGACTCGAACCATGGTTGGCCATGTGGGAGTCCAGCACCCTTAATCAGCATGCCACCTGCCAGCCCGTGTTTAGGTTTTTTTTTTTTTTTTTTTCCCGAGAGGTTTTTGCTATAGGGCATGTGCACTCACCAGAAAGACAGAGAGAGACAGAAAGCGAGAAGTCACCTCCCGGGGAGATGGCCATGCGATCTTGGGCATGTACGCACACGCGCCCGGCATGAGTTTTAAGCCACCGGGTCCAGGACTCGAACCGTGGTCAACTACATGGGAGTCCAGCAACATAGCCATTACGCTAACTGCTGGTTCCCCCAGTGTTTAGTTTGAAGGGACATGAAATATTCTGTTCCTGGGGCCAGCAGTGGCGTGGTTAAGGCACTGGTTGAGTCCCGGACCTAGCGACTTACTTTCTTGCTTTCCCCCTCTCTCTCTGACTCTCTGGGGAGCACACATACCCTATAGCAAATTTAAAGTAACAATAATAAATAAAACTATACCTTTAAAAAAAATTCTGCTCCATAAATGTACTGAGACGTTCAGAGTAGTGAAAGCCGCCTCGATCAGAGGAGTGAGAGACGCGGAGAGCCCGTGTGCAGGACAGTGTGTGCACCTGCACCGCCCCATGTGTGGGTGTTCTGAGCGCTTGTGGGCAGGGAGGCCAGCAAAGGGCGGGAGCCGGGGAGAGGCTGGCCAGGCCCCGCTTCCTGTCCTTCCCAGCATGGTGAGCTGGGTGCCTCGCTGAGATGACTGTCCTCTGTTCCAGGATGACGACCTGGAAGAAGGCGAGGTGAAGGACCCCAGTGACAGGAAGGTGAGGCCTCGCCCCACCTGCCGATTCTTCATGAAAGGTAACTGTCTGTGAGAGGGGCCTTGGCGCGGCCCCGCTGGGCCCTGGTCTCTCCTGGGGTGTCTCGTCAGGGCTCAAAATCCTGTGGGCTGTCCCAGGGCCAGACTGGGCGGTCCATAGCGGCGGGTGATGGGATGCACAGTAGGCCTAGACCTCGCGAAAGGCCCTTGGCGCTTCGGTGACGGCGGTGCAGGGGAACCGGCCACAGCGCTCTGCTACTGGCCCAGCCCACCCGTACAGCAGCCAGTAACCTGGACACTCGTGGTCCTCGCCTCTCAGAAGGCCGAATGTTCCAGCCCCTGTGTCTACATTTTCTGACCTGTCAGGACGTGGCACTTTGCTTTGAGGCGTCCCAGAGGGTGTCCTTCCCCTGCAGTGGGTTGGGGAGTGGCCAGGGGAGGCTTCTGGGAGCAGCCAAGTGGGTCTGTCCTGTCACACCAATGGTGTTCGGTGCTGCAGAGGAGCAGCTTGGTAGAAAGTTCTAAAATGCGTGGGCCCACCACATTTCAGACGCGGCGTCACCCCAGCACCCAGTGACTTGTGTCTGGCTTCTTTGCACCTCGGGAGGCTGGACGCGGTGGTGGGGACCCCAGTCGGCGAGGGCCTCTTGAGGAGCAGTGGTGTGGTGCCCGTCCTGGAGCTCAGCACCGGCCCGGGCCAGCGACGGTGTCCCTCTGATGGTGCTCTGAGCCGAGGTGGTGTGACGGCGCAGCTGCACGTGCGGCCGACGTTCACACGCGCTCCCTGTACTTCTCTTACAGATGTGGTGACTCCACTGCCCACTCTTCCAACAATGCCACACCCCGCCCCACTCAGAGGCCAGGTTAAAGGTACCAGATGTGCTCTGTTCACTCTCTAGTACCTTGACGTCCCCTGCTCCAGAGCCAGAAATCCTCCTCCTGGACCCAGAACACGGCTGTGAAGCCAGAAGGAAGGGGGCCTTGAGGGAGAGCCGTGGTGAGCCTTTCTCCTCGGGCGCCAGCACCAGTCACCAGGCACGGGCCGCGGCTGCCGCGGTGCTGGGAGAGGGCAGGGGCGCCGGGCACGGTGGGCCTTGTGCAAAAGCCAGGCTCTGAGCATGAGTGGCCGAGTGCGACCCTGTCCCTCGTGCCAGATGCCCGTCATGGGGGGCTGGCGGGGCCCTGGCCAGGCTCACTGCTCTGGGCACACCCCAAGACCTATGCTGTCTCAAGCTGTTGGGTTTTGCCAGGAGAAAGCAGACGACTCACCCCGAGTTACTGGGGGGTGTTACAGACCTCCACTGCACAGCCACAGCAACTGACAGCTGCGTGTCACGTGCCCGTCACCATAGCTCCCCGGGAGTGCAGAGAGACGCAGCGCTTTGTAGGAAGGACGCTGCTGCAGTTCTCAAAGAGCTTGGGTTAGGGCATGTCAGTATTGCAGGGAACTCGATGCACACGGAAGACCTTTTTCCACGCAGATGGGGGTAAGCGACGTTGAGCGTCTCCCGGATTTGAGGGCTGAAGCACGCAAGGGGTCCGTGCACACGTGGCGTGCGTGTTTGTTGCTGTTTCAGACCAGCACCCTGGAGCCGCCCCGTGCCGTGCCCGGATCTGGGCAGCCGTGTGGTTCTGAAGCCTGGCCCCTGGAAGGGCCAGCCTGATGGTTTCCATGCAGGAGGCAGCTGCTTCCACCATCCCGAAGTGGGGGTGCCCCGGACTCGAAGCTGGGGCTCACACTGCCCCCCACCCCCGGCTCCCAGAGTTTAACACACGCAGGGAGCTCAGCAGTGCGGCGGCACGTTCTTGTGGGGGATGACTGCAGGGGTCTCCGTGGGCTGCTCAGAATGGGACGTGGTGCTGCACTCAGGGAGCGAGCCCATGTTGGGGAGGGTTCCTGCCGCTGAGTCCCAGAGAGCCAGGGCCGGCGGCCTGTGGTATGACTCAGGGCACAGGTGCTGTGTTGGGTGTTTTTTAAGTGGTCGCCTCTCCTGGACAGGGCTTATGCCACAGTGACATGGCAGTGTGGGTGGAGTGGTTGGTCATTCCCATTCTCTAGAACGTGTCTCTTGCTTTTTCTAAGTCCAGAGAAACTGCCTCAGTTCACGAGCTTGGTTTGCAGTGACTCAGTTTAAGAGCCTTCCAGTGACAAGAGAAGTTCCTGTTTTGTTTTTAATTTGCAAGGGTGTGCGTGTTCCCTAGAGGGAGACAGGAATTCGGGGGGGGGTAAGAAAGCACCCCCCAAGGCACGTCACCCTGCAGTCCCTTCTCCATTTCTCTGTCCTTTCGGGATTTGGGGCACGCGTGCACATGTGCCCATGCATTTTTCACACCACCAAGCCTGGGACTCAGACCACACTGTTAGCCATGTGGGGTCCACCCACTTCACCTTCAGGCCACAGGCTGGCTCAAGACGTTACTTTAGAAGCGAAGCAAAGTTAATCTTGCCCGTGAGGAAGAGGGTGCACTGGAACCTCAGCCTCCTGGTGGGATCCTGCGTGGCGTCACTGCGGGGCATCCCGGCTGCTCTCCAGGCGAGAGCAGTTTCTGCACCGCCCGCAGAGCCATTCCTGGCTCTCAGTCCAGGAGGAAGTTGCACGCGGCTGTCCATAGAGTGTGATCACAGAGAGGGAGGATGGAGGGTCAGAGTGCAGTCTGTCTGTGCAGTGCAGTGTTGGAGGCCACAGAAGGCAAGATGTCGCGGGCAGGACTGCGGCACGGCGGGCCTCAGATACGTCTTGCCGAGAGGAAGAAAACGGGCCCCATAAGTACAATTCTGCCATAAGGCACATCCAGACCGCCAGGCCCACAAGAACAGAAAGTGGCTTAGCTGTTGCTGGGCACGGTGGAAGCTGGCAGCTGGAAATGGAGCCCTGCAGCTGAATGGTGGGCTGGGCGCACATGCCGCGTGCCCGGGGCTAACTCGCGCTGTGTGTACTCGTGCCTTGACCAGAGAGCACCCCCATGAGGCGTGGCTGCGCCACGTCCCCTTCTCTGCCATTTCTCCCTTCTGTCGGGGTCTCGGGCATACGCCCACATCCCCAGCATGTTTTCGAGCCACAAAGGCCGGGATTCCGAGAGCCGTGTGGGATCCAGCTTCCTTAACTGTGAGGCCACGGAGCTAGCAACCTGATGCGGGGTGTTTCCTGATACGGGGTTCTCTTCGAGAGGAGCTGGTCTGCTGTACACGTACGTTGCTGCGCCATGAGCTGTGGATCGGGCAGGCTGACGTCCATGGCCATCGGCAGTGGGGCGTACAGGAACACAGCTGTGACACTGCCTTGGTGTCCTCAGCCCTCATGTCTGCGCTGGACACCGAGACGCAGAGCTCCAACCACAGAGAACGGAGGGCCATCTTCCAGCTGTGTCTGTGTGGGGCTGCTCATTCCTCTGTGAGCAAGCATCTGGACCAGTCTGTAGGCTACACCCCATCTCTCGCTCCACATTTTCAAATATTGTGTTCATGGGACCAGCAGTTAGCATAATGGCTGTGTCGCTAGACTCCCATGTAGTCGACCCCATTTCGAGTCCCAGACCTGGTGGCTTAAACTCATGCCGGGCATGTGTGCATGCGTGCCCAAGATCCCGGGAGAATGGAGGAGAAGGGATTGCAGTGTGGCCATCCCTCCTGGGGGATGACTTCTTGTTTTCTGTCTCTCTGTCTTTCTGGCAAGTGCTTGCACCGTATAGCAAAAGAAACTTCTCCAAAAAAAAAAAAAAATGTTTATAAATAGGTGTAATATGGGCCGGCAGGTGACATGGTGGTTAAGGCGCTGGACCTCCCACATGGAGACTGTGGTTCGAGTCCTGGACCTAGCAACTTGCATTCTCATTTTCTCTCTCTGTGGTTAAATTTAAAATAATAATAATAGGTAAATAAGTGATTCTTTTGAAAAATATGCATAACATAAAATATACTATCTTAACTTTTAAAAAAAAAAAAAAAAAAAGCTTTTGCCATAGGGCACATGTGCTTGCCAGGGAGAGAGAGAATGAGTGGGGGATGGCCGTACCGCAGTCCCTTCTCCACTCTCCTCCTGGGACCCTGGGCACACATGCCCGGTGTGATTTTCAAGCCTTTGGGACCAACAATCAGAATGCAGTCAGCTCTGTAGGAGTCGGCACCTTAATCACCGTGCCAGCATCTTGACAATTTCAAGTGTGCCGTCCAGGGTTCTCAGCAACACTTACGCTCTGTAGCCGTCACCACCACCTACGTGCAGGACCTTCCAGTCTGCAGAATGGCAGCTGTGCAGCCATTGACAGCCTCCTTCTCTGCCCCGCCCTGCAGCCACTGTTCTCGGTCTGAACCCCGCTCCCCAGGGCCTCTCTCAGCAGCAGCATGCGGCGCCTGTCCTCTTTTCACACAGCCTCGTCGCCAGGCTCTTCTGTGCTGCTGCAAAGGCTGAATCCCCTTCCCACTCCACGCGTGATGGCACAGTCCGTGTACGCGGTCGGTCGTCCACAGGTGGGTGCTCAGGCGGCTGCTGCCTCGTGGCATGCCTGGCAGCCCTCTGGGCATGCTCACGTGGTCGGTTTCCAATTAAGGAAAATTTCACTGGAGGGTGGGGGCCAAAGCACCCCCAGGGGTGTGTGTGGTCAGGCAGGCGCCCTACTCCATTTCTCCATCCTGTTGGAATTTGGGACGCATGCACATGCATCTGGCGTGTTGTAAAGCTGTTGAATCTGGGACTTGAACTGTGTGTTTAGCCACGTGGGATCCAGTTGCCTCAACCACTAGGCCACAGAGCCTGCCCCTATTTTTATTTTTTAAATATTTTTTAAATTTTTAAAAAATTTTATTCATTGTCATTTTATTTTATTTTTTGAAATTGACCAGAGAGAGAGAGAAGGAAGATGAGAAATCAAGCCACCAGGTCCGGACTCAGACTGTGGCCAGCCATGTGGGAGTCCAGCACCTTAACTACCACACCACCTGCTGGTTCCTGTTTTTATTTTTTAAGGAAACAGAATGTTTCATAGCAGTCGCTTCATTCTACGTCCCTGCTAAGAATGCTCGTTTCCCCGCATTCTCGCCGACACTTACTGACTTCTGTCTTGACAGTGGCCGTCCTCACGGGTGTGAGGTGCGTCTTGCTGTGATCACATTTCACTCGTAAGCAAGCACGTCGAGCATCTTGTGTGCTTGTCTGCCACTCGTGTGTTCCGTGGAGAAGCCGTCTTGCATTTGGGGGTCCCTGTGTCCCCTTGCGTTCGGAGCAACGGGTCTCTGGATGTGGTCTGTGGACCTCCAAGGGTCCTCTAGGCCGTTTTGGAGACCCGGATCCCAGCTGTCCCTGCAGTTACAGTAAACCATGCCCACCTCAGGATTCACCACCAGCTCAGTCCGACACTCGGGTGCAGCTGTCTAAAGAGCGCGTTTCGGAGTGAGCCTCAGGACACAAGCTTCCTGCTATGTGCACAGCTCTTAGTGTTTGGGGTCTCCAGAGCAGGCTGCGCGGCCCCTGCAGTGCCGTCTCGGTGTGCCCCCAGCAGCCCGGAGCCCTCAGCGCCTGTCTTCCGTGCCCAGCAGATGAGGTGGCCATGTGTGCGAGCCCCGCCCAGGGGAGTCGGGGAAGCTGGCCCCTGTGCAGGCCTGCCGGTCATACCCTCCCAGAACATCGGGGTACACTGGAGAAACACTGGCAGGCTGGTGTGGGGATGTGCACAGAGCCTCGGCGGGGACGCCTTGCCGCTCTTCAAGGAGCGAGCTGGCAGGGTGACCCTCAGGTGCTCAGGTGAGGACATGCTTGCCGAAAGTCCCCGTTTGCTGCCACGGACTCGCCAGCATCCCGGGGTGTCAGAGCTTTTACAGTGGTCGCCACGTGGCGTTTTAGAGTCATGCCTGGGAAGAGACCCGGCCAGAGTTCAGGGCGCCAGTGGGTGCCGGTGGGATGGGGCTGGGGGACTGGTGACGGGTGACGTTGTGCATCCGCGCCCTCCCGACTGCGCCCTCGTCCCAGCACCAGCACAGGCAGGCGCCGCAGCTGCTCTGGCCCCGGCGTCAGGGCTGGAGTCTCATGAGGGAGGTGACACTGCCCTCGGGTGTTCGTGACTGTCGGGGTGTGCTGTAGAGAGATGGGGAGAGGGAGGGCCAGTGTGGCCACACCAGGCCCTGCCTGCTTCTCTCTGCTGTCAGGGTGTGGGGCACACACACACACACGCATGTGCCCCGAGTGGTCCTTAAGCCGCCAGGCCGCGCTTGAACACAGCTGGCCATGTGGGCTGACTCCCTTTACCACGAGGCTGTGGGACCGGCCACACTAGTGTTCTTCAGTGTGTTTAAAATGCTTTAATGAAACGTCAGTTCGCACGCGTTTTGCTTTGTCTTTCTGTTCTAAAGGAAGCTAGCGGGATGTCTTTCCGCTTCTCCTTATCGCGGTCAACACTGGCCGCGGTGGCCCATGTGCATAGCCTCCTGGGTGCAGGGACCGGAAGCCGGAGGCGCTCGCTCCAAGCCTGCCTTTGGCAGGGGCGGCCGGAGATTCGGGTTTTGGGCTCCGTGGGGTCTCCCTCGAGAACTGAACCTTCCCAGGAGCCCGGGCTCTCGGGTCGTCCGAGGGCTGCCCTGACGACCTCACCAGCTCATGCTGTCTCCCTTTGTGAAGGAAGGTCTTACCTTAAAGAACCACGAAGCACTTTAAATGTCTGCATTTACTCTCCACAGTCCCTGCTTACTCTTCAGTTACTCACTAACAGGCCAGGGACCTGCGGCGTGTTTGGGTGGACATTGTCAGACAGCGCCCCGAAGCTCCCGGGGGAGGCCCACAGCATGGGACGGAGGGAGCTGGGAAATCGTGCCCTGCTTTGGCAGGCTGCGTCCTGAACGGGGCGGTGCTCCCACTCAGGCCTGGCCGTTCTGGGCCCGACGTGTGCGTCAACGAGCTCACACACTCGTGCCCGGACCACCGGGTGCGCACGCCCACGCCTCCTGCGTGTCCGTGTGGGGGCTCGCTGCACGTTCTCTGTCTGGGTCGCCAGCAGGGGGAGCTGTTGTCACAGGCGTGCAGGTCCTTTCCGTGGGCTTACTGCCCGGTGGGAGGAAGTTCGCCCTGTGGTAATACGCCAGGGAGGCCAGGGACGGCTCCGTCAGGTGCCTGGACGTGTGCAGGTGCTCTGTACTGTCGGTCTCTGCCACGAACCCTCAGGCACTGCTTACACACGCGTCCACATGGGCCAGGGCTGCCGCGGTTGCCGATGGCCCCGCCGTCCAGTTCAGAAGCAGCCCTTAGGGATTCCAGAAGTGGTGGAGCGCCCGCCCGCCTGGTGGCCCTTGCGTCACGGCTTGTGAGCCCGTGTCTCCTCCCACACCAGCTCTCGGTCACGGCTGCTGCCCATTCTGTAATCACTGAGAGAACAGGCAGGCACCCCCCCTGTGTGTGTGTCGGGGGCCAGAGACACGGGAGCGAGCCTGCGGCCGTGAGGTGTCTGCTCTGCGTATCCGTGCACTCGGGGCATGGGTGACCCCTCCGGTGCGCAGCCTTGAGCTGCTCGGGATTGGCTGCCCGGTCGCGCTCGTACTCCCGGAGAAGCGTGGGGACGCACTGCTGTGCTGTGTTGAGCACAGGGAGTGCAAGTTTGCCTCGTTGCGATGTTTTAGGGTAAAACGTAGCTTTTTCCTAAATACCAAGTGATTATTTCTGTTTGGTTTTCATTATGTAAGAAAAGCATGATTGGTTAATAGAAATGCTCAAACGAGATGAAGATTGAATGTGTAACTGCAGTCTTCACAGAGTCAGTTTTTCAGAAAAAGAAGATCAAATGTGTATTTTAAATGACTTAAAATCTAGCTACACGGTGACATGTTTTTCAGTTACTTAGCTATGGTGTGTTCCCGTTTGAACCATATGTACACTTTACCTATTCAGAAAATCACATTTTTTTCTTTCTTTTTTTTTGAGGTTTTTGCTATAGGGCGTGTGCACTCGCCAGACAGACAGAGACAGAGAGACAGAAAGTGAGAAATCACCCCCCAGGGGGGATGGCCACACTGCAATCCCTTCTCCTCCATTCTCCTCTTGGGACCCTGGGCATGCACACACACACACGCCTGGTGTGAGTTTAAGCCACCAGGTCCGGGACTCGAACCACAGTCAACTACATGGGAGTCCAGTGACGTAGCCATTATGCCAACTGCTGGTCCCCATTCACTACTTTAATTTAAAACTCTGGTGTCAACATTCTGTGCTAGAGTCAGGCAGTCCTGTTGCTGATGACAGTCCCAGTTATCTGCAGGCGGCATCGGGTGCCCAGTTAGCGCCTCGCTGGTGGTGCCTCCAGGTCATGCCTGTGTTCTGTGTTCTCTGTGCCTGAGACTCCTACAGCAGTGGGCAGGGCTCTGGCTGAGAATCGCAGGTGTGCAGAGGTGGAAGGTTGCCCTGAGACAGGCTTGAGACATTCTGGCAACTTTCACGCTTCTTGGTGACCCCAGAGCACTGTGGGTATTTTCAGAGTCCAGAGCTGCCTGGAGGCCCCAGGCCTGGTAAGCTCTCGGCCGTTCTCCTAGGGGAGGTGGCTATTCAGAGGGTTGATCTGATGGACTCGACACTGTGGCTTTGTGGGTCACCTGTCTCTAGCCCGGGGGTCCCTCTCAGCAGTGCTGTCTTCTGGGAGTACAGGGCTGCCAGGTGGCGGGGTCCCCGACCCCAGCCCCCCACACCTGACCTCCCAAGGCTTCATGAAGGCGCGGCCTCGCAGTGTGGGCCTCCGGGGCCCGGGCACACGCAGCTGCCCTCGTGTGGCTGAGCCCGTGGAAGCCCTTTCTGACCTGGCTTTTGTTTTCTCAGGGAACTGCACCTGGGGAATGAACTGTAGGTTTATCCACCCTGGAGTGAACGACAAGGGGAACTACTCCCTCCTCACCAAAGCCGACCCTTTCCCGCCCAACGGCGCCCCGCCTCTCGGACCTCACCCGCTGATGCCTGCCAGCCCCTGGGTGCGTGATGGCCTCTGCTCGTCCGGGTTGCACGGCTGGGCTCTGGGACACGCGGGAGGCAGGCGCCGTGTCTCCTGGAACAGGCCTTCGTGCCCAGGAGAGCCAGGGCCACCAGCACAGTGCCCTGCCCCGAGACGCTGGGTGTGCCCTGTGGCAGCCCCTGCGGGGGAGCGGCCAGGCTGGCCAGCAGGGGTCTCAGACACTGTCCTATGTCGTTCTAGCTTGGAGGTTTCACTTGCTTTCTCAACGTTTCCTTCTCATTTTTAATAGGGTGGGCCAGTGGTTGATGAGATTCTGCCTCCACCCCCTCCCGAACCCCCGACAGAGAGTGCTTGGGAACGGGGACTCCGGCACGCAAAGGAGGTAACGGGCCCTGCAGGAACCGGGGAGTAACGCCCTGGTGGGGTCCTGGTCGGAACCAGCATTTCTCTGACCCAGAGACAGGAGCAGGGAGCTCCATAGAGCCTTCAGGTCGCGGTGCTCTGTGAGTTGCAGACGGGAAACGATGGCTGACGCTCTGAGGCAGGCCGGGCCAGGGCGTAGACAAGCCCTGGGAGGGCACCAAGGCCCCGTGTGGACCAGGCCCACTGTCTCGATGGGGCTGGGCCACACGGTCACTCCTGCTGCTGCGGTCCCTGCCGAGACGTGGCGCCTCCCCCAGCCCGGCGCGCTCTCTGCACAGAGCAGGCGTGTGTGTGTGCCTGTGCGTTTCAGGAGTCGGTCCTGTCAGCCCGGCCCCCGTCTGCAGAAGCTTTCTGCCCGCAGGAAGGAGTGCTGGGGCCCACAGCTGGCAAGGCTTGGGACAGCTCAGAGGCTGGCAGCGTGGAGGCTCAGAGCCTGCAGCAGCTGGGATCCAGGACCCCAGACCAGAGCCTGCCAGCAGCCGGCCTTGCTGGCCCGGCCCCAAGTCCCGCTCTCTTCAGGGGGTGACTGACAGCCAGCAGCCTGTGCTCCCCCAGCCCGCTGCACGTGACAGGCAGGGTTGGCTGCATCTGGGAGGCCTACAGGAGCTCCGCCCCAAGGCCATTCCCAGGACAGCCACCTGGCAGCCCAGAGGGCAGAGACCGGACGGCGCTCCTCACCAGGCCTCCAGGACAGCCTGGGCTCTGCCCCTGGA
Source organism: Tupaia belangeri chinensis (assembly GCF_000334495.1). Lineage (NCBI taxonomy): Eukaryota > Metazoa > Chordata > Mammalia > Scandentia > Tupaiidae > Tupaia > Tupaia belangeri. The sequence goes on along the minus strand of NW_006159850.1, from coordinate 1,011,988 downwards.
GTTGGGGTCTCAGGTCTGACACCATGTTGACTCCTCTCTCCTCTCCATGGTAGGTTTTAAAAAAGGCAACCATTCGGAAAGAGCAGGAGCCCGACTTCGAAGAGAAGAGGTTCACGGTGACCATCGGCGAAGACGAGCGCGAGCTTGACAAAGAGAATGACGTTTTCCGAGACTGGAACTCTCGGGTCCCGAGAGACGTCAGAGACACGGCGTAAGGACCGGCTCTGCCTCTCCTTTCCCTCCGAGAGGGAGCCCGCTGTGCTCCCTGTGGGACTGCTCTACACTCGGGCTGCCCAGCCGCTCCTCTGGAGGCCGGCCTCCCTCCCTCCTGAGACGAGGCAGGCTTCTCCTTGCAGCCCCCCTCCCGGCACCTTGTCCAGAGGCCTGCAGTTCTGGGCCGGCTCCTGTGGCTCTCAGCGTTTGCCCTGAGGCTGCCCGTCTCCTACCCCTCCTGCATTACCAGAGCCAGAGGGTGTGCGAAGCCTGGCGCTGGGCATTAGGCACGGCAGTCGTGGCCCTCCCCACTGCCAGTTTCTCCTCCCAGCCTTGTTGCTGGTCTTCAGAGGCAGCTGAGGCAGGCCTGGGCTGAGACACAGCAGTGCTGGGGGCTCGCTTCAGCTCCAGGTCACTCACCGCCCTCTGGGCCAGCACAAGGGGGCTCCCCTTGCCAGATGCAGAGCAGTCTGACTCTGCATCCAGATTGGCCCTGGCCCTGCCTTGAGTCTGGCAGTGACAGTGTGTGTGGCTGTCATCTTTACTGTTAGTCACTCCAGCCAGCTCCATGGTTTAGCGGTGAAGGAAGCTGGATCCCACGTGGCCGACCACAGTTCGGATCCCAGCCCTGTGACTGGAAAAACACAGCATTTGCGTCTGCACAGTCCCAGAACCCTGACAGGATGGAAATGAAGGCAGAGGGATTGCAGCGTGACTGTCCCCATTGTGGGCGTGGGTGCTTCCTCCTCCCTTTGGGGGACACGCACACTCTGGCAGTTGTTTGAAAAAACTAAAATGAGAAGTCGAGACCGCTGATCCCAGGCTGAGATGACAGGAAAAAGCACAAGAACGGGTCCTCATGGTCCGTGTGTTTCAGGGCTCAGTCCTGGGGACCAGGCTCTTTGGGCTCCCCGGCCAGGCAGGTGGCCACTCAGAGGCTCACAGGTAGGGTGTAGCCTGCCACCCCCCAGTTAAACGTGGCATGCAGATGGTGTCAGGGGCCGGGGGAGCTGGCGTCAGGCCTGAGCCTGGCTGCATGGGCAGCAGGTCCTCAAGCTCAGGAGGCTGTCTCGTGTGAGGTGCGATGGCGAGGGGTCTTTCCTGCCCTGGGTGCTTGGGAGCTCCCCGGGTGCGACAGTAGGAGTGCGTTGAGAAGCAGAGTGCTCACAAATGCGCTCAGCTGTCTGTGTGGTGAGAGGAGGGGTGTCAGAGCTCCGGCAGGGACCTGGGGGTCGTGTCTGATTGGGGCACTCAGGGTGTCTAAAGGGGACAGTGCCCTCTGGGTGCATGTCGGCACAGCAGCCCACTGCAGGGATGGGGCTACCTTCTTGCTCACGTTCTGCTCCTGGTTCCTGACTTGTCTGCCGGGAGCAGGTGCCCACCTGCAGGACCCTAAAATCTTGGGCTGCAGATGGCTAGGGCTTCTTCGGTGTCTGAGAGCTGGACTCTTCCTTGGGTTTTTGTTTTAAGCTTCTTTCCTTTCTCTCTTTCTCTCGAGACAGGGAGGGAAGCGGGCTCTCCCAGCAGTCTTTGCACGCTGTTTCTCCCTTGCCTTCCAGCCAGCCAGGGTTGTGGTGCACCAACCTGGAGTCAAGCCCAGGGCCTCTTGTGGGCCAGTGTTGCTCAGTGGCAGCCTGCTGTCTGCCAGCACTGTGGCTGGGCTGTGGTTGGTTTTGCTAGCACCCTCCAGTCATCACTCACTCCCTGGGGCTTTCATGCCAGGCCCCATCCCAGGCTGAGCTGTGACTTCTGGGAACTGTAGGTGCACTACGCATGAAGCACTCCACTGTTTCTTTTAATTTTATTATTGTTTTTATTATTTGGGGTTTCTTAGAGAGATTTTTGCTTTAGGGTTTGTGCGCTCACCAGAGACAGACAGCAAGAAATCACTCACCGGGGCAGTGGCCACGCTGCAGTCCTCCTCCATCTCTTGGGATTTGGGGCACATGCACACATGTGCCTGGTGTAGAGTGCCCCACTGTGTCTGGCAGGGCCTCACAGGGAGGAGCTATCCAGCAGTCAGGGCCCACAGAGCGGGGAGCCAGCCCAGGAGTGCCCTGGAGCCCAGCACTGTGGAGCCTGGCAGACCTAGGACTCACTGAGGAAG
>NW_006159850.1:1001345-1009637 GCF_000334495.1 Tupaia belangeri chinensis | reverse complement strand
GCTAGGCCTGAGGGAGCCCTCCCGTGTGTTGCTAGTGGCAGGAGAGAGTGGGACCCAGTTCAGAGGGAGTCACTTCTCAGCATGGCCTCGCTCTCACTGCGCCTGCAGCCAGGCTCGGGAGCCGAGGTGGTGAGAGGCAGAGACCACACCTCACCGCGGCTGCTCATCGGCTGTGCCAGCCCACAGCACCTGAGGGCGGGTGTGAACGAATGGTGCTGTGTGGGAGCCACGCACTGTCGGGCCTTCCCTGTGCTGCAGCCTCCAGGCGTCCCAGGCCCAAGACGCACCGGGGACCGCAGTCTGTGACAAGGCCACAGCCCAGCCCAGCGACTCGATCTTGCCCCCTGGTGCTGTTTTGCAGCAGAAGCACTGCTTGGCCCGAGCCTCCCAGCATGCTAGGTGGGAACATGGTTCTGTACCATGAGCCCAGGGGAGGTGGCACCTGGGGCTCAAGTGCACTTTTTTTTGTTTGAGAGAGATTTTTGCTATAGGGTGCATGCGCTCGTAGGAGAGACAGAAAGCAAGAAATCACCTTCCAGGGTGGATGGCCACACCGCAATCCCTTCTCCATTCTCTCCTGGTATCCTGGGCATGCACGCACACGTGCCGACGTGAGGTTTAAGCCTCCATATCCGGGACTCAAACCATGGTCGACTACGTGGGAGTCCAGCAATATAACCATTACACCATCTGCTGGTCCCAAGGGGACTTCTTTTTAAGTTTTTTTTCCAGACTTGGGGGCACCGTCTGCAAGGTCTGTACCACCTGATCCATCCCAAGCCAAACCATCCCTGATCACAGATGAGTGTACACGCCCGAGGGCCCCGGGAGGCCTCAGGACGTGGGCCAGGACCATCCGTGAGCTCCATTGCTGAGCCCATGGCCACGCCGACTAATGCATGAGGGAATAAGCTGGGGTATGCGTAGAGGACGAGGAAATTGTTCTTCTTCCACGTCTTCTTGAATTCGAGCTCACCTACCAGAATATCCCAGAGTGAAATGAATGCTTTTTTAGACAGATACCCCCAAATCCAGCTTGGGAAGTCTCACTGGCACCTCTGCGTTCTTCCCATGCCATCTGACTCACGGGCCCTCATGGCTACAGGGTGTTAGCACATGTCTACCCCGGCTGCCAGGGACACTGGCCAGCCTGCCCGGTGCTATCTAGGAGCGTGGTCAGCAGAGCTGCGTAGGCAGCCCGGGTCCCGCATAGCACCATCTTCCAGAGCAGTGACAGAGCACTGTGGAGCGCCGCGCCACCTCTGCCCCCGACGCTGGGAAAGGGACTCGGCTTGCCTCCGTCAGCTGCTTGGGCCCTGAGCATTGTCAGGACCCGGCTGCCTCTGCACACTCAAATGATAGAGCACGTGTGTGTGCAAGAGAATGCACGACAGGCCCTCCCCGTGCCGTGACCTGGCCCTCCAGCTCCTCAGGCTCCGTCCTAAGCCACGGTGGCTCCGTCACTTGCCAGCTGTGTGGGTCTGCGCTCTGGGCACTTCCCCACATGCCCCCGCGCCGCCTGCTCCATTACAGAGGCATGCTGTGCTTGCTGTCCCCGACACCATGTTTTCACGGCCAGGTTCTCTCTCTGCCTTTTTTAAAATTCACGATCAAGTGTGTGTGAGGCAGAGAAGCGCCTCCACGGGACTCGGTGACCCAGATCTCCGGCATCCTGGGCACTCACACACCTCCTGGTATGTCTTCAGGCCTCCCAGGCAGAGGGCGCAGACCACAGTCAGTGTGTGGTTTCTGGCTCCAGTCTAGTCCACTGCGCTGTGCCACCAATGGGGCCCCAGGGCCTCCAGGCTGGGCTCGTGTGTTCACTGGAGCCCTGGGAATTGGCCTGCCTGGATCCCACAGAAGCTTGTGGTGCCTCACAGGGAGTTGGGGGCTTCAGTTCTCTGTAGAAAGAACTGACTCAGTCAAGGGCCCGGGCATGTCATCTCATTTCCCTCCTTTGTTTAAAAAGGTTTTTACCACGGCGTGTGCATTTGCCAGAGAGAAAGTCAGGGGAGGTGGGAAGTTGTTTCCCAGGGGGATGACCACATTGCAGTCCCTTCTCATCTTGGGATTTGGAGCATGCATGCACGTGCACCCTACATGATTTTCAGGCCTCTGGGTCCAGGACTCCAACCGCAGTCAACCTTGTGGGAGTCCAGCACCTTAGCCCTACACCACCTGCTGGCCCATCATCTCATGTCTTAATTTCTCAGCAAAAGGTTTTGTACCTTTCTGACAAAGTGTATTTTTTCCAAGAATTTTTCTTCTCTTTTCTTTTGCAAACACGGTTTTCTTTACCCGTCTCCCAGGTGGTGACCCGTGTATAAGAGATGTGGGTTCTGCAGGTAATGTTTTCGTCCTTAGTGTGTACTGATGTTTTTTGTTTGTTGGAATTGGCTTCATCGGGGCCAGCAGATGGCGCAGTGATTATGTTGCCGGGCGCCCGTGCGTGTGTGCTCAAGATCCCAGGAAGGGAATAGAGAGGGGATTGTGGTGTGGACGTCTCCCGGGGGTGATTTCTCGCTTTCCCTCTCATTGTCTCGGTGTGTCTCTCCAGTGAACTCACGTGCCCAATGGCAGAGACCTCTGAAAGGAGAGCTGGCATTGTCGTCCTGTCTCCGTAGGACAGGACTGTGCCCACACAGTGTGCACGTCAGGATGGCGGCCCCCCGCCGCTCCCGCCTGCGTGCGTGGCCTCTCCCCAGTCGCACTGGCAGAGCCTGCTTGTGCTGGCCGGTGTCGTGGAGAAGGGCTCTCATCCCCGTCTGGGCTGCCCCACACCCTGCTCGTTAGTGAGTGCTGGCCCTAGGTCATGAGTGCGTACATGTATTGCCATCTTAAAGCTTCAGTTCCTGTTTGCTTGAGTGTCATCAGGAACGGGGACTGGACTTTGTCCAAGATGTCTGATCCGCCGTGGCCAGATGCCCTGGCTTCCTTCAGGCCACGTCCTGCTGAGCGCTCTAATGCAGGGCTGACCTCTGCCGTCGGCGTCTCACGTGGCCCTCGTCGCCTGCTCTTCCAGCCTGGAGCCCTACGCGGACCCGTACTACGACTACGAGATGGAGCGCCTCTGGCGCGGGGGGCAGTACGAGAACTTCCGAGTGCAGTACACGGAGGCCGAGCCCTACCACAGTTACCGAGTGAGTATGGCGGCGCAGGGGGCCTCGGCCCTGCACGGCCTGTATGCCTGGGACTCCGTGGCAGGGCAGTGTATGCGTGTGCAGCCACATGGCTGTTCAGATCCTCTGGCCAACGCTGTGGGCACTGGATCAGGGACTTCCCTGGAAACTGCCCTTGCTGCAATTTTTAAAGTCGGACAGGAGCTTCCGAGGGAGCACAGCGTGGCCTCGAGGGTGTTGCTCCAGGCCCTTGACGAGAGCCGTTAGAGCCGCGGGCTGTTCTCCCTGGGAGCCACCTGGCATAAGGCTGCTCTTGCTGCATTTCCATGCCGCCAGTCACGTGCTCCATGTGACAGTGCGTGTGCCGAACCCGAGCCGTCCCTGGACGAGCCCAGTTGGGGCAACCCAGCAGGAACCACATGCACTCAGGGCCAAAGGAGGGGGCCAGGAGCGGTGGCCCCTGGTGGCCAGCTGCCCCAGAGCCTCTGCAGAGCGGCTGCTGGGCACAGCTGGTCTGTGGGGTGCCGGTGCCTCCCCTGGCCAAGGCAGCCAGCAAGAGGCACCTGAAGCTCAGAGCCTGGCGGGTGGGCTGCAGTGGGCTCTGTTCCGCTTTGATTCCACATGTCAGAGCGGAGGGAGGACTCAGGGCCGAGAGCAGTGCTGCCTGCATAAGAGATGGGCCGCCTGCAGGTGCTGCGCTGCCGGACCTGCCCTGCAGCGGCTGGGCTCACTGCCCAGGGGTCCTGGCGGCGCTCCACCTGGCTGTGCTGCAGAGGGCTCCGCGCCCTGGTGTGAGTGCTGGGCGGCGGCCTTCCCCCGCGAACCAGGACTCACTCCCACACCTGTGTCTGGCTTTTCACCCAAGGAGCGGGAGCGCGAGCGCGAGCGTGAGAACCGGCAGCGCGAGCGTGAGCGAGAGCGCGAGCGGGACCGGGAGCGGGGGGGCGGGGGGGGGGAGCGGCGGCAGCGGGAGCGCGAACGGGAGCGCGAACGGGAGCGTGACAAGGAGCGGCAGCGCCGGAAGGAGGAGTGGGAGCGAGAGCGCGCCAAGCGTGACGAGAAGGACCGCCAGCACCGGGACCGCGAGCGCGACAAGGAGCGGGACAAGGAGAAGGAGAAGCCCAAGCCGCGCTCCCCGCAGCCACCTAGGTAGGCCTGGCCTGGGCCCTTGGGCAACCACCCGTGGGCTGATTTACCCTGACAGCGTGCGCTGCAGCATCTCAGGACCTGGCGCAGCCGTGTGTCCGTGCCGTTGTGAGGTCGGACTGAGCCACGGCCACCCGTCATCATCGCCCTTGGTGTCCCCCAGACGGGAGCACATGCCGTGTGGCCTTCTGTGTCTGCTGCCCTCACTCGGAATAACGGCCTCGAGGCCGTCCGTGCACTGCGCCAGCTCGGAGGCGAGCGGTGTGCAGTGCCGTGCTGGCCCACGTGTCCAGTCGTGGACTCCAGTTGTCCCCACCCGCGGCTGTGGTGAATGTGAACACCTGTTCTCTTGGACTTTGGTCTCCACGTGTCTTAGCATTCACCTGGGCGTGGCTGCCGGGTCCTGGGGTCCCCGTGTAACATCTGAGGAGCGCCAGCCGGGCAAGGTGGCTGCCATCACACGTTCCCACCGGCCGGCCGAGGGCCCAGCGTCTCCACCTCCCCCTGAGCAGCTCGTGTGCTCTGACATCGTGTCCCAGAGGACCCGTGTCGAGCGTGTCCCGAGTGGGACTGCATGGCGCGTCTCCTGCTGGCGGTGCATGCCCCTCTGTGCTGCCTCGCCGCCTTCCCCGCATGTCCCGTGAAGCCCCACGCGGCGGTCTCGGCAGCTTTGCCATGTGTGCTCTCAGTGGCTCAGCTCGGGTACCGTGACCCGCCCTCAAGTTCTCCCTCGGAGTGTCACTGTGTCACTGCTCGCACTTGGGCCTCGGTCCGTCTCAAATCAGCGTGGGGTATGGCATGCGGTTAGGGCTCAGTCTTGTCCCCGTGGCATGGATATCCAGTTTGCCCAGCACCATTCAGCGAGATCGTTTTTCCCATCGAATGGCCTTTGTACTCTCCTCGGGTTCTGAAACGACCACAGGCCTGAGTTTACCCAGACTTCCCTCCCTCTCTGTCTATGGCAGGTGCACATGTCCTATAGCAAAAATTTAAAAACAAAGAAAAATGATAGCACATTCAGGGTAACGCACATGGACGTGGTTTAGATACATTAGAGTTCCCTCTGCAAGGCTGCTGAGGTGGGTCTTCTTACGTCGTGGGGATCAGTCTTTTCTTAACTTTGTATTTTTTGTGAGAGGGTGCAGGTCTTGCCAGAGAGAAAGCCCCGTGAGACGCAGCAGTGCTGAGACCCTTTTTCCTCCACTTGTGCGTCTGTCAGGATTTGGGGCAGAGACGCCTAGTCTGGTCTTCCAGGTGCTAGCGTTGGGATTCGAACCATGATTGGCCACGCGTACCTAATGCCTTGTGACCCCTTGGCTCCAGGAAAGAAAGGTGCCCTGCCACAGGGAAGACCATGTGTGGACACTGTGTGGGTACCGTGTGCACCCCGAGTCCTCTCCCTGGACGGAGAATATAGGGGCCCCAATGGACATGCCGCTTGGCCATGGCAAAGACCAGTGCTCCGCGCTCACGTCTGTTCTTAGGGCAGACCCTCCTCCTCCCTTGAGCCTCACACCCTCTTCTGCGGTGCTTTCTCTCCTGCCTAAGTGGCCTACATTTAAAGTGACAGCTCTCTCTTTGTTGTAGAGCATCATGGTGGAGGGCAGAGGACTGACACAGAGAGCCACAGGCCATGCCGGGAGCCTTGGAAGGGTCAGAAGAGGGTTAGTGCCCAGCTCTCAGCAGTGAGCCCTTAGAAAGCCAGAGCACCACCCCGCCGCCCCTTGAAACAGCACAGACAGGCCCTGTGCTGCTGATCACCTGCAAGTGACAGTAACCCTTGTCCGCAAGTCTGCTCTGGGGCTCTGCCATTCAGGAGGGTCTGTAAGTCGCAGGTGCCACCCTCCCTCAAAGGTGTCTGTCGCAGCTCGGCCCTGGGGCTGCACTGTCAGGATGTGGGCCGAGCCCCCGCAGCCTCCTGTCCCCTTTACTGACCCCACGTGCACCAGGCCTCCTGAGTTCTGGGGAGCACCAGGTTGAAGTGCAGGCAGAGAAAAAGTGGTGCCACATCCTGTCGCGGTCACCTGCATGAGGTGCTCCTCCCCTGCCTCCTCCCATCAACAGCTGTGGCACTTCTAGCAGCGGCTACGGAGAGGGCCGAGTGGGGGAGGCGGTGACTTGCTGAGTAGGTTGTCAGAGCGTGCGCCACGCCCGGTGTCCCGGGAGGAGAGGGATGGGCAGCTGCGGAATGTGCTCCGGGCCTGTCCGAGCTGAGCACGAGCAGACTCGGCCGGAAAACCCAGATGCTGCACATTAGACGTGTGACACGTCTGTATGTAAAGAGCCTTCCCGTCACCCGTCTTCACCTTTGACCTTGGATGTGGCCAGCACCCAGCTGGAGTTTCCAGTGCGTGGGGCTCGAACCAGCCATGTCCTCGCCTCCTGCTTCCTGGTGTGCTGTGGCAGGGTGTGGGCTGCTGTTGGCCCCTCTGGTTTGTTTGCTGCAGATGTTCACGGTGGCCCAGCCGACCTCTGTCCCCTGGAGAGGCTCCCCTGTGGCCCCAAGCGAGGGATGGCCCTGGAAGATAAGTGTTCCCTGTGCTCATGTGAGTTCCAGACCAGGGCCCAGCTCGAGGCTGGCCTCCCTTGAGCCTCCGGCAGGCTTCTCCAGCCCTCCACTGCACACGGTGGGCCCTGGGGGTGGCTGTGCGGAAGCACGCAGCCCTGTGGCTTGACATGATGCACGTGTTTTGTCGGCCTGGTTTCCAGGCCTGCCTAGGCTGTCCTGTGGGGTGACACTGCCCCTCGCCTCCCTGAGACCCCACAAAGCACAGGCGGCTGCTTCTCTCCAGGCTGGGAGCCTGCAGGTGCTTCAGAGCACAGCCTGGGGGCCGCGCTTGGAAATGCTGCCACCCCAAGGCCCCGGGCCGGAGCCAGGGTTAGCGCAGCCGTTGCCCTAGCGGCCTCGCCCTCCCCACTGTGACCTGGTGGCAGCCAGAGGCCAGCAAGGGGCTGTCCGTCCAGGGTCCTGTGCAGAGGGGAGAAGGTGGCCCTGTCTCACGGTTCTTAGGGAGATTCCTGGAGCGTGTACAGCCGACAGCATGGAAGGGTGACCTGGGGAGTTTAGAGGGGGACGGGGCTGGAACAGCTCCTGCTGGCCCGCCTGCTGCCTCGGCACACCCCACGGTGCGAGCCGAGCCGAGCCTGGCGCCCTACAGCCTTACATGAACATGGGCCCCTCGGCCACTCTTCCAGCTCTCCGTTCAAGTCAGAGGTCTCAGGCTAGCCAGTGTGTGGTGGCTAAGACGGATAACACCCACGCGGAGTTCGTGGTTCAAGGCCCGGGCCCAGCGGGGGTGCTCTCCCCCCGTAGCTCCCCAGTGAGAGGTGCCACGGGGCTATGTCCTCCAGGTCTGGGAACTCAGCGAAGCCCCTGTCTCCCTTGGGTGGCCCTGACCCGGCTCCCCGTGCCTCTATAGCCAGGTGCCGCCAGTGTGTCAGGTTTCTGTCTTAAAGAGGTCCTGCGTCATCGCTGACTGACTGTCAGTCACTGGTGACACTCAGAAGTAGCCGTGGTTAGGGTGGCTGACTGGGTCACATGGCTGACTGCACAGTTCGAGTCCCAGACCCCGCAGCTTGAGAAACACGCTGAGCGCCTGTACCCGTGTACCCAGAAACCCTGAGAGGAGAAGCGGAGGGGAAGGGATCAGTGGGACCGCTCCCCACGGGGTGCTGCTTCCTCACTTCCCTCCCTCTGTCTCTGTCTCTCCAGCAAGGGTATACATTCTCTAGCAAAATTTAAAAATAAACGCTTATCAGCTACCGATTAAAATCTGCACTGCCGGGGCCGCAGGGGGCGTAGCTGTCACCTTCCTGGACGCCCACGTGGCTGACTGCAGTTCGAATTCAGGACCCGGTGGCTTAAAAATCATGCCGGACACCTACGCATGCATGCCCAGGGTCCCTGTGGAGAAGAGATTTTAGCACGGCTGTCCCCCACCCCACCCCCCAGGGTTATTTCTGACTTCCCCTCGCACCGTCTGGCTAGTGCACGCACCATAAGGCAGAAACCTCTTTTTTTTTTTTT
>NW_006159850.1:992256-999123 GCF_000334495.1 Tupaia belangeri chinensis | reverse complement strand
TTCTGTCTTAAAGAGGTCCTGCGTCATCGCTGACTGACTGTCAGTCACTGGTGACACTCAGAAGTAGCCGTGGTTAGGGTGGCTGACTGGGTAACATGGCTGACTGCACAGTTCGAGTCCCAGACCCCGCAGCTTGAGAAACACGCTGAGCGCCTGTACCCGTGTACCCAGAAACCCTGAGAGGAGAAGCGGAGGGGAAGGGATCAGTGGGACCGCTCCCCACGGGGTGCTGCTTCCTCACTTCCCTCCCTCTGTCTCTGTCTCTCCAGCAAGGGTATACATTCTCTAGCAAAATTTAAAAATAAACGCTTATCAGCTACCGATTAAAATCTGCACTGCCGGGGCCGCAGGGGGCGTAGCTGTCACCTTCCTGGACGCCCACGTGGCTGACTGCAGTTCGAATTCAGGACCCGGTGGCTTAAAAATCATGCCGGACACCTACGCATGCATGCCCAGGGTCCCTGTGGAGAAGAGATTTTAGCACGGCTGTCCCCCACCCCACCCCCCAGGGTTATTTCTGACTTCCCCTCGCACCGTCTGGCTAGTGCACGCACCATATGGCAGAAACCTCTTTTTTTTTTTTTTTTGGAGAGATTTTCACTGTAGGGCGCGTGCGCTCGCCAGACAGACAGAGAGAGACATAGAGACAGAAAGCGAGAAATCACCCCCCAGGGGGGATGGTCACGCCGCAATCCCTTCTCCTCCATTCTCCTCTCGGGATCTTGGGCACGCACGCACACGCGCCCGGCGTGAGTTTTTTTAAGCCACCGGGTCCGGGACACGAACCGCGGTCGACTACGTGGGAATCCAGTGACATAGCCATTACGCTAACTGCCGGTTCCCGAAACCTCTTTTTTAAAAACAGTCAGTACCGCCTCATAGCCTCTCTCAGGAGCACGGCCTGGCGGCAGACCCTCCCTTTCACATACCGTAGGTCGGTCAGTGACGGCCGCCTGCCTGCTCTGAGCCGACCTGAGTGTACGTCCGCTTCTCCTGTGAGAGAACGGCAGCACCCCGACACCACACAGTCTACCCCAGCCTCAGCCGGCCCCAGTATAGGTGGTGCGGCTGGTGGTGGCGTCTGCTAGAGGGAGCACCCGGGCCCCTTGGCCTGCCCCGCGGCCTCCTACGGCCTTGGCTGCCTGTTCTGTGTGCTATGCTCAGTCGGGTAAGACAGTCTTCCCCTTTCCCTCGCAGGGCGAGCATTTCAGGTGCCACACAGCTACGTGCGGAGACTTGGCCCTGCGTGCTGGCTTCCTGGGCGCCAGGCCACATCCCACTCCCTGCATTAGGCCCGAGGAAAGCCCGCTGACCCTCTGTCCCCTTCCCGCTGTGTGTTTGCAGCTGAGCACGGGCAGACAGTGCCAGGGGAGAGCAGCTGCCTGTGGCCTGGAACGGCAGACCTGTCGGACAGCCTTCACTCCTTTCCTAGGGACACTCTGGGGGCGAGGGTGGCCACAATAGGGACTCACCCTTCCATTCAGTGTGTCCCTAGTTCCACCGTAGGACCCTGCTCCTGCCTGGATTCTCAGCAACTCATAGGCTTGCATAGTGCTTGCCCCAGCTGGTCGGGGAAACCTCGTGTTTGCACGTGTCATGTAACGTCGTGGGGCTGGCCACACCGAGCAGGAGGAGGCAGGACACTGCTGGGAGAGCCCATCCCCATTGCACAGTGGTGGCTGTAACGCTCCCCGAGGTCAGCCGTTCACCTCTTACCACAGAGCGTGCGTGCTTGCCAAACGCAGGAGGTGAGAAAGCACCCGCAGGGGCACAGCCATGCCGCGGTCCCTCCTCCTCCCTCCGCAGGGTTTCGTGCACACACGCGCATGCACCTAGTGGGATCCAGCACCTCAACCTCTCTGTCATCTGCTGGCCCCCAGAATCAATGTTTTTCTAAAGCTGGACATCTGGAGAAAATGATCATCCTTTACTGGCACCCCCCCCAAAAAAAAAACAAACCGACCAGCATGGCTGGCTGGAAACCGACCAGCATGGCTGGCTGGAGGCCGTGATAAGTGTAGTGAGGGTCCAGTCAAGGCCCGAGAGTCGGAACCGCGTCCAGGTCTGTGCCGAGGACATACCGGGGCTGCCGCAGTTCCACGGTGGGCGCAGGCACGATGCCCCAAGGTCCCTGGGAGTCAGGAGCAGCTGACCAGTGTCAGAGGGGTGGTGACCTCGTGTGTGGCCCTCTGCTATGGGGGGCGGGGGGCTATTAAATAAGCCCATGCTTCCTAGGCTCTACCCCAGCAGCACTGCCGTGTCCGTGTCCGGGAGGTGCTGGCAGCGGCTAACATGCTATGCTTTCAGCCGTCAAGCTGAGCCACCAAAGAAGGAGGCCGCCTCCGCAGGGCCGCAGGTGAAGCGGGCCGACGAGTGGAAGGACCCTTGGCGCCGGTCCAAGTCTCCCAAGAAGAAGCTCGGGGTGTCCGTGTCCCCTAGCCGGGCACGGCGACGCCGGAAGACGTCAGCGTCATCAGCCTCTGCCTCCAACTCATCCAGGTGAGAGAAGCCGATGGCGCCAACCCACAGCACTCCTCTCCCTGGGCCGTCCCTAAGAAGAGCCGGCGGGTGCCAGTTTACTCGGCTTGGAGCCTCAGTGCCGGAGAAGGCCCACGTAGGGAGCTCTGGAAGGCCTCCCACGTCGAATCCATGGGGACGTGGCATCCTGGGAGGCGCAGCCCGCTGGAGGGGTGGGGAGGCTCTCCTGTTGCCCTGGGAAGGCGCTGCAGGCCGAGAGCAGGACCGCGCACGGCCTGGAGCCTGGTCCGGCACCGGCAGGTCCCCAGGGAGTCTAGGGCAGCCATGGGACTGCGAGTCCCGAGCACACAGCCTGGGTGGGGGCTCGTCCACGTTGAGCTCGAGTCACGGAGGTGGCCAGGGTGGGCGTAGGTGCCAGGCAGGGGCCGGAGGCTTCGGTGAGTCGGTGTGCACCACGTGCGCGGACAGACCGTGCACTCGGCGTGTCCAGCGCAGGAGCCCCGACCGTGCCTGGCCCTTGGCGTCTGCGTGCAGCGCGGCCGTGTGCCCGGGGCCGGTGCCATCGCCTTCTCCCTGCTCCCTGGCCGCCTCAGGTCGTCGTCGCGCTCCTCATCCTACTCTGGCTCCGGCTCGTCCCGCTCGCGGTCCAGGTCTTCGTCCTACAGCTCCTACTCCAGCCGCTCGTCCAGACGCAGCTCGCTCTCGGCCAGCCGGTCCAGGTATGCCAAGGCCTGCGGGGCCCCCAGCCTCTCGCTCGCCTGCCGGGAACGGCAGTCAGACTCGTGGGTCGTTTCCGAGGCGGTTTGGTGAGTCTCGGATCTGACGCGGGCTCCGGGAGCACAAGGTGAGGCTGGAGGCCCCGTGGCAGCCGCAGCTGCTGGGAGCCCTTTCGGGCGCGGAGCGCGCCTCTGAGCGGTGGTTCGGAAGTGGCACCCGCGACCTGTTTGACGAGGTGCCCGCGTCAGGGAGTGTCTCCACCGGCCCAGGCAGGGCAGCACAGACGGTTCTGACACCTCTTCACTGTGTACCCGCAGTGGGACGAGGCGCCTTTTGTAGGTTCAGCCCGTTGGCGCTCACCTGGGTGGGAAGTGGTACCTCTGCTGAGCACGGCCAGAGACGTTCTCTGGCACCGCACGCCAAGCCTGGCCTGCCGCAGGAGACAGCCCGCTGCCATCCCTGCCCTGCGACCTGGAGACCCGCACCTGCCTCTGCTTGCCCTCAGTTGGGAGAGGGGACAGTGGGCCCATGTGGGCCGTGGGCTCCACAACGGGAGAGGCGTTCAGGCCTGCCCCGTCTGAACCCCCTCCTTGTCCCTTTGTCACAGTAGGCTCAGTCGGGACAAGCCATGGGCACAGCATGGCACCCTGAGAGGAGCCGGGGGAGGCGGGCTGGTGTCATCGCAGCCCTCATCACTGAATAGGAGCGTACACCAACCACACATGTGCACAGACACACCACACACACCCTGCACATGCAGACAGGACACACGCACAGACACAGGGACAGGGCTCCGGGTTCACGCTCAGACACGCACACACACCCTGCTGCTTGGGGGAGTGTGGTCCTGGACCACGGCCACGGCGGTCCTCACAGTGGCCTGCCATCCGGCCCAGTGGCACTCCCTCCACGCAGACCTCCTGGTGTAGAGGGCAGTTGGAGAGGGCTAGAGAGCAGCAGAGATGGCTGAGCGGCTGTACCTGCACCTCCGCTCACACCCCCGGAGGTCCTGGAGCCCCTGGAGCACATGGGTGGGGACCCATTGCCCACCAGGGTTGACTGTGGAGCCCACAGCTGTAGGGGAGAGCCAGACCAGGAGGGACCTGTGCGGTGCCCACACGGCCTTGCGGGAGCCGCAGGGAAGCCCGCAGCTGGGCCGTCCTGCTGGGCCTTGGGGTGCACAGCCCAGCACAGCAGAGCCAACGCGAGGCCGTGAGCGTGGTGGCTCTCCTGTGGCCTCGTCTGAAAGTGGCCGTGACTATAACCGCAGGGCCACTGGTGATACCAGGCCAGAGGCGGCAAAGCCCCACAGGATGAGCTTGGGAAAGCGGGCAGACCTAGAACCTCAAGTCCCTGCCGGGCTCACGGGGCCACGCCCCCTTGCAGTACCATGGCTGTCCACATACAGTGGTGTCTGTCAGTGTTCCGAGGACCCAAGCGTCCCACTCCCACCCTGCACTCCGACCCGCAGCCATGCCCAGGGCCTTCTGGGGCTGCTGCATGGGTGCCCCCCGTCCCTTGGCACCCTCATGTGCACTCCGGAGGGGTCGTGGCTGGTGACAGGTGTGGACAGTGTGGATCTGAGTTGAGTGACACTCTTGGCGGCATCCTCTCCAATTCAGGCTGCGCTCAGTGGGCCAGGTGGGGCCGCCAGCAGGGCGCGTGCTGCGCCTCGGCCTGCCCTCCTCACACCTCTCTCCTCACAGGTCCCGGTCCTTCTCCTCGTCCCCGTCCCCATCCCCAACGCCTTCCCCGCACAGACCTGTCAGAGCCAAGGGGGAGCCAGCCCCGCTTCTGGGGAAAGCAGGGTAAGTCCACCACGCCGTCCCGGGCCAGGCCCAGGGCTAAGGGCCTTGGTCTGTGGCTCATTTCGGGCTGGTGACCACAGAGGCAAGGCCCCAGCCGCGTCCATGTAACCCGAGGCCTGGCCGAGGCAGTGGGCTGAGCCCTGCCCTGCAGCCCATCCTTCAGCCTCTGCTGTGGGGCCTTTCCCTCAGAGCTAGGGGCCTTCTGGGAGCCCCGTGCTCTCCGGCCTGGCTCGGCCTCGCTGTCTGTGCTCTCGGCCTGGGTAGGTGGGCATGTCTGTGCCGTGTGGGAGAACGGGCCCTGTAGGCGTCGCTGGCACTCTGCTTCGCCGTGCCCTGTCCCCTCCTTGACCGCCAGGACCGACATGTGCAGAGGGGCTGGAGGTCTGGGAAAACTCAACACATGGCCTGGGCACCAGGTCAGCCCTTCCTGGGGCCTGAGGAGGCAGGTGGGCTCTGGCCCGGTGCTCTATGCGTCTCCCGTGGGGCTGCTGTGGAATAGCCCGTGGGCACCACTCCTCTCCAGGGGCCAGCCGTGGTGGCCAGGCGGTCCCCAGCAGCCCGCCATGCGGGCAGGAGCTGTGCTGGACCAGGCCGCAGCCCCTGTGATCAAGTTTTGTTTTAATTACCAGCGAGTTTGCTCCTGCCAGAGGGACAGGGAGGAGAGAGAGAGAGCACCTCCCATGGGGCGCAGTCAAGCCTTAACCCCTTCATTCCTCTCTCCTGCCGGGATTTGAGGCATGCACTCGGCCCAGCTTGTTTTTCGAACTGCTAGGGCTGAGATTCAAACAACAGTTGGCCACATGAGATTCAGCTCCCTCGACCACCAGGCCATCACTGGTCTGTTGGGAGATTCAGCAGACACGCATCTGTGCTGTTGACCTCGGCCGGGCCCCCGGAGTGCAGGTGCTGCTGCATCATCCTGCAGTGCTGCAGCCTTGAGACTCCCTGCCACGCCATGTCCCCTGCTTGGCCCCAGGTCCCCGGTGGCACAGTGCGGGGGCGCGCGTCTGCAGAGGAGGGCCAGGCATTCAATGTGACCCGAGAATGGCCAGCACTTCCGGTGCAGATGGGGCGCTAGAGTCTGCACGGCACCCTGAGGGGTGCAGCGAGCTGCGGGGATGCTGCTCAGGCATGCTCGGTCTCGGAACCAACAGGCGCTTGCCCAGCGTGGTCGGCAGGAGGTGGCCCGCAAGTGGCCGCTGGCCCCGCCCTGTGTGAGCCTCTCTGTTTCACAGTGAGAAGTCGGTGAAGAAGCCGGCCCTTCTTCCAGCCCCACCACAGCCCACCAAAACCCCTGCTCCGGCCCCCGAGCCTGCCAAGCCAGGAGACCCTCGGGAAGCCAGGAGGAAGGAGCGGCAAGCTAGGACCCCCCCTAGGAGGTGAGCACCCCAGCCCACAGCCACCTCGAGCCACCACAAGGCAGGCTGGGTCCACAGCAGGCCACAGTGTGATGGTGCACCCAGACTGAGTGACCGAGGCCAGCAGGCCAAGCCTGGCCCAGAGGCCATCCTGTCCCTCCCTGTTGAGCTGTGTCCAGGCCTCTGTTCTTAGAGCACGTTGGGAGGAGTGCCACCGACACACCTGCCCCAGGGCCCCCGGGAGGACGCGGACACCCTTAGCACCCAGACTCCCCTGGAGAAAGCAAGTCCCCCCATCTGCCAAGGCAACCCCATCCTTAATGCGTGGGTTCCATCTGGGGACAAGTCGTCTGTAAAGGCAGCAGGCCCAAGCTGGGGACAAGCAGCCCTCATGGCACGTTCCGGCCGCGGGGCCTGTGGGCACGGCCAGCTCCCGACCACGAGTCTGTCTCCTGTGTTGCAGGCGGACCCGCAGCGGCAGGGGGGGGGGGCGGGGGGGGGCCGCA
>NW_006159850.1:988705-991628 GCF_000334495.1 Tupaia belangeri chinensis | reverse complement strand
GTGTTGCAGTCGGCCCCGGAGAGGCAGTGGGAGTGGCAGCGGCAGCAGCTACAGCGGTTCCAGTTCCCGATCCAGGTCATTGCCAGGGTCCTGTCTCCCCGGGCAGTGCCCTGATCCCCACACCAGCTCTGAGTCTCCCAGGTCCGGGAAGGAAGGCTGCCCCCGCCACAGAGACATGCCACAGCTATAAGCCATGCAGGTGCTGGGCCACCACGAAGGCAGCAGCCGTGCTTCCGAGCACCCCGTCCCCACGAGAGTGCCTGACGGTCCCGGAAGCCAGGGTCTTCTAACTCAGGGAGCTGTGGGCCCCAGCTGTCAGGACAGAGGCGCAGCATCAGTCCTCCGTCGGTGCATCCGACTCCGCGCCTAGTGTCTGAGCCACCGCTGTATGGGTGTGCCTCCTCCCAGGTTGGAACTGTTTCTTAAACATCAGGGCTAGGGACCGGCAGATGGTGCAGTGGCTATGACGCTGGACTCCCACGTAGTCGACCGTGGTTCGAGTCCTGGACCCAGTGGGTAAAACTCACACCGGGTACTAGTGCGTGCCTGCCCAAAATCCCCAAGATAAGAATAGAGAAGGGATCAGGCGTGACCATCCCCTGGGGGTGATTTCTTGCTCTCTGTCTCTGTCTCTGTCTCCCTGGTAAGCACATCGCCCTGTAGCAAACATCTCTAAGAGGAAACATTAGGAGTGAGCAGGGCTGTTTCCTTGGCCGGCCTGTGCCCATGCTCTCGGGGAGTGCTGATGGGTTCCTGGGTGTGCCAGGCCGAGGGGCACTGCCCCACCTGGAACCTCCTACACTGAGGCCCCACAGGCCCATGGGCCCCCTGGTCTGCAGCCACCTTTGTGCCCTTGGAGGCACGCCTGAGACTGGGGCCTCGTCTCGGCCAGCCGCCCGCAGGCGCGTGCCGGCGAGGGCTCCTGCCAAGCCCACGTGTACGGTACTGCTGCGGGCCTGGCCTGTTTGCAGCGTGCCCTTCCTCAGTGACACGGGCCCAGCTCGGTGGCCTGGACGTCCGTTGAACCGCGCGTTGGGGGTACGTGTTCAGGGAGGTGGCACTTTGGGAAGTGGGCTGCAGAGAGCCACCGTGGCCCAGGCCACGTGCAGATGAACTGTGTGTGTGACTAGGTCCCTGAGTGTGAGCAGCGTGTCCTCGGTGTCCAGCGCCACGTCGAGTAGCAGCTCAGTGCGGACTGTGGACTCTGACGACATGTACGCCGACCTGGCCAGCCCCGTGTCCTCCGCCAGCTCACGGTCGCCGACCCCTGCCCAGACCAGGAAGGAGAAAGGTGTGTGACCCCGGAAGGCTGTGCCCTGGTGACAGCACTGCCAGGCTGCAGGTGGCTCAGGGCACAACGTGACTGGGGCTGGTCATTGGCAGGAAAATCTAAGAAGGAGGACGGCATTAAGGAAGAAAAGCGGAAAAGGGATTCGTCCGCACAGCAGCCCAGATCCTCGAAACTGCAGGCCGGCGGGAAGTCCTCGCAGCAGCCCACGCCCCCCCCACAGGGCCCCCCCGGGCAGCCCCCACAGGGCGCGTTTGTCACCCACAAAGAGATCAAGCTGACCCTGTTGAACAAGGTGAGGCCGGCGTGCAGGGCCGCCAGGGCTGCCTTGGGTGCTTCCGGCCAGAGGCCAGTTCTCCGCGAACTGGAGACCAGGCCTGTGGCCTCCACACCCACACTGGCTCACCACGTCCATGGCAGTGCTGGCCTGCCGGGGCAGCAGCTTCCACAGGGAGCAGTTGGTTCTGCCAGGGTCCTTGTCTGCAGACTGGCATGCCAGGGTCACGGGGTCCCCAAGTGCTCAGTGGGCCCCCGGGATATGGCAGTGCCATCCTTTGCCCAGGTCATGGGACCTCGCTGGGGAGAGCCAGAGCAGGGGCAACACCATGGGGGAGGGCGCACTGGCACGAGGACATGGGGGCTGCCGTCCTGTCGCCTGGTGGTGGCAGTGCAGCCGGCGTGCTGACCCACCCCTGCTGTTGCAGGCAGCTGATAAAGGAAGCAGGAAGCGGTATGAGCCATCAGACAAGGACAGGCAAAGCCCTCCTGCCAAGCGAGCCCACCTCTCCCCAGACCGCGGTGAGTGTCCCCAGGCTGGTGGGCCAGGGCAGCAGAGCCACACGAAGCACCAGCAGGACCTGAGTAGTGTCACTGCAGGGCCTCGGCAACCTATTGACACTTTAAAGTGGTTAGGAGAGCCAGACCCTGCATGGCCAGCAGTGGTTTGAATCCCAGCCCCAGCAGCAAAAGCCCAGTACATCCACGTGCACAGAAGCCTGGCAGATGCAAAGACGGAAGAAGAGGGGTCGCAGCACTACCCCGGGGAGGGGTGTCTTCCCTCTGGCAGGCAGTTACACCTCCTGCGATAGATTACAAAGACGGGGACTCCCGGAGACCGTGATCGTGGAGTTTTATCTCCCGGTACTGAGCAGTCGGGACAAAAACTCCGAAGAATTTTGAAATACTTATGTACTTAGGAATAACAGTGTGTGTGTGTGGTGGGGGAGGGCATGTAGCATGGTGGTTAAGGCGCTGGACTCCCACACGGCCGACTGTAGTTCAAGTCCTAGACTTAGTGACCTGAAAATCACACCAGACGCATGTGTGTGCCCGCCCAAGCTCCTGAAAGGAGAATGGAGAAGGGACTGCGGTGTGGTCATCCCCCCGGGGGGTGATCTCTCGCTTTCCTCTTGTCTCTGTCTCTCCCGCAAGTGCACATGCCCTGGTAAAAACTGAAAGGGAGAGAACTGCAGGAACAGCAGTAACCAGGGCCGTGGGCGCAGACACCTCTGAGAGCGACACGTGGCGGGGCAGCTTGGCGGCCGAGCGCCGGCCGGGAGCTGCCCAGCGGGCCCTGCAGCGCCCCATCTGTCCAGCACAGGGGTGGATCCGGCCGCCCCCACCCTGGAGACGACC
>NW_006159850.1:977887-979358 GCF_000334495.1 Tupaia belangeri chinensis | reverse complement strand
ACGGAGGCCTGGGGGGCTGCCGTCCTGTCGCCTGGTGGTGGCAGTGCAGCCGGCGTGCTGACCCACCCCTGCTGTTGCAGGCAGCTGATAAAGGAAGCAGGAAGCGGTATGAGCCATCAGACAAGGACAGGCAAAGCCCTCCTGCCAAGCGAGCCCACCTCTCCCCAGACCGCGGTGAGTGTCCCCAGGCTGGTGGGCCAGGGCAGCAGAGCCACACGAAGCACCAGCAGGACCTGAGTAGTGTCACTGCAGGGCCTCGGCAACCTATTGACACTTTAAAGTGGTTAGGAGAGCCAGACCCTGCATGGCCAGCAGTGGTTTGAATCCCAGCCCCAGCAGCAAAAGCCCAGTACATCCACGTGCACAGAAGCCTGGCAGATGCAAAGACGGAAGAAGAGGGGTCGCAGCACTACCCCGGGGAGGGGTGTCTTCCCTCTGGCAGGCAGTTACACCTCCTGCGATAGATTACAAAGACGGGGACTCCCGGAGACCGTGATCGTGGAGTTTTATCTCCCGGTACTGAGCAGTCGGGACAAAAACTCCGAAGAATTTTGAAATACTTATGTACTTAGGAATAACAGTGTGTGTGTGTGGTGGGGGAGGGCATGTAGCATGGTGGTTAAGGCGCTGGACTCCCACACGGCCGACTGTAGTTCAAGTCCTAGACTTAGTGACCTGAAAATCACACCAGACGCATGTGTGTGCCCGCCCAAGCTCCTGAAAGGAGAATGGAGAAGGGACTGCGGTGTGGTCATCCCCCCGGGGGGTGATCTCTCGCTTTCCTCTTGTCTCTGTCTCTCCCGCAAGTGCACATGCCCTGGTAAACACTGAAAGGGAGAGAACTGCAGGCACCGCCCGTGGGCGCAGACCCCTCTGAGAGCGACACGTGGCGGGGCAGCTTGGCGGCCGAGCGCCGGCCGGGAGCTGCCCAGCGGGCCCTGCAGCGCCCCATCTGTCCAGCACAGGGGTGGATCCGGCCGCCTCCACCCTGGAGCCGACCCTGGCCTGGAGAAGCTGTCCTCACTGACCCTGGCCCCAGTCCTCACTTGGTGTTTCACTTTGTCCCTGTGGTCCAGGTTCTCGGGACCGGAAGGCAGGTGGGAGAATGGGCTCCCCGAAGCCAGAGCGGCAGAGAGGCCAGAACGCCAAAGCCCCTGTGGCCCCGGCAGACAGGTGAGTCCCCAGGGGCAGCAGGGAGCTGGGTGGGCCAGACCTGCGTGGAGCCTTGGTGGGGCCCAGTAGTCCCTGGCTGGGCCAGGCGCAGCCCTGACCCGCCACCACACACCACCCCTACCCCAGCTTGGACAGGCTGCTGCTGCAGGCTGGTCTCTGCCCTCGAGGAGCCCTGGACACGGTGGGGCCTGGGACCCTGTCTGTGGGGGAGGGCGTGGCACGGCAGGCCAGACTGGCAGTCTCAGGCTGGCCTACGGGGGGGGCCCCTGTCACTCCCTCACCCCAGCACACGGGCGCA
>NW_006159850.1:975817-976120 GCF_000334495.1 Tupaia belangeri chinensis | reverse complement strand
GTGCTCCCTGGTACCCGGTCTGTGTGGGAGGGCGTGGCACGGCAGGCCAGACTGGCAGTCTCAGGCTGGCCTACGGGTGGGCACCGTGCCACTCCCTCACCCCAGCAGACGGGGCCAGTCTCAGCGTGGTCACCCCTGCCCCGCAGGAAGCGCCAGCTGTCGCCCCCGGCCAAGGGGTCCGGCAAGGTGACCAGCGTGCCCGGGAAGGCTGTGGAGGCGGGCGCCAAGCCTGGGAAGGCCAGCACGCTGTCACGGCGCGAGGAGCTCCTGAAGCAGCTCAAGGCGGTGGAGGACGCCATCGGG
>NW_006159850.1:974319-975721 GCF_000334495.1 Tupaia belangeri chinensis | reverse complement strand
TGTTTTGCTGTGGGTTTGGTTTTTTTTAAAAAAAAAAAAAAAAAAAAAAAAAAAAAGTTGCTCAGCCGGAAAAGAAGCCACACGGTGAAGATGGCGCCGACTCCCGGCTCCTGCCAGACCGAAAGTCCCACCCCAGTGAGGCGCCGAATGGGGCCACGCCGCTTCTGTGTAAGTTATACGTCCGGTGCCCGGCCACCTCGGCCTCCCCGCCCACGTCCACCCGCCCGCCAGGCCTGGCGGGGCTCCTGGCTCAGCGGCGGCGAGTCCGGCCCTGGTGAACTACTGCAGCAGCCCTAGCACCTCGCGGAGGGCCCAGCACACATACGTGTTCTCGACTAACGTCTGACTGCGACATCGTTCCTGTCTTTTGTTTTAAGCATCAAATTGTTTTAGTTGATTTAAAAAAGAAAAAGTACAGAAAAGACCAAAAAAAAAAAAAAAACAAGGCCAAGGATATTGTGGGGTGTCTGTCTAATGTGGAGGGTCTTTTTTTGAGGGGTCTCCTAAAATAAAATATTTTGATAAGCAGCTTCTGTGCCACCGTGCTGACATGTGGCCCTGGCCGCCCTGCGTGTCCCCCATAGCCCTACCCCCAGCTCTGCAGGCCACCCTGTATCTCCCCACCCCTATCCCCCACAGGCCGACCCCACACACACACAAGGCCAGTCTCAGAGCCCAGTGTGTTCCCCCTGCCTCTGAAGGTAGCAGCAGGTGGGGAGGGGCCCTCCTGGCCAGGAGCCGGCCTCGGGTGCTGCCCCAGCGTCCCTCCTGTGTGGCTGTGGTGGGGCTTCCTTGGGATGTGGGCAGTGTTCCCTCCCAGCAGCAGCCCGCTGACCACGAAGCCCTCTGCGCCTCTGCGGGGACACAGCCCTGCTCCAGCAGCACCAGCTCCTGACACTGCTCCCCGGGGTCGAGCCACAGGTTCCTGCGGGACCCAGAGAGGCCAGGCCCTGAGCCCTCCCACAAGGCCCTTGGTGGGGGCCCAGCCCGGCCTCCCTCAGTGCTTGGGGCTGACAGCACCGCTGCCCTCAGGTCAGATGGTGGCCACAGGTGGATGTCCTCCTGGCCTAACTGCTTTGCCATCGGGTGGAGCCAGGTGCAGAGGGGACGCCCCTTCTCAGAGTCAGCCCTCGAGGGCTCAGAGTGGCACCACGACACCTCAAGCACCTGCTGCCCTGTCCACACCAGAGCTGGCAGGCAGCCCCTCCTGGTCCCATCAGAGGCCTGCCACTGGCCTGGCCAAGCCTGCTGTTCCTGCCAGAGCCTAGCCCCAACGCTCGGGACAGCTGTGCTTCCGACGACAGCTGGGGAGCGGCCAGGCCTGTGTCCATCCAGGCCGCCCTGGCAGGACATGCCGCCTGACCCGGTCTTCCTCACGCTCCTGTGCAGAGAAATCTGCCCT
>NW_006159850.1:962981-973542 GCF_000334495.1 Tupaia belangeri chinensis | reverse complement strand
CTGGTGCAGAGAAGTCTGCCGTGGGGTGTGGGGTGTCAGCAGCTGTGCCCTCGAACGTGACACCCCTGGCGGGTGCTGGCACACAGCCTCTGCCCAGGACCCCTCAGTGGTACCTCGTCCTGAGGCCACGGCTCGGCTCATGGAACCAACCATGGGACCTTGGCAGCCGTCATCACACCCCGCCCCATGGCTCTCACACCCTGCCCCGTGGCTGCCCTGTGGCGCTCACACCTCCGCCCCGTGGCGCTCACACCTCCACCCCGTGGTGTTCACACCCCGCCCCGTGGTGCTTACACCCCCGCCCCGTGGCGTTCACACCCAGCCCTGTGGCACTCACACCCCCGCCCTGTGGCACACCCTGCCCCGTGGCTGCCCTGTGGTGCTCACATCCTGCCCCATGGTGGTCACACCCCTGCCCTGTGGTACTCAGCAATGCCTCTGGGCCACTGCTGGACCCAAGAGCCCAGCAAAAGACTGAGGGCCTGTCCAGGCCCGTGGACTGACTGGCAGGACCCCTCCCAGGGGCTGCAGATGAGACTGCCCCTGCTGGGACAGCCAGCCAGCTACAGGGAGACGCCCTGCTTCCTGTCCAGCTCCTCCCAGGCCTCACTCCCACCAGCGGCAACCCAGCCTCACCCTGCCCCCCGCCCCCACGCCCCAAACCCACTCCCTGCTGATGGCACCCGGGCGGCCCTCAGGCAGCTCGGACAGGTCCCCGTCTCACCTGGCAGTGGAGTGGGAGCCTGAGACCTGCACACCCCACCACCCACCATCTCCCTGCGCCTTCGAATAGCTGGGGCCAGAGGGCACGGGCACCCCACTTCAGAGGAGGGAGTGAGGCCTGCAAGGGAGACTCTCTCCAAGGTGGGGGCACACGTGGAGCCTGGAGCCACCTGATCCTTCAGGCCACCTCCAGGCTGCCTCCCCTCTGCTCTCCTGCCTGTGGTCCCCACCGTCTACTCGGGATCTCGGGCACACATGCACACGTGCCTGGTGTGAGTATAAACCACCGGGTCCAGGACTCAAACCACGGCCGACGACATGGGAATCCAGCAACACAGCCGTTACACCAACTGCTGGTCCCAAGCCCCTCCACTATTTTTGTACTGATTATTTATTTCCTATGTCAACGTGTTATTAAACTGACAGGCGCCTGCAGGTGACAGCCTTCAATGCCATGCCCACCCAGCCTGCACACATCTGGAACCCCAGGGACAGCCGCTGGCCTGAGCCTGTGGGTCCTCTCAGAAACGTCTGTGGGCATGAGCAGGAGCTGCCAGGGCGGCCGAGGGCTGGAGCGCAAGGCGCCACGGGCACACCCTGCCCGCAGGCTGCCTCCGTGTGGCCCTGGGCCTCAGGATGCCTCTCGGGCCTGCAAGGCCAGATTGGGCCCGCTCACCACCCAGGCAGGGCCCCCGGCACCCTTGGGCTCCTGCCAGACCAGGATTCCCGGCCGCCAGGCCTGCATGCCCACTCTTCCCAGGACGCTGGTTAAGGGCCGGGGGGTGCAGGAAAGGACGCAGCTGGAGCTGCCAGCCTCCAGCTACCACGGGGAGCCTCGGGCCATTCAAATACCCCCAGAACCTGAGGAGGCGGCCTCTCATAAGGCTCCCAGGCCCATCCGCTCCGCGCTGAGGGAGGCTCCAGGCACTCGTACTGGGCAGAGGGCAGTGGGTGCGAACACATCTGTGCCTCCCCACCGTGCCAGGGGGAGCCAGGGGGCGACAGAGGGCTGGGCCCTGGGGAGCACTCCAGAAGCAAGCGGCCCTGCAGGGTCCAACGTCACAGCAGGGGGCCGGGCAATGGGGCTGGGCGGGAGGCACCATGGGCTCTGGGTCAGAAGAGCCCAGCGTGGCTGCGGTACCAGGAGTGGCCCACAGGGGCGAGAGGACTGAGGCTCCTGGAAGAGCCGGGGTGGGTGGGGTGTGAGAAGGCAAGGGTGACCCGTGGTGCGCCCGCCTGGAAGGTCCAGGTCTGCTGGCTGGGCAGGCTGGGGCAGAGGTTGCAGAGGGCAAGTGGGTCCCCGGGCACTAGATGACCCCGAGTTCTAAGGTGTGATTCCTGGAGAGCAGGTGGGCACACAGGCAGGCCATGGGGAGGCCTCAGGGTGTGCTTGTTAGGGGAAGGGCTTGGGCGGAAGCAGCAAACCCTGGGGTACACCACAGGGCTCCCCGCCACACGTGCGTGTGTATGCGCCCCAGCACCTGAGCCCAGACACCCTCCAGGCTGGCCAGGGGCCCCGGGCCCGCACCCCACGGTGGCCCTTCTGCCTGGGCCCTCCCTACACCTCTGGACCCAGCACAGAGGGCTGGGAGGAGAGGACACCCTTGCCCAGAGGTGCACGCTGCGGGTGCACACCAGGGCTCCATCACTGGGCCCATGGAGTGGGATGCACCGGTTTCCACGTGCGGCCGAGGAGCCAGTGCTGCTGCTCGCGAGGCTGAGGCAGCCCAGCATGAGAAGGGTGCGGTGCGGTCGGAGGGAGCCAGGTGCCAGGGAGAGCCACAGGCAGGCCATGGTTACTGCGTTTATTGTGGGCAGGGGCCACGTGGAGCATGGGCCAGAGCCGTGGGCGGGCGGGTCTGCGATGCCGGCCGCGGTCACACCACCTCATCGGTCACCGGGATGGGGTTGAGCTGGGGGCCACCTGGAGGGCCTCCTCCTGCCTCCTCCCCTTCGCTGGGCTTCTTGCGGGCCTCAGCCGGGGGCCGGGGTGGGGGGTTGCTGGGCGGCTGCTTGATGGTGCCTGCAACCTGCGGCCGCTCCTTGGGCTTGGGCTCGATGGGGGTCCACTGCTCGCCTCGGATGGCTGCCTGCAGGGCAAAGAGGGGCTGGCCGTGGGTGAGCCTCCCTCCCAAGGGCCACCCACCAGGGCACCAGGACAGCCTGAAGCTGTGCCCACCAGGGAAGGTGTGACAGCTGCTCAGAGAGGCTGTTGACCGGCCCACGGCCACACAGCGAGGACCAGGCTCTGCTGACCCCAACTCCAGCTGTCTGGTCATGCTGGAGGGGCACAGCCCAGGCTGATGGACACTGCCCTGGAGGTCACTTTCGGGAGCCAACTCCGAGGCCCGGGGGTTCCCCGGCTTTCTGCCGAGGGACTGAGAGCAGGACTGTCCCTCCACATCCGCAGGCAGCTCTCGGGAAAGGGCAGCTGAGTTGGGGCGCCCCCGCCACCCTAGCCCCACCCTGACCCACAGCTTCCGAAGTGCCCAGTGTTTCTGCAGACGCTGGTTAGAGCTCCCCCAGTCCTGGGCACCTGTGTTCCGGACTCTCAGCCCGGACTACCTGGTAAAAGCCCTAGAACAAGCCGTGAGGTCCCACTTCCTGACTTACAAACGTCCTATGTTCTATCCTGAACGAGGCCGAGTGAGGCTACTGGAAGGGCATTCAGGAAAATCCCGTTATGACCGAGGGCAGGGAGGGTTCCAAACAGCACAACCCACTGCGACCAGCAGGTGGCGGACTAGTTCCATCACTGGACTGCCTCCCACTCGGCCAACCAGGTAGTCCTGGACCTGGCGGTTTGAATTCATGCCGGGAGCATGAGCCCAAGATCCAGAGAGGAAACGGAGGAGAAGGGATTGAGGCATGGCCATCCCCCAGGGGGTTATTTCTCGCTTTCTGTCTCTGTCTCTCTGACAAGCACATGGGTCCTACAGCAAAAATCTCTCAAAAAAAAAAAAAGCCATAAAAAGCAGACAAACTTGGGCCCTGCTCCCAACGCGCCCCAAGCTGGAGCTTAGAGGCTGCAGACCAAGTCTGACAAAGGGCCCTTGGTGGGCCATGTGACCTGGCCGGGCGTGGCCCCTCTGAGTTCCCACCCCTTCATGTGGACCTTCCCAGCCCAGGGCAGGGCAGAGTTCTGTGCCACCCACAGCTTGGCGAGGGCCCAGGTTGCTGAGCACGAGGCGCTAGGGGCCGACCACGGAGGGTGCTACTCACCAGCAGGTAGATGCCACTGGCGATGGCCAGGCAGGCAGTCCCCAGGATGGTGGCCAGAAGGAAGCCGGCAGGCACAGACAGCCTGCGAGGGAGGGGACACCGTCAGGCCCGAGCCCTGGGGCTCCAGCCAGGAGAGCTCAGGACATGCGGGGCTGCCAACCTGCTGCCCCCGCCTGACCCAGGACCACAGGCCTGCCCAGGTCAGGCTGCTCCCGGCCCTCCCTGCCTCTCTAATCCTGGGGCCACACGCCCTCCACTTGCCGCAGGTGGGCGGGCAGTGCAGGGGTGTGGCCCCACTGGGCCCGGAGCAACCACCAGGCCCGGGAGAGGGGACGGCTCCAGGAACCACCCGGCACTGGCAGGAAGCACCCGCAGTGCCCACAGGGCAGTCCGGGATCACCCTAAGGCCAAGGCCATGGCCAGGCACTCCGGGAGCCCAAGACGCCGCCTCCGCCAGAGTGGGACCTGGGGTTTCTTTAGAAAAACTTCCGCGGGGTGGTGCTGGTGCCACTCTCCCCGTTAGGCAACCAGGGCGGGGGAGCTGGGGGGTCCACCCAAAGCTAGCGGATGGAGCAAGTGGTGTGGGGCTTGCAAGAGGTGCAGGGTGGGGCTGTGCTGCGCAAGGTGGGATAACGCAGGTGTAGCTGGCTGGTCTAGGGAGGCAGGTGAGGTCTAGGACAGCCTAGGGGCAGTGTGGGGCCGGGTGGAGGGTGTGGTTCAGGCAGGGCGGGGTAAGAGGCAGTCCAGGGTCCTGGGTGGGGCAGGACGGGACTCACAAGAGGTGCAGAGTGGGACAGGGCGGGGCTGTGCATCCAGGGTGGGGTTCACAGGAGGTCCAGGGTGGGACAGAGCAGGGCAGGGCGGGGCGGGGCAAGGCGGGGCTCACAGGAGGTGCAGGATGCTGCGGACGAAGTAGTTCCTGGTGAGGGGCCCGAACAGCTTCACCACGGGGGTCATGTACTTCTGGCCGCTAGGAGAGCGAGTGGGCAGGGAAGAGACTTGCGCTGGCTCCGCCCACTCAGGATGCCACCCCCTTTCCCCCTCCCCCCAGGCCAGGTCCCGCTTCTGCCCGGGGCTGAGGCCCCGCAGCTGGGCAGGCCCGGCCAGCGCTGTCGGGCAGGACACTGGCAGGGCCCAGCTTCGGGCGGGAGGCCAGCAGGGTCGCTGGTCCACGCCGACCGCGCTCAGGACCCGGGCGGCTCACCTGCGCTCCATGGTGGAGCCCGATCTCCTCTTCCCCCGGGGGTACTCCAGCAGGCAGACGAACACCCCCGCCGCGCTGACGCTGGGTTAAGGGACAGCTCTGGCCACGTGGCTGCGCCCTCCCCCTCCCCGCCTGCCTCCTACGCGCCGGGCACCCAGGGCTGGGGGTGGGCAGCTGGGGTGGGCCATGACCAGCATGTGGCCTCGGGTCAGTGGCTTTTGGACCTCCGCCATGGCCAGCTTGTGGCCTCGGGTCAGTGGCTTGGCCCCTCCGAGCCTGGGCCCCAGAGCGGGCCGCCCCGTCCCTCGGAGCAGCAGGTGCGGAAGGATACATGGAGTAGGCACCAAAGTACCACTGCGTGAAGCGCCCGGCGGTGGCCACGATGCCCCCTGCGAGGAGAACTGCAGACCGGCTGAACGTTAAGGCCTGTCCCAGGGCTCACGGCAGGGCCTGCGCCACCCTCTGGGTCCACGATGCCCCGCGGAGTTGCCCTGCAGATGACCCCTCGGAGCAGCAGGTGCGGAAGGATACATGGAGTAGGCACCAAAGTACCACTGCGTGAAGCGCCCGGCGGTGGCCACGATGCCCCCTGCGAGGAGAACTGCAGACCGGCTGAACGTTAAGGCCTGTCCCAGGGCTCACGGCAGGGCCTGCGCCACCCTCTGGGTCCACGATGCCCCGCGGAGTTGCCCTGCAGATGACGCCCCGCACGGGTGGGGGAAGGTCGCATCCCCAGCAAGCCACCTCCTTCAGGACCCGGTGGCCACAGCTGGACGGGGAGCGTGGGAGCTGCGGGGCCAGCGCCTGCGGGGACGCCCTGCTGCCCTGCCCCTGCCACGCTCCGCGGGGACCCCGTGGCACTCCGGGCAGAGCCCTCAGGTCAGGAGCCGCGGTGTGCCTCACCCTGCCCGGCCCCCTCCAGCCCAGCTTGGCCCGGGTCTTGCTCCCCGCCTGTGAGTGCCCGTCCCGCACCCATTCCTCTGCGTGCTCCGGTTGCTTTGCGGTCAGATAAACGTAACGCACCGCTGGCCATGTGGGCCACCTAAGTGCGCCGCTCAGGGGCCCTCAGTCCGGTGGCTCGCTGCCACCTCCGCCGCCCACCTGGGTCCCAGGCACGGGTCCAGGCAGTGACCACAGCCCCAGAGCAAGCTGGGGACCAGCCGGAGCACCCCCCTTCCCCGCCAGGAGCCCCGCCGCTGCTCCCTTGACTGGGTGACCACGCTCCACCCCTGCCGGGTCAGCTGCCGTTTCTCGTCACTGTGCGGCTTGAGCGCAGGGCCGCAGTTCTCCCGCGCTGCGCTGTCCGGAGGTCAGGCTGCCGCTGGAGCTGCTGCTCCTGTCCTCTGAGCAGCAGGACGGTTCCTGGCTGATGCCCGCACGTCTGAATTGGCGTTCTCTTCCTAAAAGGCTTTTTTTCTGGAGAAGGTGTCACTGTCCTGATCCTCCTGCCTCGGCCTCCCAGCTGTCCCACGGCACAAGGCCACCCCAGCTCTCCTGCAGGCTGGGTCTCGCCGTGTGGCCCAGGCCACTGTGTCAACCTGGCCACGTCACTTTCAGCCTCCATGTCTGGAGCGCTTGCGGAGGTGCTGTCCTTTAAGGGGGAACACCCTCGCCCTGGATCCAGGTCGGTCGGCCTTGACTCCGCGCCACGCCCTCTGTCCTGCGGGTCTGCACTGCGTGAGCCACACTAGCGCCATGGCCCCACGACACCCGTGGGTGCTGGCTTTGCCCCACTCACCACGGCGAGGCATTTCTTGCCAACCTACCTCACTCTATCCTTATTTTTTTTAAAGAATTATTTTATTTAACTTTATTTACTTATTTATTTATTTATTTTAACTTGACCAGAGAGGGACAGAGCGAGAGTGAGACCGAGAGAGAGAGAAAGCGAGAAAGCCAGCTGCCAGGTCCGGGGCTCACCAGGAGGCCATGCCCGACCACCACGCCATCTGCTGGCCCTTATCCTCACTTACTGATTTATTTTATTTATTTATTTTTGAGAGGTTTTTGCTATAGGGCGCATGCACTCACCAGAAAGAGAGACAGAGAGATAGAAATCGCCCCCCAAGGGAGATGACCACACCACAATCCCTTCTCCTCCATTCTCCTCTTGGGATTATGGGCATACACATGCATGTGCCTGACATGACTTTCAAGCTGCCGGGTCCAGGACTTGAACTACGTAGGAGTCCAGC
Organism: Tupaia belangeri chinensis; assembly: GCF_000334495.1. NCBI lineage: Eukaryota > Metazoa > Chordata > Mammalia > Scandentia > Tupaiidae > Tupaia > Tupaia belangeri. The sequence continues at coordinate 966,198 of NW_006159850.1, read as the reverse complement.
GCCTTACCTGCTATGCCACCTGCTGGCCCAAGGTTGCCTTTTTTAAGATCCTCAATTGACTTTTTGCAATTTCTTCCTTCTATATATATATATTTTTTTTTTGAGAGGTTTTCGCTATAGGGCACGTGCGCTTGCCAGACAAACAGAGGAAGACAGAGAGAGACAGAGAGACAGAAAGAGAGAAATCACCCCCCAGGGGGGATGGTACCCCTTCTCCTCCATTGTCCTCTTGGGATCTTGGGCACACACGCACACGTGCCCAGCATGAGTTTTAAGCCACCGGGTCCGGGACATGAACCGCGGTCGACTACGTGGGAGTCCAGCAACATAGTCATTACGCTAACTGCTGGTTTCCTCTATATATATTTTAAAGAATTTATTTTTTTAATTCCATTTGTTATTATTATTTTTTAATTTGACCAGACAGAGACAGAGAGAGAGAAAGGGACAGTGAGAAAGCAAGCCGCCAGGTCCAGGACTTGAACCTCACTCAGCCATGTGGGAATCCAGTGCCCTTAGCCACCATGCCACCTGCTGGCCCCCTTGTATATATTTTAAAAGCCTCTGAGGAGGTGATAAAGGGACTCAAATTGGACCAGGAGCTTCCACCATGTCGTCATCTCCTTCCCAGATGGTTCAGGAGCCTGCACTGCATCTCCGAGGGCCCACTGCTCACCCCCACGCTGTCTTCACTCTAATGCTTAGATCGGTTGGTCTTTTGTCCAGCCCTCCCCCCGTTTTAGTTATTACTTATTTACCTCTATTTGTTATTATTATTTTTAACTTGACCAGACAGAGACGAGACAGAGAGAGGGAAAGGGAAAGCAAGAGAGCAAGCACGAGGCCCAGCACCCGAGAGCCACACGGGCGCGTGTGCACGTGTGCCTGAACCCTGAGTGGCCAGAGGACACACGGCAGTGAGACGGTCAGTCCCGGGGGCTCCTTCTCACGTTCTCCAGTGACCCAATGTGTCCTATAGCAAATTCCAAAATAACTGAATAGGGACCAGCAGTTGGCATCATGGCTATGTCGTTGGACTCCCATGTAGTCAACCACAGTTCGAGCCCCGGACCCAGTAGCTTAAACTCACGCCGGGCGCGCGCGTGTGTGTGTGTGTGTGTGTGTGCCCAAGATCCCAAGAGGAGAATGGAGAAGGGATTGTGGCGTGGCCATCCCCCTTGGGGGGTGATTTCTCGCTTTCTGTCTCTCTCTGTCTTTCTGGCAAGCGCACGTGCCTTTTAGCAAAAACCTCTCTCAAAAAAAATAAAATAAGTGAATAAATTTCTAATATTTAAAGCTACTTATTAAATGTACTAAATATACTTTAATGAGTATTACTTAAGTATTTATTAAAATTCCCCTCTGGGACGCCCAGCTTCGGCCTCACCCCGACTCTCTGTTGGGGACTCTGCAGTGAAGCCCTGCTGACCCGTGCCAGCATCTCGGACCCCATCGTTTCCTCTGGGCCGTCTGCCTTCGTCCTGGAGAGTCCTCTGTAACGCGTACACCCTCGTCCTCACATGGCAGCTCACGGACGTGGGTGCGAGGAGACACTCTCCTCTGTGCACCCGAGCAGCAGCCCTCCCTCTGCTGGCATCTGTCACCGATGAGAATCATTCTGTTCTTGGTGTAGCTTTTTTGTTGTTGTTGAAGAGAAGTTTTTGCTATAGGGCGCATGTGCTTGCCAGAAAGGCAGAGACAGAAAGACAGAAAGCGAGAAATCGTCCCCCTGGGGGATGGCCACACCGCAATCCCTTCTCCTCCAATCTTCTCTTGGGATCTTGGGCATGCACGCACACATGCCCGGCGTGAGTTTAAGCCACCGGGTCTGAGATTTGAACCGTGGTCAATCACATGGGAGTTCAGCGACGTAACCATTAGCCATCTGTTGGTCCCATGGTGTAGCTTTTAAGGTTCTCTTTTTTTTTTTTAAGAATTATTTTATTCATTTATTTATTGTTATTTTTTTTAGAGGTTTTTCCTAGACAGACAGAGAGAGACAGAGAGACAGAAAGCAAGAAATCACCCCCCAGGGGGGATGGCCACGCTGCAATCCCTTCTCCTCCATTCTCCTCTCAGGATCTTGGGCACACACGCACACGCACCTGACGTTAGTTTTAAGCCACCGGGTCCGGGACGTGAACCGCGGTCGACTATGTGGGAGTCCAGAGACATAGCCATTATACTAACTGCTGGTCCCAGTCATTATTATTTTTTAAAGAATTATTTTACTTAACATTATTTATTTATTTTATTTTGACCAGAGTGCGAAAGAGTGAGAAAGCAAGCCGCCAGGTCCAGGATTTGAACCCAAGGTCGGTAAAGCAAGCCGCCAGGTCCAGGATTTGAACCAAAGGTCGGCCATGTGAGAGTGCAGTGCCCTTAACCACCATGCCACTTGCCGGCCCCATTATTTTTATGTTGTTAAATTTGACCAGAAGAGAAAGAGAGAGAGAAGGAAGGAAAGTGAAAAAGCAAGCCGCCGGGTCTGGAACTCGAACTACGGTAGACCACGTGGGAGTCCAGTGCCTTAACCACGACACCTCTAGGTTCTCTTTACTGGTCAACATGTTTTTGTTTTTTTTGCCATAGGGCATGTGAGCTTGCCAGAGAGGCAGTGAGGAGGGAGGGTGAGAAATCACCCGGCGGGGGGATGGCCACGCCACAGTCCCTTCTCCTCCATTCTCCTGAGGTTCTGGACACAGACAGGTGCAGGGCGTGAATTTCAAGCCACTGGGCCTGGGACCTGAACCACAGTTGGCCACATGGGAGTGCAACACCACATCATCATGCCACCTGCAGGCCCGGGTCTAACTACTTTTATACTTTTTTTGGTTTTAAGGTGTGTGCACTCACCAGAGACAGAAAGGGAGAGAGGAGTCACCCATGGGTGGCCATGCCAGTCCCTCCTCCATTCCCTTCCTGGGCTCTGGGGCACGCACGCACACGTGCCAAGTGTGATTTCCAAGTCCGAGCCGGGACCAGAACCACAGCTGGCCACACGGGACCCAGCACCTTAACGTCCATGCCAGCATCGGATCACCGAAGCCCTCTCTCATAAGGCCTGAGTGCTGGGGTAGGAGCCCATGGGGTCTGCTCTCCGCTCCCGGGGGCACGCTCTGGGCCCACGCTGGGTCCACACAGCTACCACTTGACCCCTGCTTCCCCCTGCAGAACCCGCCGCCCGCCCGGCCACAGACCCCCTTCGCCCCTCGGC
>NW_006159850.1:961075-962148 GCF_000334495.1 Tupaia belangeri chinensis | reverse complement strand
CGGAAGTGCCAGACTCTCCTCCAGTCTCCCAGCTGGAAGTTCTGCTTCTAAAGCAGCCACCCTCCCGTGTCCAGTGTCGCCGCCGCATCCCGCCAGCAGGGTGTCTGTGTGCTCATGGCCGCAGGGCGTGGGCCCAGCCGGCAGCCTCAGCCTCTGCTGGGGGCCTGGGGGCCCGAGGGCCCGAGTCCCTCCGTGGGCCCGAGCATCCGGCAGCACGGCTCCAGATGTCTCCAGGATTTGCTCCGTGCCTTTTCTACCCAGAGCCCTGGCAGGCCACGAGCCCCCTCGGCCGCAGTGGTGGGGGGGGAGGCTTTCCTCTGCTGTGTGCCCTCCCCCTGCAGCCAGGGAGCAGTTCCACGCCCCAGAGCAGCCGGTGTGGACTTGAGCTGCTCCCACCTTGAACTCTGCGTCTCCCGCCTGTCTTCCCAGCCAGGCTGAACATTAACTCACTGGGTCCGCTTGTCAGCAGTGCATGGGGGCACTTCCTGGTCACCTCCTCTGGGGCAGCTGTGACCCCCAGGGGCCTGAGGACTCGCCCCAGCATCCCCGAACAGAGCAGACTAGGGACGCGACCACGCTCTCGGGGGCTTGCGGTCCCACGGGTGACAGCACCCAGGCACTGAGCTGGGGCAGAGGACATCAGATGCCCCCCTCCTCAGGCTGGCCGGTGGCCGGGAAGTCCTCTCCACGCGGGAGACTGATGCGTTGACAAATGCCCTGGACAGAGGCCCAGGCACCCTCAGGAGCCCGACTGGGAAGGGCACAGGGCAGGGGTGGTGGGCTCCGCCTCCGTTCTCCTATTCTATTTTGCGCTGTTTCTAAACCGGAGAGTCCGCACACTCAGAATGACAGAGGGAGATCGTGCCCCGGTGGGCACGGCCACCTGGCGGTCCCTTCTCCATTTATAACCCATCAGGGTCCCGGGCACACGTGCACACATGTCCAGTGTATTTTTCAAGCTGCCAGAGATAGGATTTGAACCAAGCGGTTGGTCATGTGGGATCTGGCTCCCTTACCCACTAGGCCACAGGACAGCCCCAGCTTCCATCTTAGCAATGGGGGTTTTCAGCAGG
>NW_006159850.1:959756-961054 GCF_000334495.1 Tupaia belangeri chinensis | reverse complement strand
TGACAAAGCCCTGGTTAGGGGACAGAGGCCTCTGGGCCTGCAGGAAGGGCCGCCCACACAGGACGATCCAGGCAGAGGATGTCAGGAGTCTCTAGGCCCCATGACACTGCCCAGCAGACCAGCGTCCCCGTGCTGTGGGCACTGGCTGAGGCTGGGATGGGACGAGAACCCAGGTCCCCCAGCTCCACTTCCTGAGGGAGCTTGGGATGGAGGAGGAAGCTGGCTGTTCGGCAGGGCAGCACCCCTGGCTGACAGCCCGGGCACGGCTGTGGGAGGCGGGAGAAGGGTCTAACCGACCACAGACCTCTCACCGGAGGGTCTCAGCCAGCAGGGCCCAGGGCACACTGCAGGGCCCCTCGCCCAAAGCCTCTGCCCAGAGGGAGGTCTCCCCTGGGCTGCCTGCACTCCCCACTCTCCCAACAGAGGCAGAGGCATGGGGAGCCAGGAGCAGGGGTGCTGGGACCCTCCTCGTGTCCCGCCCCCACCGGGTGCAGCTGCTTCCTGGAGCAGCCCTGCCCAGAGGGAGGCAAAATTGGCGCCCAGGGTCTCCGCTGGCCTCAGCCCACCCCTTCTGTCCTGGCCGGGATGCTACCAGACACGGAGTGGAGGAGACCCACTGCCCCTCACAGCTCCTGGGCAACGGGCAGGGTGTCCAGCCCCACCGTCCTGCCCAGAGGCGGCAGGCGGGCACTCGGTGGTTTCCAGCCGCCTTGTGAAATCCTAGACTTCCGTCTGTGCGGACTCGGGGCTGGGCCCAGATGGAGTGTGTCCCCCATTGGGTAAGCCCACCTCCCCAGCTCAGGGAGCCCCAGCCCTGCCCCAGTTCCTGCCCAGCTGCCTCCAGGGAGCGGGGTCTCTCCGGACCCCAGGGCGGACCCCAGGGCGGCGTCCTCCCTCCGGGGCAGGAAGGGGCCCAGCAGTGCGTGCAGCCGGGTTTTCCCAATCAGGCAGAGCAGTGACTCCCCGGAAACCACAGGGGCCGAAACGCCTCTTCCCTGCCTTGCAACTTCCTCCTTCGGAGGTCAGCTGGGTGTGGGCAGTGCGTGGGGGGCGGTCTGGGGGGATAGGGTCTACGCGGCAGGACGCTGCGGGAGCCAGGGGTCTCCGACTGGGCCTCGGCAGCCGGCAGGCTCCGACCGCTCCGCCAGCTCCAGCCCGGCCCTTCCCCACCCTGCAGCCCGTGGCCCTCGTCTGGGGTCTTGGGCCCACCCCGGCTCCAGCCTCCGCCGCCCCTCCGCAGCCGGGGTCCCGCCCCTCCCGACCGCACTCACTCAGGCCAGACGACAGCGCCTGCTCCT
>NW_006159850.1:956045-959679 GCF_000334495.1 Tupaia belangeri chinensis | reverse complement strand
CGCTGGTCCCGCGCCCGCCGAGCCCGCTCGGCCACGCCCCTCCGCCAGCCACGCCCATAGCCACGCCCCTCCGCCAGCCACGCCCCAGCCACCGGGGGACCTGGTAGGCCCCTCCCACCTTCTCTCCCCATCAGACTCAGACCCTGGCTCAGGGAGCCTCTTGCCAACTGGGGGCCCAGAAAAGGCCTGGCCAAGCACCCCATCCTGCGCCACGTGGGGAACCCTCCCAAGCGGGTTTGCCCAAGCACGCCTCGGCTTCTGCCTCCACCCTGGCCCTGGCAGCGTCACCCCAGGACACCTGGGGTGTTCTGATCCAGGGTGTCAGGGGGAGAAACGTCAGCTTTCTGACCAGGCAGATGGGCCTGGCCACAGGCCTCTCGAACCAGGCGGTGGTCACCCAGGGCAGGCAGTAGGGGCCGAGGGCCCCGGAGCGGAGGGCCAGGCCCACGACCTCCAGCTGCCTCTGTGCTGCAGGGGATGCAGGTGTGCCCCCATGATGGCTCCTGGGGATCCCCGCCAGGACATGGCCTCCCACAGAGAGCCTTGAAGCAGTCAGTGCAGTGGCTGCAGGGCACGGGGGGGGGGGGGGCTCTTCACACAGGCAGTCTACTGCAGGGCCGCAGAGAAGGGGCCTGGGCCGGCCAGCCAGGACAGGCTCCTTAGAACCATGGCATTCACAGAGACCAGCAGTTAGCATAAAGGCTATGGACTCCTACGTGGTTGACCACGGTTCACGTCCCGGACCCGGTGGCTTAAAACTCATGCCGGGCGCGTGTGCGTGCGTGGCCAAGATCCCGAGAGGAGAATGGAGAAGGGATTGCGGCATGACCATCCCCCCTGGAGGGGTGATTTCTCGCTTTCTATCTGTCTCTGTCTCTATCTGGCGAGCGCACGCGCCCTATAGCAAAAACCTCTTCTCCCACCCCCCCAGAAAAAGAACCACAGGACTCAGGTGGCATAGCGGTTATGCCACTGGACTCCCACGTAGTCGACCATGGTTTGAGTCCAAACCTGGCAGCTTGAACTTACCTGGGCATGTTGGCTTTGCCCCCCTAAAACAACACAGAACAGCCGGTCACCGCGTGGGGTCTTCCTGACTCCCACCTTCACGTCTACCCTTTCTCTATCCACAGCCCCTCCCTTCGGAGTGCCCTCTCTCTTTGCCCTCAGGCTGGGGCACCCCATCCCATCCCGGTGAGGGCTGCTCACCCTCCCCGCCCACGATGCTGCAGGGAAGGAGCACACGGACAGGTCGGCAATGTCGGCAATGCTGGGTTTATTCCCAAGGTCACGGGGCCCACAGCACAGTCGAGGCCCCGTCCCTGCCAAGGCCACCTGCCGGGATGCCTGAGGCCCTTCAGAGAGAAGTGTTCCAGCCAGCACGCCCCTGCCACGAGGAGGGACGGCCCAGAGTGGGCCAGAGTTGGGGCGGGGGCCCTCCTGCCCCAAGGCACCAGTGCTCCACACCTAACCGGCTCCCAGACTAGAGCCCACCCTTAGGACACTGGGTGTAGGCGGGCAAAGGACAGGCACTTGGGCTCCTAGCCCAAGCCAGCGGTCCCCGCCTCCACCCCTCCCGGGGCTCAGCCCCGTCGCCAGGAGGCAGTGGGCCCGTCATGGAGGCGGTCAGGCACCCAGCTTCGGCAGGCCGTCAGGGCCCAGGAGGTGAGTGTGGGGGTCGTCCAGCACTTGAGGCCCAGGCCCCACCTGGGAGAAGAAGAGATTGGTGTCAGTCACCGCCCCAGGAGGCAGGTGGATCACAGAGGGACAGGGCATCACCTCTTCCCACCTTCCCCTTAAGTCAGGGTCAGTCACTGAGCACGGATGGGACCTCACACCCCTTGTCCGGGCAGACCCACCCATTCTGCCTCGTCAGCACCTGAATCACCCCGACCGAGGGAGGGATGGGGAGTCGGACAGCCCCAACACACAGCCCTGAGCTATGGTCTCCGCGGTGGAGTGCAGGGAGGTGGGGAGGGGTGCAGCCACGGCCAACAGCCTCTGTGAGCGGGGTCTGGACAGGAAGTAGGGATCCCCATCTGGGCCCCAGGGCTGAGGCTGCACCCCACAGGTCACCCCAGGGCTGCTGTCCAGATGAGTGATGTGTCCCCATTCATCTCCACAAGGGGGTCCCACCCAGCCCCAGCCCAGCCGCCAGCCACGCTCGGTAACCAGGGAGCTGACGGTGTGCCTCGGCCGCCGTGGAGCCAGCACGGGCGAGGGCGGCTGCCGGAGCCGCGAGGCCCAGAGTTGGTGGCCGCGCAACTGCCAGGCTCACCTGAGTGGCGATGACGTATCTGATGGCACCAGGGCTGGGCTCCATTGCCAGCGCCGCCTTCAGTTCCTCGGAGAGGAGGGCGGGCCCCACCTGCAGCCCCTTCAGGAACCTGAGGGTGGACCAGGCGGCCGGGACTCGGTCACGGGGTGCCATGGGCAGAGCCGCCTCCCAGACCAGCGCGACCTCGGCTCCAGGGCTGGAGCTGACATCCCGGGGTGGCTGGGTCATGGGGGAGCCAGGCAGCGGCTGCACCCCGTGGCTCATCACCCGGCAGTGGACACTCAGGGACCGGACACGGAGCGGTATGTGTGTTTTACCAACACGACAGTGAGGCAGGGTGCCGAGGGCCAGGTGGGCTCTCTGGAAAAGGCTCTGAGCTTTCAGGAGGTTCTGGGCTTGCTCCTGGCGCGTGGTTCCTGGGCCCCAGGGCACCACGGCAAGGACTGGTCACCTTCCCAGGCAAGGAGGGTCAGGGAGCAGCCCCATGGGGAGAGGCCTTGGGAGAGCAGGCAGGCGTGTAGTCTGCCGCCTGTCCCCACGGCCAGGTGACAAACGCTCTCAGCCCCGAGACCTCCAGGAGGGACAGATGGAAGTCCCACACTCTCCAAGACCGTCCTGGCGGGGGGAGGGGGAAGGACAGGGGAACAAGGACCAGGCGACCACTGGAGGGCAGCGGCCCGCTACCCACCCTGACAGGCTGGGCCTGGGCCGTGCTCGGGGCCAGGACACGGCAGTCGGACCCAGCCAGAGGTGGCACCCAGCGCAAGAGAGTGACAGTGGGCACCGTGCAGGGCCCAGCCTCGTTCTGGTAAAGGGAATCAGCTGTTGGAACCCTCCTCCTTGGAAGGTAAGCCACAGCCCCAAGACACGCCACGCGAGCACCTGGGGGAGCTGGGGCTCCCAGCGGCCATTCTCTGGGAGTGGTCACGCGTGTGTGGCTGTAGCCCACAGAGGCATGACATGGCAGGGCCCGCTGCTGGGGTCCAGCCCTGGGCCAGCCATCCTGTCCCGCAGGTGCTCCTGGTACCCTCTCCAAGAAAGGGGGTGCAAGGACCAGCACTCACTCGTCTGCATTCGACGCAGGGGGGAAGCTGTGCCTCACGGCAGCCACGAACTCAGCCACGGTGTCGTCCAGGGTGAAGACCACAGCATTTGGGCCTGCATCAAACGTGTACGCCGCCTGGAACCCACAGTGTCACCATGCCACTCACTCGGGCCCCACACCTCGCGGGGTCCCTGTGGCCAAGCCCGAGTGGAGGGCATCCCCACAAGCGTGCATGTGTGGCCTCGCGGGGACTGAGACGCAGGCCAGCTGGGACCCCGCGGGCAGGGAGCACTGTCCTTTCTCCACTGGCT
>NW_006159850.1:953467-954682 GCF_000334495.1 Tupaia belangeri chinensis | reverse complement strand
CCCCACCCGCACCTGCCACAGCACCTTGGTCTGGCCGTGGTGGGCGTTGAAGCAGTGCACCAGGTGCATGATGCGCCGGGAGGTGTCGCTGAGGTAGGAGATGGGTGGGAAGGTGTCCAGGCACGTGGCGTGGAACTGGTTGCTGTCCCGCATGGTCAGCTGGGCGAAGCCCGGGAAGTCGCGCTCCCGAATGCAGTGGATCATCTCCGCCATGCGCGCCGGCACCACCGATTCGGCCCGGAACTGCAGGGCAGAGGCCATGCTGCAGCCCACGCCGGCTCGCTGCCCCGTGGCACCCCGCGGCACCCCCCTTACCCTGAGCAGGGGACTGGTCTCCACACTGGTCCGCATGCCAGCCGTACTGCCCGTCGGCTTCCTCTCGGCGCTCACCTGTGCCAGGACACAGCTGAGCCGGGCCCTGTCCCAGCTGCGCCACATGGCGGCATTGGGGCTCTGGCCAGGGCAGATACCTGGCGGCCAGGACTCCCACTGGGGTCTCTCATGCGCCCCGCCAGCCCACAGCCCAGTGACAGTCGGACGAAAGGCCCGTCCCACTCACCACGAGGATGAGCACGCGTAGTTCAGGCCAGTGCGACTCAGGGGCCACCTGCCGGGCGACGCTGTCCTTCCCATCAGCCTGCTGCCCCATCTGCCACTCCACGAAGCCCCCATACAGGCTGCGGCAGGCCCTGCCCGAGCCCCGACGGGCCACCTCTGAGAGGTCACTCTCAACCCCGTAGACCCGGGCCAGAGCGTAAGCTGCAGGCGTAGGAAGAGGGTAGGCGCTCGAGACGGCGTGGGCCTGCCCCTCACACCACTCAGCGGGGGCGCAGTGCCGGGAGGGCCGGGAAAGGCTGCCCCGGGACCTACACGGGCTGGGCTTTGGACGCCGTGGGCGAAGCACGGTCTGAGGTCGCCTGGGCACAGACCGTGGCTCGGAGGCCCAAGGACATGTGTGCAGGTGGCTGCAGAGGGAGGGCCGGGGGTGCCTGGGCCTAACCAAGCCTCCAACGGCAGGATCTGGAGCAGGGCCACGAGGAGACCTTCCTGCCCCAGGCTCCTGCACGGGCCGCATGTCTCCAGAGGGGCACCCCACCCGTCACCACAGGCGGGTCCTGTTGGGCCAGTAAGTGTCAGAGCGGAGAGCGGAGGGCAGCACGTGCTGTACCCCAAGCAGGGAGAGGCCCCGATGAGGGGAGGCTGGGCGGGCGGACC
>NW_006159850.1:947957-953451 GCF_000334495.1 Tupaia belangeri chinensis | reverse complement strand
AGTGGGATACAGCCGTGCCTGAGGCCGCCATGCCCCCTAAAGCCTCAGCTCTGAGTCAAGAATCCCTTCTCTAGGTGCAGCCCCGGAAGGGGCTCCTGCCGCATATGGCCTTTGGGGCCCACAGGTGAAAGGACCAGAAGCACCCTAGCACTCAGACGGCCCTGGGGAGGGGCTCCTGGGCACAGCCAGAGCGAGCACTCCCGTCCTCAGCACCTACCTAGACAGGCGTAGCCCGCAGCTGAGGAGGCCAGGCCGGCGGCCGTGGGGAAGTTGTTCACTGAGGCGACGTGCACCTTGTAGCTGAGGCTGAGGGGCGGTGAGTCCCTGTCCCGTGTGCTCCTCCGCTTCCGGGCCAGACGGCGGACTGTGGGGGAGGTGCGAGCGTGGGTGGCATATGGGCAGACACAGCCCGTCCCGGCATCCAGGCAGGACTATCCCTACCTGCACGCCAGCTAGAACCCGCCCTGCCTGGAACTGCCCACGCAAACTTCCCGGGGAGCCCACCGGCACAGGTGGCCATGCGCCCACCGTGACAGGAGGGGTCCAGGGCCAGAGCCCCCTTGGCACCCGACACTCACACCCACCAAGGGCAAGGAGGGACGGCTGGTGGGGCCCACTCACTCTCCCTGAGGCAGGCCTGCAGGCGAGGCTGCCCCACGTCCTCCTCCTGGCCGTTCAGCCAGAGCCTGTCCGCAGTGAAGTCCTTGCTGAGCACAGCCGTGGTGGTGGTCTTCAGCTACACGGAAGGCAGGGCCAGTCGGGGTCAGCCAGGGCTCTGCCGAGACCACGCGCACAGCCCTCCTGGGTACCTACGTGGGCAGCGCCAGCCCTGCTGGGGACAGACAGACCTAGGCTGGCCCAGGATCGGGTGGTGGGGAAGCTGCAGGCCAGACGTCCAGCCTAGCCACCATGACTCAGGGGCACGGGCATGTCCTGCACAGGGACACCATTTCCAGGGAGATCCTGGGCACTGTGAATGTGTACACGTGTGTACATGACGAGACCCGAGCACACGCGTGTGTCAGGCATTCCTGGCTCCTGGTCTGTGAGGACATGTGTGCTGGCTGCAGACTTGCCGCGAACGCTTCTGGCTGTCAGATTGGAGCTCTGCTAGTGCCGCCTGGCGGAGTGTGGTCGGGACTCACCTGGTCCTGGTGCAGGGTGACACTCAGAGAGGAGTTGATGGGCAGGACGAGCTCCTCGTCACGCTTCCCCCCTGGAACAGACGGCCAGAGGCCAGGCCATGGGTCACCAGCCCACTCCCACAGCCCACCTCCCACCTCAGCCCCTGCTTTTGCACTGCCCCTCTAACTCTTCCTTCTCCTGCTATGCCCCTGCCTCCAGGAAGCCCTCCTGGCCTGCTCCCCACCTCACTAAGCCCAGGTTCTCCAAGTCCCAAAGCTGAGGGCAACCCACCTGCATGCACAAACCCACACACCAACAGATGCTGCTAGGTACGGAGCACCAGACTGCGGCTCCACCTGGCCCCGGTCTGTCCTTGCACACAGCAGGACCCCAGTCCCTGGAAACTCTGTCTCCCTGCACACACTTGCTTACCATGCCCACTCCCCGCATATTACAGCAAACAAAGGCACCCTTCCCAAAAGCCCAGAATGAAACATTTCCACCAGGGAGGACTGCACTGTGCTTTATTCAAGAGCATTTACTTGGAAAGCTCTCTGCCAAGCACACACAATGTGCTCAGCATTGCAAGAGGCGAGGTCTCTGGGACTACAGCAATTACAGGACTGTGTTTGTAATTCACAGACACCGTTCTACACAGCACTGAGCCATCTCTTCAGCATTGAGACACTCCTGAGAGGCCAGAGGCTGACTCTTGTTTCCAGAAAGCTGGAGGAGATACACTATTCCCCATTCTACCCGCTCAGCATGACCACAAGTCCTGGTTGCCACAGCGAAAGTGAACACAAGAGACACTCAGAACTGAGAAAAGGCGGCCTAGCCAGGGATCTCAGGTCCACGTGTGCTGAATTCACATGACGCTAATGGGAGAAACCAAACAGCTGAATAAACAGGGAGATATACCATGTTCATGGATTAAAAAGATTCCACATAGCTAAAGTAACCATTCTTTACATATTGTGATGCAGGTTTAACTTAACATATGTCAAAACACAAGCAAGAATTTTTGTAGTATACAAGTAATTCTAAAATTTAAATCCAGGTAACCCATTTTGAAAGGAATAAAGTGGAAGGAGGGCCAGCAGCTGGATCCCACATGGCCAACTACACAGTTCAAGTCCCAGATCTGGTGGCTTGAAAAACATACCAGGTAGGGAGCAGATGGCGTAGCAGTTACGTCACTGGTCTCCCACATGGCAAATTACAGTTCTAGTCCCAGATCCGATGACTTCGAAAATCACACTGGGTGCAAGTGCTTGCATGCCCAAGACCCTGGAAGCAGAATGGAGGAGAGGGATTGTGGCGTGCCCCCACCCCACAGGTGATTTCTCACTTTCCCTCTCACTGACTCTGTCTCTCCGGCGAGCACACATGTGTGTGTGTGCCCAAAATCCTGAGAGGAGAGTGGAAATGGGAGTGTGGTGTGGCCATCACCCCTGGGAGCACGGTGGCCATCACCCCTGGGAGCACGATTTATCACTTTCTCTATCGATCTCTCTCTCTCTCCAGTGAGCACATGAACCCTTAAAACAAAACAAAAACAAAAGAGAAGGAATGAGCAGTACTCTATTTCAAGACTTACTGTGCAACAACCACAATACTCCTGACAGCGTGGCAGTGGGGAGTGGGCGAGGCAAGCAGAGATCTAAGAGACAGAATGAGAAAGAGGCCCACCAGTACGCACCCAAACGATTTCAACAAAAACGCAAAAGCAACTTCAAGGAAGAAGGACAGCCTTTTCAGCAAATGGTTCTGGAATAACTGGACATTCATGGGGGTGGCAGGTCATAAACCTGTGTGAGATTAACTTAAATGGACCACGGGTTTAAATGCAAATTGCAAAACTATAGTTTCAGGAAAATCCTCAGAAACTCAGGCTAGGCAAAGAGTTCTGAATTGACACCAGAAACAGGACCCAATGAAGGAAATACAGACACATCGTTTTTGTTTTGTTTTGTTTTGTTTTGTTTTTGAGAGTTTTTTGCTACAGGGCGCATGCACTCGACAGAGACAGACAGCGAGACAGAAAGTGAGAAATCACTCCCCAGAGAAGATGGCCACACTGCAATCCCTTCTCCTCCATTCTCCTCTCAGATCTTAAGCACACGCACACATCCTGACGTGAGTGTTAAGCTGCCGGTCGTGGACTCGAACTATAGTTGACCATGTGGGAGTCCAGCAACATAACCATTATGCCATCTGCTGGTCACAGACTTTATTTTTTAAGAATTATTTTATTTAACTTTATTTACTTGTTTGTTTATTGACTTGATCAGAGAGAGGGAGAGAGAGAAAGCAAGCTGCCAGGTCTGGGGCTCGAACTGTGGTTGGCCATGTGAGAGTCCAGCACCCTTAACCATACCACCTGCTGGCCCTGAATTCATTTTCTTAAAGAGTTTTTTTGCTATAAGGCACATGCACTCACCAGAGAGAGAAAGTGAGAAATCACTCCCCACATCCCGAGGGTGGCCATGCCACAATCCTCTCTCCTCCATTCTTCTGGAATTTGGGCACATACGCACACGCACCCGGGATGAGTTTCAAGTCTCTAGGTCCAGGACTCGAACCATGGTCGGCCACATGGAAGTCCAGCACCTTAACCACTATGTCACCTGCTGGCCCCCGGACTTCATTATTAGTCTTTTGTTTGAGACCAGTAGATGGTGTAATGGTTATATCACTGGACTCCCACATAGCTTACTGCAGTTCAAGTCCTGGACCCAGTGGCTTAAAACTCACGCCAGGCGTGTGTGCGTGCACGCCCAAGATCCCAAGAGGAGAATAGAGGAAAGGGATTGTGGCATGACCATCCACCTTGGGGGTGATTTCTCACTTTCTGTCTTTCTCTCTGGTGAGTGTATGCGCCCTATAGCAAAAATCTCTCTTAAAAAATAAATAACACAGCGAGCGCATGTGGGCACGTGTGCGTGCATGCCCAAGATCCCAAGAGGAGAGTGGAGGAGAAGGGATTGCAGCGCAGCCATCCCCCCTGGGGGTGATTTCGCACTTTCTGTCTCTCTATCTCTCTGGCAAGCACACACACCCTATGGCAAAAATCTCTCTATAAATAAATAAATAATAAAACAATGTCCTTTGAGAACATAGACAAGCCACTGGTTGGGCAAGAACCTCCACGCAGCTCCTGGCCGGCAGGGGACCAGCACGTAGAAGGAGTCTCAAAACCCAGCAGCAGAGGGGCCAGCTACTGGGCTCGAGTGTGGCAGAGGATGCAGAGGTGGCCTGCTCCGAGGACGGCGTGGCAGACAGCCCGCCAGCCGTGGGGATGTGAGCTAAAGCCACATACGCCATCAGGATAACTAAGACGAGCAGCGGTGACAAGACCCACGGCCGAGGGTGCAGACACTGCCCATAGGCACCCTGTTTCTGGACAAGGGGAGAAGACAGCGTGCACCTTCCATGTGAGTCCACAACGGCACCTCTGGGTCTTGGGGAAGGAGGCCTAATGTCCTCGCAGAGACCTGTCCACACCACCACGGCAGCTCCGTGCTGACAGCCAACTGCAACCCCCACGTGTCCCTCAAGGGCTGAGAGCTCCGAGCTGCATGGCAGTGACAGGAGACCAAGTGCTGGCAGCCAGAGCCTGGGAAGTTCCAGAGACAAGCCAGCACCAGGCTGCCACTGCAGGCCGCAGGCTGCCCAGTGCTCCTCTTTAAGACTGACCTCCCTGTGGGGTCCCCTGCCTCAGCCCCCAAGCTGGGACCTAGGCATGGGCCTTGCAGGAGATCTAGCCTGCTCCCCTATTCGTAAGATATTCTTGAGGGACCAGAACCAGCAGATGGCGTAATAATTACATCGCTGGACTCCCTGGTAGTCCACTGTGGTTTGAGTCCCAGACCCAGAGGCTTAAAACACACCAGGTGTGTGCACGAGCATTCCCAAAATCCAGAGAGGAGAATGGAGGACAAGGGACGGCCAAGTGGCTCTCTCCCCTGGGGGGTGATTTCTTGCTTTCTGTCCCTCCGCCACACACCCTATAACAAAAATCTCTCTCTTTAAAAAAAGTGACAGAATCGTAGCAATAGAGAAGGGGAGGGGGGGTCTACCTGAACTGAGGAGGGGACAGACAGGTGAGAAGGGGCACCTGAGGGCTGTGGGGGTGGGCTGGCGCTCAGAACCCAGGCCGCCAGTGTGGACGACACGGCTATTTTCTACATGCACGTCGATCTGCAGTGACCGCAGGGTAGGAAGTAACGACACCGAAAGGCCAGGCGCCCAGGGCTGCAGGTGACCGGCAGCTCCCAGCCTAGCAAGGGCCAAGCCGATCCGGGCCGACCGAGAGGAGGGAGGCAGAGGCCTGGCCGGGCCACCCTTCCACTCCCCCAGCCGCGCC
>NW_006159850.1:935654-939335 GCF_000334495.1 Tupaia belangeri chinensis | reverse complement strand
GTGGGGCCTCGCGGGGCGGGGCCGGGGCGGGGCCGTACTGCGCTCGGTGTGGCCCGCGGCCCGGGGTCTTCAGAGAGCTGCCCTTTAAGCAACGGCTTCCCATGTCGCCCTCCCCTTCCTAATGTGTTTTCGCCGTTAAAACGGATCAGAATCCAGGAAGCAGAGCTGGCCGGGCGGATCTGGACCCGCCTGCCCGCCTGCAGCTCTGCGTGTGCATGTTGGACACCTGCTGTCCCACGTGCGGGCCCGTCCAGCCTGCCCCCTGGTGGACAGCAGGGTGGGTGCGGGCGGAGTTTTCACTCGTCGCCGGGCCGGCCACGCGGGAGCCTTCCACGGCGTCGTGCAGCCTGCCCTGCGTGGTGCAGCCACGCCCAACTGTGCTCCGGGAGAGGGCGGTCTACCCCCAGGTCTCTTGAACATGCAAAGCTCCCCACAAGCCCTGGCGTCTTGTTCAGGGCTCAGGCGCTGTGAGAGGACAACGCTGTGCCGCTGGGAGTCTCCCCCAGGTTGATGTAGGGAGGTGGGGGGCAGCTGGTTAAGCCTCAGGAGATAGAGCCCAGGAGGGTGACCTGGCCGCTGATGACTCAGACGACCTGGATCAAAAGTTACAGACCTTCCGGGGACCAGCAGATGCTGTAATGGTTATGTCGCTGGACTCCCACGTACTAGATCAGTCCAGTCCAGACCTCCTGGTTTAAAACTCATGCTGGGGGGCCGGGGTGGTGTGGTGGTTAAGGCCTCTGGACTCCTACACGGTGGGCTGTGGATCGAGTCCCAGTGGCTTTCTCACTTTCCCCCCTCTCTCTCTCTCACTCTGTCCTTCTCTGGTCAAATTTTAAATAAATAAATAATGTTAAATAAATCATATAATTTTAAAAGAGAATTATTTATTTAATTTTATTTATTCATTCATTCGTTCGTTCATATATTTTTTACTTTGACCAGAGAAAGACAGACACACACACAGAGAAGGAAAGTGAGAAAGCAAGCCACCAGGTCTGAGACTTGGACCGCGGTCAGCCATGTGGGAGTGTCAAGTGCCTTAACCACCATGCCACCTGCTGGCCCCATTAATATAATTCTTTAAAACGAAAACCTCACATTGGGTGCATGTGTATGCGTGTCCAACTCCCAAGAGAAGAATGGGGTGGGGTGGCCTGGCGGCCATCCCCTGGGGCTGACTTCCCGGGGTGGCCATGCACCTTGTAGCAAAAACCTCAAAAAGAAAATCAACTTTGCCGACTGTGACTGCAGGCCTTCGAGCCTCTCTGTCCTCTCCAGCCTCCCCTGCCTCCACCCCTTTCCCTCGGAGCTGTGCTTTTACCTTCACTTAACAACTCACCTCTTCCTTTTGCTATCAGCATGTCTTGTTCACGGTCCGAAACACCGAGACCTGGGTGTCCTCACAGAAGCCATCCCGCAGTGCTGGCATCTGTCCCTTGTCCCAGGCTCCAGCGACTCTGGGTGCCCGTGGCAGGCAGGGATGGAGGCCTGAGGGCTGGGTCTGGCTGGTCTGCTGGGAGGGGACATGCCCCATTGGGGAAGTCCTTGGGATCAGAGGGGACATCAGGGGCTGCTTCGTGTCCTGCTGATGGCCGACTCCCCGGAGATAAGCACCCCACCCCAAATCCCTCTCCTTTAAAAGTCCCTGATGCCTTGGGCCAGCAGATGGCATAATGGTTACGTCACTGGACTCCCACATGGCTGATGTGGTTCAAGTCCCAGACTTGGTGGCTTCAAGCCTACACTGGCACATGTGCATGCATGCCCAAGATCCCAGGGGAGAAGGGATTGCGGTGTGGCCATCCTCCCTAAGGGGTGATATCTTGCTCTCTGTCTCTGCCTCTCCAGTGAGTGCACGTGCCCTATAGCAAAAATCTCTCTAAAAGAAAAAAGTCCCTAAGGCCCACACCTCGGGGCCAATGCCCCTGCCTCCCTTTGGAAAGTGAATAAACCTTTTTCTATCCATTACTCTGAGTCTGAATTCTCTCACAGCCCATGACATAGGTCCCCTGACGAGGGAAGGACGGGACGAGAGTGTGCGTAGGGACCCCACCAGTCCGACTGGCGAGAAGTGGCACCTCTGGCGTGGCCGTGTCTCGGTCGGTCACCATTCTAACGTCTCTGGGGGCCACTTGTCTGCCTCACACAAAGCCGCTGGGACTTCCTCTGCAGAGCTGAAGGTGGGTTGCTGTACACACAGTCGTGGTGGGCACGCTGTGGCACACTGGGCTGGCCAGGACAGGGCGGGGCTCAGGTCACCTCAGGCGGTGTCCCCCCGTTGGTGACTGCAGAGAAGAGAGGCCTGATGAAACAGCGGCTGCTGGGCATGAGCTGCAGCTTTTCCCGTCTTACGGGACTTACCGGCTCTGGTGTTTATAATCAGCCTCGCTGGGAGTGCGTGCGATCGCCCAGGAGACAGAGAGAGGGAGAGGAATCATGCCCCAGGGGAGGCCACGCTGCAATCCCTTCTCCATTCTTCTCTCGAGATTTTGGGCATTCACACGCACCCAGCGTGATTTTCAAGCTATGGGGTCCAGGACTCAAACTGGTAAGCTAGCTATGTGGGAGTCCAGCACCTTCACCCCATAGGTGCATGATTTTAAAGGTCAATTAATAGGGACCAGAGGGTGGCGTGGTGGTTAAGGCGCTGGGCATGCCCACGTGGCCTACCGTGGTCCAAGTCCCAGACCTGGTGGCTTGCTTTCTCACTTCCCCTCCCTTTCTCTCTCTCTGTGTATCTCTCTCTGGTCAAATTAAAATAAATGAATGAATAAATAAATTAATAATTCTGAAAGAAGAAAGAAGAAAGAAAGAAAGAGAAAAAGTCAATTAGCGATTGGGCACAGTGGTGCTTGCCTGTAAATCCAGCCACTTGGGAGGCAGAGGCAGGAGGTTGGCAGCTGGAGACCACTTTGTGTCGAGTGCTGTGGGCCAGTGCCCGCTGGTCACAGAGGGAGCAGTGCACCCACAGCAGGGACCTTAAAGCGGACACTCACACGTCACCCCGGTGTGCTTGGCTGCACAGGGTCTCAAAGGCTATGGTGGCCGGGCAGGAAGACAAGTGAGTCTGGAAGGCCGGGTGTCGAGGCAAGACCAAGAGGGGGCGCCAGACTTCCTCCTGCTCAAGGCCCCTCCGTCTGACAGGGAGCACTGGAGGGGATGCGGATCCTGGTGACAGGTCGGGGTAGGAGCCCGCCTGCTGCACTGCTGCTGCGCCCAGGGATGTGGGTGCGGTGCTGCAAGTGCGAGAGCCACTCACGTAGAAAGACCGGGAAGGGCAGGCCGGCCTGTGGCCGGGGCCAAGGGCGCCGGACCCATGTGGCCGACCTGTCAGACCCTGGCCCTGCCCCCACGCACTGAAAGGTAAGAGCATGTGTGCCCAAAACCCCAGGGGAGAGGAGTGGAGACGGGGTCACCGTTTGACCACTTCGGGGGGCTCCTGCCTCCTCTTCCCTGACAGACAGAAAAGGGGAGTGGGTGCGAGCACACAGCTCTGGGGTCAGACAGACCCGTGGCGATAAGTTTCTGGGCTTGGCTTCTGCATGTGTGACACGGAGCGGTGCTCCCACCCGAGGTGTAGACGTCGTGGAGGCTGCCCGCCCGGGGCTCGGAGGTGTAGACGTCGTGGAGGCTGCCCGCCCGGAGCTCGGAGGTGTAGACGTCGGGGAGGCTGCCCCC
>NW_006159850.1:920053-935560 GCF_000334495.1 Tupaia belangeri chinensis | reverse complement strand
TAACAGACGGCCAACACTCGGCAGGGCCAGGCACTTGGGGAGTGCAGGCAGGAGGGCAGCAGAGGGGCACCCGCTTTCCCACATCTGCAGCCACCACAGTCACCACAACCCAGGGCAGTCCTGGGCACGGCCTGGGGGCGGGAAGGCAGAGCACGGAGAAGGGACCGCGGGTCTGTGGCTCCAGAGCCATGGCCAACCACAGCTTGGGTCGGAGTCCACCCACCGCAGCTCCAGTGCGTGCCCAGTGAGGACCCGGAGGGGAGGGAAGGGGACCATGCCATGGAGAGCCTGTCCAGGGTCCTCTCTCCCCATCTCTTTTTCTTATAAAAGAAATACATTTTTGGGGGGGAGAGGTTTGGTATAGGGCGCATGTGCTCGCCAGAAAGACAAAGAGACAGAGAGACAGAAAGCGAAAAATCACCCCCAGGGGGGATGGCCACGCCGCAATCCCTTCTCCTCCATTCTCCTCTTGGGATCTTGGGCACGCATGCACACGTGCCCCAATGTGAGTTTAAGCCACCGGGTCCAGGACTTGAACTGCGGTCAACTACATAACTACATGGGAGTCCAACGACATAGCCATTACGCCAACTGCTGGTCCCAAGAAGTAAATGTTTTAAATTTTATTTTTTATTTATTTATTTTTTAGAAAGAATTTTGCTATAGGGTGTATGTGCTCGCCAAAGAGACAGAAAGTGAGAAGTCACCCCCAAGGAGGGATGGCCGCGCCGCAGTCCCTTCTCCTCTGTTCTCTCAGGATCTTGGGCACGCACACGGGCGCCCAGCGTGTTTTAAGTGCTGGGTCCAGGACTAGAACCGCAGTAGTCTACATGGGAGCCCACGGACATGACCATTACACCGTCCGCTGTTCCCAATAAACGCTTTTCAAGAAGAGACTAGTCTTGGGGACATATGCAGGGTGAGGAGCCGGTCCCCGGAGGGGGTGCAGTGCAGGCAGCTGGGTTGTGAGGCCTCCCTCGGGGCTGGGAGCCCCTCTGGACACCACTGCTGAGAGATAGCGGCACCTGCAGGCTGGCCGAGGCCGGGGAGCTGCCGGGAAGGTGGGAGACGCTGAGAGTAGAGACAGGAACCTCGAACAGGCAGGCAGGGCCCGGGCCCACGGTGGGGTCACAGCCACCCAGCTTTCACCAAGAGCCACCCGCCTCAGGGTTGGAGACAGCCAGAGCTCGGGAAAGCTTCTGAGTGCTAAGAAAATGCAGGCGCCTGGCCAGGCCCCACACTGCAGGGGTAACCACTCACCCAGACATGTCCCTCGGCAGAGAGCCAGCCCATGGCTCAGACTGCTGGGTAAAACCCCCTGACGAGGGGCCGGCAGGTGGTACAGTGGCTGGGGCGCTGGACCCCCACACGGTTGATCATGGTTTGAGTCCCAGACCCAGCAGCTTGAAAATCACACTGGGCGTGTGCGTGCCTGCCCAGAACCCCAACCAGAGAACGGAGGAGAAGGGACTGTGGTGTGGCCGTCCCCCGGGGGGTGACTTCTCACTGTCCCTCTCTGTCTCTCCCCATTGAGCATAGGCACCCTTTGCCAAAACCTGACGGGAGCCCCGAGTCCAGTCCTGTCTCAGGACCCCTCTCAGGAGCCTTCTCTGTCAGCGACCCCCACTTTACTCACTCACGCACTCGGTCAGCTCTGAAACCCCGCAACAGAATGAGTGGCCGTACCGTGGGGCCTGCCCACCTTTGAAGGCCTCCTGTCGGACAGCCCTGTGGCCTGGTGGTTACGGCAGCCGGATTTCACGTCTGTCCCAGACACGGCAACTCAAGAAACACCAGGCAGGTGTGCGCACGCCCCAAGTCCCCGACGGAGAGGTGGAGGGGTGACTGCAGCGTAGCCTCCCTTGGGGTGCTCCCTCTACCCCCACCTCTCTCTCTCCGAGGTGCACACACCCTCTAGGCAGGGGGGCAGGGAGAGGAGAACAAGCCACTGTCTCTTGCAGCAAAGGGCGTCAGAGCATTGCTGGGCCGGGGCCTCGGTGGCCACTGGCCTGGAGGGGTTCCCACAGCCACCTGGGGGTGGAAGGAAGCCCTCCTTCCACCTGGGCCTGCAGCACTGCTCCCGGTCCTGGGGAGGACCACGCGAGGCGCTTCTTCCAACGCAGCTTTGAAGGGGGGACGTCCGGGCCAGACCGTGTGCCCCCACTGCCCCCGGAACCCACGCGTAGGAGTCCCACCCCAGGGCCTCCTCCAACGGGGCCTCTGGAGAGAGAATTCAGGTAAGATGAAGTCTTTAGGGAGGGCCCTAGTCCAACCTGACCAGGGAAAGGAGAAAACAGGACGCAGCCCCTATGGAGGGAGACCACCTGAGGACACTGGTGGCCGGGGACTCAGGAGACACCACCGATCACAGAAGGCCAGCCTCCAGCTCGTAAGAAAGCCTGTGGCGAAGCAAACGCACAGCTGCAGTGACACGGCACGGTCCCCGGCACAGCCACGGTGACGCGGCGCGGCCCCCGGCACAGCCACGGTGAAGCCGCACAGGCCCCGGCACAGCACAAGGCGTCCGAGGTCCATCCACGCTCAACTAGTCCACAGAGCACAGGGCTCATGGAGCCTCTGCCTGCCCAGCAGCCCCTAGCGAGCCAGCCCAGGAGCCGCCACTGCCCTCCCCAGGTGACCTGGGCCAGAGAGTGTCCAGGGCAAGGCCCTGCCTGTGAACAAGGGGGCCGGGAGTGGGAGGGGTCAGAGGCAGCTGTGTGCCAAGCCACGCGCTGTGTGACCTCGGACAAGCTCCATCGCCAGCAGGGCCGTGGCTCACACACCGGGGTGCCTTTCTGCTTGAACCGCCTGCCATGGAAGGAGTTTCTCTCGTCCACGGACACGTGGTCCGGGCGCCACCTCACCCTGCGCGACACTCCTGGGAGAATTCTGGGGCCTGCAGGAGGGTGGGACTGGAGGCCGACTGCCGGCCAGGGTTGACAGTGCGTTCCAGGAGGAGGGAAGGCCGCCATGGCCCAGAATCCCAGTAATGGAGGGAGGAGCCAGCGGGGCATGGCGGGGAAGGCTCTGGGCCCCACGTGGCTGCCGGCACAGTTTGAGTCAGGACCTGGTGGCCCGTGTGCCCAAAATCCCAGGAGGGAGCGGATTGTGGCAAGCCATCTTCCTGGGCTGACATCCGTCTCCCTCTCTGTCCGGCGAGCACACGCTCCCTACAGCAAAAAAGGAGGAAGAGAACAGTTCAAAGGAGGGAGAGTGGCCGGTTGCAGGACAGCTCCGCCTTGTGGAGACATGTTTTATGAAAGGTGACTATCTCTGGAAAGAGGGGTCCCTCTGAAGCGTGCAGGCGAGCCTCCCCGGGTGCCCCTGCGGGGGGCTTCAGTGGGTGCTGGCAGAGACGCTGGTCTCGGGGGGATGCGGGTCTGGCGGGGGCGTGGGTCTGAGTCTGAAAGTTGCGTTCAGGTTTGTTTTCAGGTGGGTCTTGCCCTGCCCTGCCCCTCGGACACACAGCTCTGGCCTGGCCTTTAGGTTGGGCTGAAGATTGAACTCTGTCCCCATCGTGGTCCCAGCCTATGGTCTTAGCAGCACACCACAGCAACTGGGCCTGGAAAAGTTTCTTCGAAGAAGAGTTTACATTTTTTAATTGCCCCAGGGTGAGGTACGCAGAGAGATGGACAGGGAGAGTGTTTCCCAAGTTGATGGGGCCAGACTCGAACCGCAGTCGCCTGGGGGTTCCTGCTTCCTTACACCTGGACATGGGCCGGCCCAGAAAGTGTCTTCATAGCCTGTCTCTTTTTTTTTTTTTTTTTTGAGAGGTTTTTGCTATAGGGCCATGCGCTCTCCAGAAGGGCGCGTGCGCTCGCCAGACAGACAGAGAGAGACATAGAGACAGAAAGCGAGAAATCACCCCCCAGGGGGGATGGCCACGCCGCAATCCCTTCTCCTCCATTCTCCTCTTGGGATCTTGGGCACGCACGCACACGCGCCCGGCGTGAGTTTTAAGCCACCGGGTCCGGGACACGAACCGCGGTCGACTACGTGGGAATCCAGCGACATAGCCATTACGCTAACTGCTGGTTCCCTAGCCTGTCTCTTTTTGAGAGAGATTTTTGCTATAGGGCACGTGTGTTCATTGGAGAGACAGAAAGTGAGAAAGCCCCCCCCAGGGGGATGGCCATGCTGCAATCCCTTCTCCACTCTCAGGATTTGGAGCTCACACGCACATGCGCCTGGTGTGAGTTTCAAGCTGCTGGGTCCAGGACTCGAACCGTGGTCAAGCATGTGAAGTCCAGCACCGTAACCACACCACCCGCTGGCCCCAGCCTTTCCTGCGTTTAATATGGGAGAATCCATGCGTGTGAGAGAGGGAGGGAGGCAGAGTCGGAGAGGACAGGCCCCACAGGGCCCACTTGCATTTCGGGCTGACCGGGCCAGGGGTCCGGACTGCAGTCACTTCTCTTTCTGTTCTGTTTTGCTTCTGCTATGGGATATTGTGCACTCACCAGAGAGAGAGAGGAGTCCCTCCCCGGGGGACAGCCATGCTGCGGTCCCTCTGCCCGTCTCTCTCAGGGTTTTGGATGCACATATGCACCCAGGGCCTTAACCTCTGCACCACCTGCCGGCCCCACCCTGCAGCCTCTTCTCTTGAGCACAACATGGCCTGCATCTGCCCCGGGGCGTCCCAGGGGCCTTTCAGGTGGCCCTGGCTGCTCCTCCTGGCTGGGGTACGTCACGCTCCGCAGGTGGGGACCCTCCAAGGTAGCCGTGAGGCAGAGCCAGGCCCACCCGTTAGCACGCTCTCCGCACTCGCATGTGGGCCTCGCCTGAGGGGGCACGATGCCCGCGCAGCTTCGCAGGGTGTCGGAACCCTCTCCCCAGAGGAGCCTGTCGCACAGGGAGCCTCGAGCTTTGCCTGCAGGTAAGCGTCCAGACCGCCTCCACTTCGAAATGCAGCTTCAACTTCGAGCAAAGCCGCCACCCCGTCTTCCGTCCTCTGAAGCTTCCAGGCAATGGGTGGTGGTCCCTCACGGCATGGGTCCCACACATGGCGGTCCCCAGAGCGCAAAGGGATGCGTGGAAGACACTTGGTGTCCTGGGAGCGCCAGGTGGGCCATGCAGGTATCCCATCTGCTGCCACTTCTGCACCCTCAGAGCATGTGCAGGGCACAGTGCCCCCCAGCTCTGGCCCCGAGAGCGTCCCACGGAGTCCGCGACCACCTGCACCAAGTCGGCAGAGTGCGGTTCTGCACGACGAGGGACAGGACGACCCGGAGCGGCCGGCCACACCGTCCCTCCTCTGCTCTGAGCCCACGCAAAGTGAGAGGCAGACGTGCAGACAGGGCTCCAGCTGCGGCCGCCCCCTCTGGGCCGCTGGGCCTGCTCCCGGGCAGCAGGTTGGGGACAGGCACAGTGACCATGAGCCCCTCCCTCAGGACAGTCATCAAGGAGAGGCAAGGGCTGCTGGGGGCGGGGCCTGGGGACACTTATTGACAGCAGGTTACAAAGGGGCCTCTGGCCTCCCTTTGGGGTTCCAGAAGAGGGTCCGTGCTCCCTGCCAGGTGGGAAACCCCGTCACTCTTGGCTGGGTCCTGTGCCTGGGACTCCTGCAGCTTCCTCCCCACCCTCAGCACCTCCACTCTGCACAGCTGCCCCAGGGCTCCGCGGTGACAGCTCCAGCCATGCCTGGGGCCAGCGTGGGGGCCGCTGGGAGGAGGGGCTAGTCGCAGCCAGTGCTGGTGGTCAGAGAGTGGACGGGGCAGGTGGCAGTGAAGCAGCTAGACCACAGGGACTGGCTCTGGGTTCACACCCTGGGACCTCCTGAGCACGCAGGCACGTCTATGCGCTGAGACAGAGGCTGGGCTGGGGCGTCAGGGGTCTCTCCTTTTCGGGGAGACAGCGGAGGGCGCCCCCACAGCCCAAACTCTCGTGGCTCTCTCTGCCAGGTCCTCTCTCACGTGGACCAAGAAACCGAGGCTCCATGATGGCCCATGGTAGGTCGGCAAGACCAGTAGGAGCGCCTCCTCTGGGTCCGGCGGGAAGGGCTTGCCTGAGACTCACATGCGAGCGGCGGCGCTGCCTCCCTCCAGCTCCCCTGAATCTTAGCAGCCAAGGTGCTCTTTCTGGAATGTTCTGCCATCCAGAAGGTAGCGGGCCTGGAAACTTGTGTTCCATTGAACTTTGCCAGGAGCTAAACTTAGCTGCCACGGAGGCCAGGCCAGGCCCTCTGGGTGTATAGATAGCAACGAGCAACTATTTTCAAACACCTAGAGAGCCCTGAACAGCCAGGGCCAAGGCGTTCGCAGCTCTGCAAGCAAAGGTGGCTGCTGGCCTGCCGGGCTCTGGGGAGAGGATTCCTTCAAGGGGTGGGGAGTGGGTGGCAGAGGCGGCTGCCCCTCGCCCGCCTGCTCCCAGGGGCCAGGCGTCTCCTACGCCTCACCCCAAGTCAGCAAAAGTGGGGGCGCAGCCCGGCCACCTCCTTTGCTGGGACTGCTCCCTGCATAGCCCCACCTCCCAGAGCTCGCTGCAGCCTCCCGTTCCAAACCCTTCCTGGTGCATCAGCCCCTGCTCTCCCTGTGGGACTGGGCGGTCCCGGAGAGGCTGCTGGCTTGCGGCGGCGAGGAGGAACGACCGGCCACACATGCGTCCTGGGTGGGCGCCACCCGTGTGCAGCCTGCAGCCTGACTGCTGTGTGCGCTGCTCCATTCACAGCGTTTGGGCCCTGGCACGCGCCTGGCCCTTCTTCCAGCCTCTGCCAACCCAGCCTCTTCTGCCCCTGCCCCACGCCAGCCCAGAGATAAATGTGGGAGCATTTTCCATGGGCTGGTGTGGAGGGAGAGCAGCGTATTTCGGGCCTGTGAAATTCCCCCTTCATGCCCGACAGGTGCAGTGGCTGCTTTTAGCTGCTGGAGTCCAGAAATAGAACGCGATTCACAATATAGCTTCCTTTAGGCATCTGCGTGTGCTGGGAAGAACGAGAGCTGCCCTGTGAGACGCCTGGGCTCCAGCACACACGTCCATCGGGCAGCTGCCATGTGCCAGGCTCCAGGGAACCCTCCGCCCAGGCGTGTGGCCGAGTGTGAGGCCAGGTGCTCAGAGCCGGCGAGAGGGAGAGGCCTGCTGGGCCTGGTGCTGACCATCCAACCTTTGCCCTGACCAGGGGTGCAGAGAGGAGTCGGGGGAGGGAAAGCGCAGGAAGGGGACCCCAGGCCCCTCCTCAGTTAGACGGACGGTCCCACGACCCTTGCAGACAGCATGGAGGAGGGCCACACTCACTCAGCCTCGCTCTGAGCACGAGGGTGCAGGCCCATGTGTTCTCACTGCCCGCCCCCACACGCATGGAGTCCTCACCACCAGGACCTCGGGCTGGACCTCACTTAGACACGGGGCGTTTGCAGAGGTGACAGCTGAGACGGGGTGTGTTGGGGTGGGCAGAGAAGGGCGAGGCGTCCACAAGCCAAGGCCAACAGTGGACCAGCCCTCCTGCTGCGTGCAGATTCCCCCCTGCCCTCCCACGCCCTGGGCAGAGGTGCCAGGGGCTCCGCCAGTCTCTGTTGGCCTCAGACCCTCTCTGAGCCAGAGACGGACAGCGGGCAGCCAGGCGTGGCAGGACACAGCTCTGCGGGGCAGGCCTTGGCCGCTGAGTCAGCTCTGCGGGGCAGGCCTTGGCTGCTGAGTCCAGCTGGGCGCCCGCCTCGGCAGGTGGGCTGAGCCCAGCACTTCGTCACACGATGTCTCCGCGCGCAGTCAGAGCGGCTGCGGCCACGTCGGACCCGGCTTCCGTAGCTGGCGGTAGGGCCCGAATGACTCTCTAGCTCGGTGGGGCGGCCATGGAGCCCGCCCGCCGCTGCACCCACATGGGCCCGGCTGTCTCCTCAAGTCTTCCTCCTGCAGGCCCTCGCCCGTGCAAACCCAGGCCCTTCCCGCAGCCTGCCACGCGGCCCGGAGCGGCCCCCTCTGGCCTCATTTCTTGTAGAGAGAGCCGGCCGGCCTGGCTGCAGCGCCCCCACCTCACGGCGCAATGCCCCATGCCTGGCCTGGCTGGAAAGCCCACAGTGTCCTAGATGCCTGCTGCCTCGGGCACTCTGGGCATGCGGGAGGCCTCCTTGGTAGCTCCGGGCTGAGACAGTGCAGAGGACGGCAGGCAGCGGGTACAGGCTTTATTCTGAGCTGTCTGCCCGGCACTGACGTGGGAGGTGGCTCCTGAGGTCTGAGGTTGCGACAGGCGCTCGCGCCATCCTCTGTGTCCAGTCTGGAGAGGCGGGCAGGTGGTGTGTGGATGTGTGTGCTCACGTGCACACGTGACATGGGCCAGCTGGTCTCAGCCCCCAACACAGGCGGGAGGAGGTGAACTGAGTGGTGGCCGGACGGCACGGAGGAGCCTGCCCACGCTGAACTGCTCGCCCTGGCAGTGTAGGCGCCGTCCGGGCAGACACAGGTCCATGCTGGCGGCCAGGCCCGGCCAGGGATGGTCAAGGCGGAGACAGAACCATGCTCCTCTCTGGGTGGAAGTCTTCCCTGGGGGAGACGGCTCCTCGCCCCGGGCATGGTGGGGAGAGAGGCCCCCTGTGGACTCTGTGTGGGCATGGCAGAAGACCCGAGCACAAGGTCAGGTCCCGCCCTCCCCAGACACCAGGGAACGTGGGGCGCCAGCCTCGGCCCTGCCTGTGCTGGCGGCCTCTCAGGGGCTGGAGCAGCAGCCAGACCCCTGGTGCCGCACCAGAAGGGACACGCGGGAGAAGGTCCTGGCGCAGGCCGCGCACGGGTACCGCTTGGCGTCCGAGTGTGTCTGCAGGTGCGCCCGCAGGTTGGAGCGGTCGGCGAAGGCCCTGCTGCAGTGGGGGCAGGCATAGGGCTTCTCACCTGGAGAGGATGGGAGGGCCGGGTGAGTGCCTGTGGCAGGCTGGACTGTCCCGTCCATCAGCGAACACCCTGTTCCTCCCCTGGGGAGCACCGAGGCCAGAGCTGCTGGGGCTGCAGGTGGCCGCAGCCACTGGGCCTCCCCCGGCCACTGGGCCTCATTCGTCTGGAGCGTCCCAGCCTGGCCACTCGTCTGCAGCTGCTCCTGCCCACCAGCGCATGAGTGGGGCAGCTGGGCTCCTGCAGCGTCCAGCCTGAGAGTAGAGCGGAGGTGAGTAGTGGCTCCTGAGGAGGCAGTGTTTAGGGGCCACCTCCGGCTAGGTGACCATGGGCCCCGAAGGATGGGAGGGGTCCTGGGCATCGCCCAGCCAGTCCATCGGCCCTGTGGACCCTGCGGTCCCGAGCCACCTCCTGCTGCCTGGATTTGGGCACAGCCCTGGGCAAGAGCACGTGCCCGGAAAGGCACGGGTCAGGTGCGTGGGCCCCAGGGGCTGGGGAAGTCAGTCCTCGTGCAGGGCCAGGTTTCCCGGGGCCTGCAAGTGGGCTCCGGAGGGTGCCTTCCTGGACTCCATGCAGTGGGCCTCGGACAGACGGGACTGCTGGCTGGGCGGGGACCTCCAGCACTACCGGTCCGCACTCACTCTGCACACTGTGGTCAACAGGACGACCCAGGCTGAATCGCTGGTTGGCCCTGGGAAGAGCAGGCACCTCCACTCTCTATGGGTATTACTCCTTTTAAAAATATTCTTATGGGGGGACCAGCAGTTAGCGTAATGGCTATGTCGCTGGACTCCCATGTAGTCGACCGCAGTTCGAGTCCCAGACCCGGTGGCTTAAACTCATGCCGGGCACGTGTGCGTGCGTGCCCAAGATCCCGAGAAGAGAATGGAAGAGAAGGGATTGCGGTGTGGCCATCCCCCCTGGGGGGTGATTTCTTGCTTTCTGTCTCTCTGTCTCTCTCTGTCTTTCTGGCAAGTACACACAACCTGTCGCAAAAACCTCTCCAAAAAAATTTTTTTTTAATTTTATGGGGACCGGCAGGTGGCATGGTGGTCGAAGTGCTGGACACTCGCACATGGTCAACCATGGTTCGAGCCCTAGACCTGATGGCTGACTTTCTCACCTTCTCTCTCTCTTGCTCTCTCTTTCTGTGTGGTCAAATTAAAAATAAAACAAATGAATTAAAAAAGTAAAATTAGGGACCAGCAGTTAGCATAATGGCTATGTTGCTGGACTCCCACGTAGTCGACCGCGGTTCACGTCCTGGACCCGGTGGCTTAAAACATGCCGGGTGCGTGTGCGTGCGTGCCCAAGATCCCGAGAGGAGAATGGAGGAGAAGGGATTGTGGCGTGGCCATCCCCCCCTTGAGGGGGTGATTTCACTCTTTCTGTCTCTCTGTCTCTCTCTGTCTGTCTGGCGAGCGCATGCGCCCTATAGCAAAAACTTCTAAAAAATAAAAAAAGGAAAATTAAATAAAATAATTATTTTTAAAAATATATTTTTATGCCTGGGCTGGCCGGGGGCATGGTGGTTGAGGTGCTGGACTCCCACATGGCCAACTGGTGCAGGTCCTGGGCCTGGCGGCTTGCTTTCCCACTTCCCTCTTCTCTCACTCTGTGTCTCTTTGGTCAAATTAAAAAATAAATAATAATAACAAAATTAAATAACAAAATAATTTTTTAAAATATATTTTTATGCCAAAAGATGAGTGGTCATGCACGGGTGAGGAAGAGGCCCCGGGGCCCCGTCACACCGCAGACCTCCAGCCCGGCACTCTCAGGGTTTGAGTCGGCAGGCCGGGACATGATCCTGGCCACCATGGGGGAGGGACCCAGCTGCCTTGCGTGGTGTTGGCGCACCGACCGCAGCTCCGCGGTCCCTGACACTTAAGCCCTGGCCTCTTGGGCCTGCCAGATCCACGTCCTTCGCCTTCCTCTCTCCTTCCGCCCCCAGCTGTCCTGTGCCCCCTCCTTTGGTCTGACCCCCTCATCTCCCATCTCCCCAAATTCAGAGTCTCTGTGCTTCAGCCAGGCCTAGACGCTTCCCTCCGGCCACCCCCATCCCCAAAGGCTATGGGACGTGGGCTGCCGGCTAGCTGAGACCCTGCATGTCCCTGTGGGTGGAACGGTGTCCCCCAGAGGTCAGCCGAAGCCCTGTGCCAGAGCGACTGCAACGTCACTTGGAAGTGGGTCTTGGCAAACAAGATCAGGCTGAAACGAGCCCATCAGGGCAGGCCCATGGGGCTCCCACGACAGACACACGGGAAGGCATGTGAGGACAAGGGGCAGAGACGGGGCACATGGCCGCAAACTAAGCACTGGGGCCACCCCAGGAGCTTCCAGGGACTGCGGCCTGCACATGCTGGGACGTAAGCCCTGCCTCTGGACTGTGAGCAGGTTGGTCCCACCGCTCGAAGCCGAGCGCAGGCACGCCCACCTGCCATCCACGAAACCGTCCTCCTCTCCCTCCTGGCCCGTGTCCCCCACCCGTCCTACCTGTGTGGGTGCGAATGTGGCCCTGAAGCAACCAGGGCCTGGAGAAGGCCTTGCCGCAGAGCATGCAGACGCAGGGCAGCGTGTGGGTGCGGATGTGCATCTTGAGGGCGCCCAGGCTGGCATACTCCTTGCCGCAGTGCCTGCAGGTGAAGACGCGCCCAGCCCGCAGCTGCCCATGCCGGTGCAGCCCGGCCAGCGCGTGGCAGGGCTGGCGGCAGTGAGCACAGTCAAAGTCCCCCGGGGCCCGGGCTGCCTGCTCTGCCCTCGGAAGTCTGCCCGGGGCTCCGTCCCCAGATGGGCCCTGGGTCGGGGGCCAGCGCATGGGCAAGTTGAGGTGGTTCAAGCTGTCCTTGAGGGGTGCACCGAGGGCACGGCCAGCCCGAGGGGGGCCCATTTCCAGGGGCTCGGGCCCAGAGGTCCCCAGAGCTCCCTCGTTATCCAGCAGGAGGGGCAGCGCGGTGCGGGCGAGGGCTGAGGTGTGGCCCCAGAGCCGGGGTAGGTCAGCAGGTGCAGAGGGGGCCTCCTCTGTGGGGAGAAAGGGCACCACCAGGCCCCCACAGGTAGAGCAGGCACCATGGATTTCTAGGGCGGAAGACAGAGAGTGTCCAGGTGAGGACAGAATCCTGCTTCTACCCACACCACTCACCGCAGCGTGACTGCACAGGCTTCCACGGCCCGGCACAGAGGACCCGTGTGCTGACCCAGCCTGCAAGGGAGGGCGGTGCCTACGGAAGCAGGGCTGCGACCACATTGGGGTCGCAGGGGAGTCCAGGACAGGACCTGGGTCCAGAGAGCGGATCTCTGTTGCTCTTTAAAAGAAATAGAGGCCAGCAGGTGGCGTAGTGGCTACGGCACTAAACTCCCCCATGGCTGACCGCGGTTCAAATCCCAGACCCAGTGGCCTGAAACTCATGCCAGGCCCATGTGCCTGTGGGCCAAAATTCCCACAGGGAATGAAGGAAGAGAGGCTGCAGCATAGCCATCCCCCCATGGGGTGATTTCTCACTTGCTGTCTCTCGGTCTCCTCTGTCTCTCCAGCAAGCACACGCACCCTATAGCAAAAATCTTTGAAAAGAAAATAAAAATGGAAACAAGGAAACAGAACCACGCTGACCAGCAGGTGGTGTGGTAGTTCAGGCCCTGGGCCAACTGCTGGTGCAAACCTGGGCCTGGAGGCACAGAAACATGCCGGGTCCGTGTGCCTGCGTGCCCGACGTCCCCAGAGAATGGGGGAGAGGGGGCTACTGCGTGGCCGTCCCTCCAGGCATGCTTCCTCCGCACCTCCATGAATGTGCGCACTCTACAGACAGTTATGAAGAGGGAACCCTCCCACAGCCCTGATGTGCAGCTACAGAAAAGGCTTCCAGGGCAGGCACCCACGCACCGTGCCTCTCTCGGCAGGCTTCTCAGAGTGGCCTTGGCCCACCTCTGTGCCATGGGCACAGCGGGGCACACCCTCCAGCTTCCACGGGCGTTAAGTCAGTGGTCTGGGTGTCAGCCACGTGAGACCGCCCCTGCCCACCTCCCAAGTAATCAGCCTGTGGTCACCCATCACCCTGTGGCCTCCCCACTGTGCAGCACTGTGTCCTCGGCTGGGCAGCCGGCCCTCCGCCCGCTGTGGCTTGGGCCTGTGGCTGCTGCTTTGGCGGGAGCTCTGGCACTGGGCCTGTCCTCAAGGCTCTGCAGCCGTGGGCTGGCCCACTCCTGCCTCTCCAGGTCACAGCTGTAGCCCACCAACAGGCAGGTCCTCAGGTCCGGCTTAGTGCTGGGTCTCCACCGGCCCGCCCTCCTCTCTCATTCCGGGCGCTAAGTAAGCTTGTGGCCCCTGGCCCACCTCCCTTCTGAGACTGGAGTAAGAAAGCCTACAGAGTGTCGGAAAGCTCTCAAGAACTAGAGGTCAGTGCAGGAAGAACGCAGGCAACTCCACCACAGAGACAAATGCCACTTGAGAGCGGGCAAGGGATTTGAACTTATGCAAAGACATGCCGTGAAGAGGTGCTCGGCCCGCTCGCTGTCAGGGGATACTGTCCGAACCACAGTGAGAGCACGCCACCCGGAGGGTGGCCAGGGAACAGCTACGGTGACAGTGTTGGTGACAAAGTAGGCTCAGGAAGGTCAAGGACAGACCCTGGCATCATTTCCTCCAGACCTTACCTGGCCGCCTCCCCGGCTCCAGGCACCATACAAACCCAAAGTGGACAAGCCCAGAGGCCCACGGGGTGCCACTGACCACGTGCTTCTCTGTACTCTCTGAGGTTTGCGTGCTTTTTTTTTTTAAGAGAGATTTTTTGGGACTGGCAAGTGGTGTGGGGTTAAGGGTGCTGGACTCCCACAAGGCTGACCACGGTTCAAGTCCGGATCTGGTGATTTGCTTTCTCTCACTCTCTGTCTCTCTCTGGTCAAATTAAAATAAATAAATGAATAAATGAAAATTAAATAAATAATTGTTTTTTTTTAAATATTTTTTGGCTATAGGGTGCATTTACTTGCCAGAGAGAGAGACAGACAGAAAGGGAGAAATCACCCCCCAGAAGGATGGCCACGCCACAGTCCCTTCTCCTCCATTCTCCTCTCGGAATTTTGGGCTCGCATGCACTTGCCTGGCCTGAGTTTCAAACCTCTGGAGCTGGGACTCGAACCGTGGTCAGCCATGTGGCCATCCAGTGACGTAACCATTACGCCATCTGCTGGCCCCATGCTTGCTTTTTTATCCATCCATAGCCCAGATTCCTGGGAGAAGGGGCTTTGGGGCTTCTCGGCCCTGAAGAAGAGCTATGTGAAAGGAGACAGGCGGGGGGGGCCAGCACCCGGGGGGACTTTACCGGGCGGCTGGGGCTGCAGCAGGCAGGAGGCTGTGGCCTCCCCACTGTGCAGCACTGTGTCCTCGGGGCTCACGTTCCACTGCTAAAGCAGGGTGGGACCCCAGCTTCTAAGCTAGGGCCCCTGGGATCTGACCATCCCCCTTCTACATTCGTACCCCTGAGGGCGACCACAGCCACTGCAGCCAGCACTGCACCCCCATACTTTCTGTCCCATGTCAACCTACAGAACCCCTGGTGGTGACTCCTTAAAAGGCACATTTGAAAACCATGGTCCCAGAGTGTGCCCCCTGCTGACAGCCTGGGTGCAGGTCTTCACTCAGGTTGGGCTCCCACCCCACTGGGGTGCAGAGTAGAGCTGAAGGCCTCTGAGGGGCCCTGCCCACCACCACCACCCTCCTCTCAGAGTGATGGACCCGCCCCTGTCCCCTGGTGGGCCTTTGTCCCGAGAAGCTGCCCAGCTCCTTGGGGACCTCCCCAACGCCCCAGCTGCAGGCTCTCCTTCCTCTGAAGGGCAGAGTCCTCCCTGGACACCACAGATCTGGTGTCCACGGGGAGCAGGAGTCAGGACAGTGGGCAGCCAGATACTGGACACTCCCCTCCCACCCAGGCAGTACGTGGAGGACCGCTGCCCACCCCCCAGACTGCCCCAGGGTGAGCAGAGGGAGGTCAGAGGAGCCCCTCCTCTGGAGGGGAGAGGCCCAGTTGGAATCCTGCTCGACCAGCCAGCGTGAACCGCTGCCCACTGCCCGATGCTCCCGACCCGGGTCTGGATGCTCTGCCCTCCCCGTCTCTCCCACCACTCCAGGCCCCTCCCAAACTTCTTCCTGCACGGGGAAGAAGCTCCCGGGGTCCCCTTAGCTGGGGCTGCAGGGCGGCGGTCTCTAGTGGAGCGCCCCAGGGAGATCTGGGGGCCTAGGAAAGTTGTTTAAGTCGGGAAGGGATCCGTGCCCCCTGAAGAGGAGAACGTGCCCATGGGCCCCCCCACGCCCAGCCCGGGGTCTCAGCCGGAAGCTGTGCAAGCAAGCGAGCACCTCCTCCCACCTGGGCAGGTGTCCTCCGCTCCCAGGGGCCTCCTCTCCCTCCCTCCTGCAGGGCCGAGTTCGGGGCGTTTCGGGAGCCCGGCAGCCTCTACCTCTCTGCGTCTCCAGCTGCCCGTAGTTGGGGACCCTGTGGCTGGAGTGCGTTTTCACCAGGAAGGAACGCGGCATGCTCCTCTTCTGGGCGGCGGGCTAGGGCGCGGCAGGGCGAGCGCGGTCCCGACTGCTGGTGCGCCGGGCGCGGGGCAGCGCGGGGCCAGGCAGGTGCGGGAAGGGTCAGGCTCATTAGCATAGCGCCCCGCCTCCGCCAACCAGCGCCCGGCGCGGGCGGGGCGGGG
>NW_006159850.1:912309-913128 GCF_000334495.1 Tupaia belangeri chinensis | reverse complement strand
GGGGGGCGGGGCCGCGGGGCCACGCCCAGGACAGGTGCGGGGCGGGAGGGAGCGCGTGGTCGCCGGTGTCCTGCTCACGGGACTGCCTTGGCGCGCCGTCGCCGAGTCACGCACCGACCCCTCCGGGATTGTTGAGTGGAAACGGAGCCGGGCTTCCGGCCACACAGCGCCGGAGCTGCGCGGAGACGGTCCTCGGAGGGCTCTGGCGGCCTTCTCCCCTCTCCACCGCCTTCTCCCCACCTCCGGAGACCCTGGTGGTCTGATGAGCACAAACGCTGAGAGGCCAGTGACCCGCCCTGGGAGCGGGGGCCTGGCCTGCGACAAGGAGGCCCGGAGCCCTCTCCTCTGGGGAAAGGCTGGAGGAGCCTGTCCCAGCTCCCGGAGCTCAAGGACACCTGGGAGTCCGCGATGCCCAGGAATTCGCGCGTGGAGTTCTGGAAGTTTGTTCACGGCCAGGCCTGTGCACCAGCTGGCCCGCCGTGGGCGCCCTCGGCCTTCAGAGTCTTCCTGGCCTCTGGTGCGCCCTGCCTGTCTGCGAAGGCCCTTTTCCGCGAGGACGTCCGTCGGGCATCAGGCCGGGAGCGCAGACAGGGGTACTCCATCCGGCGGCTCCAGGACTCTGCCCTCCTGGGCGGGGCTGGGAAGGGGTGCTGCTGGCCGGCCTGCAGCAGGATGGAGGTGGCGGGACAGAGGGGCAAGGCTGGATAGAACCGCCTTGTCTGGCAGCGGGGTGCCAGGCCTGAGAGTCAGAGGAGTTGGGAGCGGAGCAGGCGCGTGGGGGGGCCTCTCCCCTCGCATGTGGCTCTCCGTGGCACTCCC
>NW_006159850.1:909780-912299 GCF_000334495.1 Tupaia belangeri chinensis | reverse complement strand
GTCCCTCGGCCTGGTGGGGGCTGTCTATAGTCTCTTCCCACCCAGAGACGCAGCTGCACAAGCCCCGCCCCACTGCTTCCTCACCCACCCTCCCACCCGGGGCCACCAGCCAAACCTTGAACCTCTGTCCCTCATCCCAGTGAGATGTCCACATTAGAGGGGCCCCTAGTACCCTGTGGAGAAGCCTGGGACTTCCCCAGAGCCCGAGGGTCCCTGAGTGCCCTTCCTGGGGCTGCCAGGACAGCCCCCAGGGAGTGTGAGGTCCTCACCCCCTTCTCAGACTGTCCTCCTCTTGGTGCGGGCTCCCTTCCCCCCCCCCCACCGCGACCAGAGCAGAACCCGCAGGGAGAACCAGCCTCTGCCCCATCCCCACGGGGCCCAGGCTGCCTGCAATACTGGCTCTGCTTGGAGGGCTGAGCCCACAGCCCTCCTGCTGTGTGGAGCTCGCTTCCCTCCAGCCCCCCAGAACAGAACGGCGCCTCCTAGACCAGAGGGGAGCTGTCAGTACCCCCTCAGCATCCATGACCTCAAGGGTGACCGCTGAGCGTGGGCCAGACAGTCCGGGCCTCTGACCTGCCCTTACCAGTTGCCCAAGGAGCAGTTTTCAAGTGGGAGCCGCAGGTCAGATTACAGGGTGGGGAGTGCGACCGTTCCACTCCTGCTGTCCTCCTGTCCTGTCCCTGTATATGCTGTCTAGGTTTGCTTTACGTGTGTGGTCGCGTTCAGATGTATGTGTGCATGTGTGTGGAGGTGTGGAAATGAAGGATGCATTTAAGGCCAGCAGATGGTATGGAGGGTAAGAGGGTTGGATCACATGTGGCCGAGTGAGCAGTATGAATCCCAGATCTGGCAGCTTGAAGTCACACCAGCTCATGTGTACGTGTGCCCAAAGTCCTGAATGATGAAGGGATTGTGGCTGGCGTGGCCATGCCCCTGGGGCGGGATTTCTCCCTTCTCACTTTCCCCCTTTCTCTGTCTCTCCCCAGTGAGCCCAGCCTGGCGGTGTAGCTGGTAAACCGAACTGCAGACCCAGAGAGCACATGGCTGTCCACAGGCTCGGCCGGGCGGCGGGACACCCGCTGGGCTGGTGCCTGTGCCTGAGGCCCTACGAGCTGGGGGCTGGGAAGGGGCAGCAGTGGACTGCCCCTCTCCTGGCTGTCCCCCTTGTGCCTACTTGCTGTCGTGAACAAGATGAATAAAGATTAGAAGGCATAATGGCTATGTCACTGTACCCCCACATAGTGGACTGCGGTTCATATCCTGGACCCAGAGGCTTAAATTCATGCCGGGCGCGTGTGTGTGTGTGCCCAAGATCCTGAGAGGAGAATGGAGGAGAGAGGACTGTGGCATGGCCATTCCCCCTGCGGAGTGATTTCTTGCTTTGTCTCTCTGGTGAGTACACGTGCCCTATAGCAAAAATCTCTCTCCAAAAAAAAAAAAAAGATTAAAAGAAGTTAGGGTGTATCTTGGTACAGAACTTTTGGAACCCATGCACGGCTTCTTTGGAATATGCCGAGAAACACACGCCTCGTGGCCTGGGTGGGCTTGCTCTGCCGATGGTGCCTCCTGCTGGACCAGCAAGCCCAGACGTGGGACAGAACCAGGCCTGTCCCGTGCTAGGCGCTCGGCAGGTTTTGGGAGCCAGCCGGGCCTCGCCTGCCTGCCGTGAGGCTGACGTGAGGGCGAGAGGGGTCCCAACGGGGTCCGGAAGCCGCTCTGTCACTGTGGCCCGAGAGCAACGCAGCCCCTCACACAGCTGTGACCCGCGGCAGGCCGCATAGCTGCTCTAGGAGGGCTCCTGGGGCGGGCTGAGCAGGAGGCCTGCAGGCACTCATGTCCGTGTGCGACCATGCCTGTGTGTACATGCGTGTGCTCTGTGAGGCCACAGAACTGTTCCAGCATGACGCCAGCGTGAGCCTGGCCCTCGGGGAGAGTCCTTGGGGCCTCGGGTCAACATCTAAGTGTCGCCCATCCCTGCTGACACCTGCTGAAGGGCTGCTGGGCAGACCCAGGGCCGCTGGCTGCAGGGAGGGCCGCCCCACTGCTCAGGGACTGCTTCTCTCGGCTGGCCACGGGGAGAGTCTGGGCAGCGGGAACAGCCCAGGACGAGCTCCCGAAGCCTGCCCTTCCCCCTGCAAGACCTGCCCTGGGGCTCACACCCCACCTACCCAAAGAGGGCCCGCCACACGCCCGGTGCATCGACACGGCACAGCCTGAACTGTATCTGCACGTGGCCTCATCGGGAGGTGGGGCTCGGTAGGTGACAGCAGGAGGCTGGGGCATGAGCCGGTGCTGCGTAGGAGACATCTGAACACAGAGGGACAAGGGAATGGCCGGCCAGGCCAGCAAAGGCCACTGGATGGAGCCTTGACAGAGGCAGCCCTGCGCCGAGGCTGACTTTTGGCTTCCAGAATGACGAGCACTCAACACCATCTCCAGCCCTGGCTTTGGTGCCTACCGCACACGTGTCCTTCACGTGGGACGGCCCAGCAGAAATGTGGCAGTAGTTCACGCAGGAC
>NW_006159850.1:905893-909704 GCF_000334495.1 Tupaia belangeri chinensis | reverse complement strand
GGGGCCCCCCTGCCGCACCGTCCCGGACCACCACAGCCCAGACCACCACGTGCAGTACTGTAGAGCTCCGGGCGGGCTGGGGCCGGGGCCGGGGCCGGCCTGGCCAGGTCTCTGGGTGTTCTGCCTGGCAGCGGCTGGCCCCACAGCCTTCTCGACGGAGAGCCTGGAGGTGCTGCTGGGAAGCAGGTGCAAGCCTGCACGCTGCTGTGCAAGGTGAGGCCGCGGCCTGCGGCTGCAGCTC
Organism: Tupaia belangeri chinensis; assembly: GCF_000334495.1. Classification (NCBI taxonomy): domain Eukaryota; kingdom Metazoa; phylum Chordata; class Mammalia; order Scandentia; family Tupaiidae; genus Tupaia; species Tupaia belangeri. Next base: position 909,463 of record NW_006159850.1, on the reverse strand, counting down.
AGCTCCAACTATCCTGGACGCCGCAGGGCACAGGAGCTAGGCTGGCCCATCACCACCACCGCGATGCCTGACTGGCAGCCCCACGGCCCCTCCGGCCGAGAGGGCGTGGTGTACTTCCCAGGGAAAGGGGACCAGCCAAGGAGAGGCCCAGAAAGGCCTGACTCCTCGAGACACCCCAACACGAGGTTTCAGCATCCGGCTCTGCTTGGCAGTTCCCGCGAAAACCCAAGGGTGTGGTGGGCTGTGGGGCCTGAGGCTCCCTTGCCTGGGCAGCGGGTCTGCTGAAGTCGGCACCCTCGTTCCCTCCTGGAGTGCTCTCCTGTGTCCCCTCGGCCCCGGACCCCTCCCTGGGCAGACTCCTGAACACTGTCAGCTAGGAGTGCCTGTGCCCATGGAGGGAGACTGGTGGGCACCCTGGGCTGGCCGGTCCCTTGGCTCTAGGCTCCCAGTGGCCTCAATGAGGGGTGAGGGGTATTGGCCCCTGTACTCCCTGGGATTCGTGCTCAGGTTGGGGGGTCCCTGAGGTATCTGAGAGGGAGGCAGGACCCCCCTGCCCCCCAGGCATGTAAGGCAGGGAGGCTCTCAAGGCCAGAACCCAGGGCCTTCGAGGACTGCCGGGCCCTGCCTGGCTGTGGCTTCTTCCCTGCACCTCTCTGGTAACCAGGCTCTGCTTTGCCTGTGGCAGGGATGGGGGCTCAAGGCAGCCTTCAAGGCTGAACCCATCACACCGGACACACTGCAGACAGCACAGGTGCAGAGGGGCTCCGTCCCACTCTGCCCCTCCCAGAAGCCCAAGTCCCCAAGAACTGCTCCCACTGGCAGCATGGGCCTCCCCCCGCCCCAGCACCCAGCCCTGTGGGACCCATGGGTGTACTGAGGCAGTGGTCCTGGGGGAGGGGAGGGGTCCTCAGTGGAGGACGAGAGTGGAGGGTCCCAGATACCCCAGACCGGCTGGCACGGGGATAGGGCTGGCGGGACAGAGCAGTTACACACGTATGTGCCTGGCCACGGCCCATCTGCCGGCTACTCCCCACTCCCCACCCCGCTGCAGCAGGCTCCTGGCCTGGCCACTCCCCTCCACGCTATGGCTCCCAGCCCTGGCATATGGGGAGCCTGACGGTGACGGTGGCGAGGCAGGTGCTATGACCTCCACTGTAAGACAGAAGCCTAGGCATCGCCTCCTGAGGGTGCTGTGGTGGTCGGGATCTGCCGAGTCAGGCCCGAGCCCCCATGGCAACCTCACGGGCCTGAGCCTGGAGAGCAGCTGCAGTGTTTGGCCCCACCAGGAGGGGTGGCAGGAGGGCTGTCCAAGGGGAATGCACGGGCCGGGCAGTGGCTGGGCCCAGCTCTGTGCTAGGGCACTGGTCACACCACACTCCAGACGTGGCCCACAGGAGCGGCTGGAGCGGCCACACCTACAGAACGAACCCAGCGCCAGCCTCCTGTGGATGCTCGGAGACGTTTTATTGACGTTTTAAAGACAGCAATAACTTACGCCACGGACAGAACCCGGGCCGGCCAGTTTCCAGGCCCGACCTGCTGCCAAGCACAGCCCTGCTCAAGGGGTAGCTCTGGAGAGTGAGGGCAACTGGCCAGCACCTGGTAGGGGCCCTGCGAGTGGCCGAGGAGGGGCCTGGGGCCTCTCCCAGGTATTTTCCAGGGGAAGCAGACGAGACCTGCTGGATGCAGGTGACCGGACTCCGCTGCCTGCGTGCGGGGCTGCCCTGGGTGCGTGCTGCTCCCTCCTGTGCTGGCCCTGCCCTGGCCCTCCTTGCACAATCCCGGAGTTTATTTTTAATCTTTTTTTAAAAAATATAATTCTGTAAATGTTCCATAAAAATACTATTATTCCTAGTCAGACAGATACTGCAGTGTGAGGAGTGACTGCTTGTCTATAAAACGTGAAAAGGGCGTCACAGCGGGGTTGTAGAAAACGCCCGGACGCCCAGGTACCACAAAAGCCAGTACCAAACGCGCAGCTGGAAGCGTGGGCAGGGGCTGGGCGGCGGCTGGCCGGGCTCCTGCCCCAGCCCTCCTGCTCAGCAGTGGGGCCCGCCCACCCCTTCTCCGTGACAGGAGGGCGCCATGGCTTTGAAGAGCAGCGGCTCTCCAAGTCCCGCCGGGCCAGCACCTGCTCTGCGAGCCGCCGGCTGGGCCCGAAGCACCGAATCCCCGGTGGCGCCGGCCGGGAGCATGGCGGGCTGCTCTAGCAGTGACGGGCCAGCTGGCTGGCGTCTGGGCTGGGGCTCACGGATGGGCCCTCCCGGAGCAAGGGGAGCCTCCGCGTGATCGAGTGCACGCGACCCCGTGCAGTGTAGGTGCAGGGGAGCAAGTGTGGCCCTGTCCCCCGGTGGGAGGGTGTCCTGGACCCTGGCTTGACAGGAGGCTGAGGCACCGCCTTCAGTTCTCAGAGAGAGACAGGGCCAGGGCAGCCTGGAAGGCGGCCTCCTCGTCGATGCTGTAGTCCTGGAAGACAGGGGTGGAGCTGACCCTGCCCAGTCCAGCCCGAGTCCCACAGCAGGCACGGGGCCCGCAGGATGGCTCTGTGGTGTCACAGGGTGACTCACCCTGACTCTCCCAGGTCCTGGCCCTGCCTGAGCTGTACTCAACGGCCTGCAGGTACTAGCCCCCAGGGGCTGCGCACCAAGGGTTTTGTGGGGCCGTGGCGTGGAGAGCCCTAAGAGCAGGGCGTCTGAGAAGGCAGGTGAGCTGCAGGGCTCTGTGACCCCAAGGGTGGGGCCTGGGTGGACAGGAGTCAAGGCAATCCCACCAGCAGCCAGGGTGGCTGAGGCTCCAGGGACCTGGGGGGCTGCACTAAGCCTGACCGGGGACAGCAGGCAGGACAGCGCCCGGAGGACACTGGCTCACTGGGGGCTTTCTGTCCCCATGGCCACGGAGGGAGGGGGCAGCAGCAAGGAGCTGAGGGGCTGAGCCTGCTGTGGACACCTGGCTCCCTCTGGTGGCCACTCGCTCTGGGCGCCAGGGCGCCCCACCTGCAGGCAGCTCCAGGGGTCAGCTGTGAGTACTCACCACGAAGGTGTCGTAGGAGAACTTGTGCCGGTGCAGCAGGTGCTGGAGGAAGTTGGCGCTCTTGTAGCTGGGGTCACCCCAGGGCATAGCCGCACAGACGGGGCACACCTGCGAAGGAGCGCCGTGAGGCAGGGCGCAGGCCTTCCGGGGTGGCCGAGCTAGGGGCACACGCGGGCCACAGGGCGCTCGGAGCTCAGTGGCTGCCTAAGACCCACCAGCACTGCTGCTGTCTGTCACCAGGGGCCCCAGGCCAGCGCGCACGTGCCTGACCCTGGCACTCACCACACGGTTGGGGTCGCCACGATGGCTGTCCACACAGTGCTTCAGCAGTTCCTGCTGGTCCAGGTTTCGGGCCCCACAGTATGGGCAGGCGAAGGTAGATCTGTTGGGGATGTTGCTGGCAGAGGCGGAGGGGTGAGCAGCGGCTGGGGTGGAGGCCCGGCCCCCACAGCACATGCCGGCTGCCTCGCAGGGTGCCATGCAGCGGCAGAAGGGCTCATGCACACTCTGCAGCAGGCACCCCCCACCCCCCCCGACCCC
>NW_006159850.1:903799-905135 GCF_000334495.1 Tupaia belangeri chinensis | reverse complement strand
CGGCTGCCTCGCAGGGGGCCATGCAGCGGCAGAAGGGCTCATGCACACTCTGCAGCAGGCACCCCCCACCCCGCGAGACCCCCTGCCTCAACACGAGTGGGCAAGTGGCCGTGGCCGGGGGAGGTCGGTGAGCACCCTGGCCTGCCCCCTCACGTGGGGCCACAGGCCCTCTCCTGCATGGTGAGGACCTCCCAGAGCAGGGCTGTGGCACCCCTCCTGGCCACCTACCTGGGGACGGGCTGGGACGTGGGCACCACAGGGACGAACCGGGGGCAGCTGGCCACCTGCTCCTGCACCTTCAGGCAGGAGGAGACGTGGACACGCATCTTCGCCAGGCTCACCTAGGGGACAGCGTGGGCAGGCCATGCAGTCCCGGGATGGGACAGGGTAGACAAGTGGCAGCCTCGCGGCCTCTGCTTCTAGGGTGTTCAAAGCCCAAGCAGCAACCCGTAAACAGTAACGGTGCTCCTGGGAGAGGTCTCAGGGGGACCTGGCTCCAGAAGGGGCAGAGGAAGCGCGCCCCCTGCATTCCTGAGCCCGCCGTGCTCCCGGCCGGCGCCACCGGGGATTCGGCACCCCAGTGGGAAGCCTTCGAGTGGCACTGGAGGCAACCCCTCCCTGCCACGTGAACCCCTTTTCCAGGCAGAGGTCATATCACTTTTTTTTTTTTTTAGAGAGGTTTTTGTTATACGGTGCATGCTTTCACCAGAAAGAGACAGAAAGGGAGAAATTACCTCCCCCCAGGGCAGATGGCCTCTCTGCGATCCCTTCTCCTCTGTTCTCTTCTCGAGATCTAGGGCATGCACGCACGTGCGCCTGGTGTGAGTTTAAGCACTGGGTCTGGGACTCACCCCGCGGTCGACTACATGGGAGTCCAGCAACACAGCCATCATGCTAACTGCTGGTCCCTATGGAGGTCATCTCTTAACCCGTACTGGATATAAAACCCGCCATACCATGCCCCCGCTGGCTGAGCCACTGCGGGGGACCCAGCAAAGGGCAAGACCAGGACGAGGAGGGGACAATGCTTGAAGATGCCACTCGGCCAACGCCAGAACCTGGGGCAAGCAGACAGGGTGGTGACCATGGACATCCCGGGTGACAGGCCCCTGAGCAGTGATGCCACTTGGGGCCACCCTGAGAGTCCCCAGCACATGCCAGCCAGTCACCCAGCTCTGCCCAGAGCTGGTGCCACGGAGACCCACCACAGCTGGTGTCCTGGCTGACCCCAGCGAGAGCGTCAGAAGGCCAAGCCAAAGGCAGACCATGCCGCAGGACAGTAAGGGCTCCAGTCCTTCCCGCCTGCCTCAGAGACACCGGGCCCTAGGGAAGAGCG
>NW_006159850.1:901914-903785 GCF_000334495.1 Tupaia belangeri chinensis | reverse complement strand
GCGCGGTGAGGAGCCCACAGCGGGCCCCCGGCTCGCAGGGCCCAACCAGGGCAGAGCTGCTCCCAGGGTCATGCAGTCTGTCAACTACACCTGAAGGAGCTCCAGGGCCCATCTCGCCAGGCGCTGCAGGGACCAAGGACAATAGGGCCTCCCTGGTCCTGTCTGCGGAGGTGCAGTGGCCCGGGGGTGTGGCAGCCCGTGTGGCTCCCCACACTGGGTGTACCTTGCACTGTCTGTAGCCCCACCTCCCCACGGAGCCCCCAGGTGGTCCTCACTGTCCTGCCTGTCGCCAGGTGCTGAGGTTGCAGTCTGGTCCCGGGCGGCACTGCAGCCACCGCTGCCTGCCGCACCCAAGGGAACATGAGGGCCTCTGTCCTGTGGGCCTGTGCGGGGTCCAGCCCCCTGCACCCGGCAGTAGCCCCGCGACAGGTACCTTCTTGCTGCAGCCACGGCACGGTGCCTTGTAGGAAGAGAGCTGCTTCTCCACGTGGGTGGCCTTGTCCACCTTCCTGGCGTCAAAAGGCAGCCGGCAGAGCGGGCACAGAGGGGACGGCACCTGCAGGCACGGCTGGAGGCACTCCCCACAGAACCTGCGGACACGGGTCGGGTGCTGCGGCCATGAAGTCCCTGGACTGTCCCTGGGCCTTGCAGCCCTGCTCACACCCTGACACAGTGGGACCCACTGCCAGCTTCTCTGAGAGGCCATGCCCGTGCCCAAGGTCCGAGGCCGGACAGCACCAGCTGGCTAATAGGCTCCCTGCTGTGTGGGCACCCAGCAGCGTGGTGGCAGGCGTCCCCGCCCCGCTGGGGTCAGAGGTTGGACCCTGCTGCACCAAGCGTGTCACTACGTGGTGAGAACACATCAGCCAGCTCGGGACAGCCAGGGCTGGGACATGAGACCACAGCGGCAGGAAAGGGCTCGGGGCTGGGCCAGGTGGGCGATCTCAGGACTGCTTCCTGGGCGGGAGGGCTGTGTCTGGGCAAATCTCTGGGACACCCGTGGCACCGTCACCAGGACGGATGGCATGCACATGCACGGGCACCGCTGGAAGAGGCGGCCAGCCAGAGCACCAGGCTGAGGCACTCCCAGTGGGAAGGGAGCAGTCAGGGGCCCGTGGGCTCAGCCCGCCTCAGGCTGGACTGCAGCTGGAGCTTGTAGCTGGAGCCTGCAGGGCAGCGCCTGTGCCCAAAGGGTGAGGGGAGATCTAGGCTGGCGTGGGGGGACGCCCTGGGGCAGAGGGGAATCCAGGCAGCTCGGTACTGGGCCGGAGCCTCTTCACCACCAAGGCGCTGGGTTCCTCTAGGAAAGGTTCTCTCCACCCAGGGGAGGCCGCACTTCCAGCCAGGGCAGCCAGGGGCACCCCAGCCCTCCTGCCGGTGGCTTCTCCTAGGGTCACACCCTGCCCCTGCTCCTGGAGACCCAAGATCCTTGCAGGGGTGTGGCGAGCCCAAGGCTGCTGAGGCTGTCGGCTGGCAGTATGTGGGGGAAGACACCTGCACCTGCTCCAGGGTGGCTGCCCCGACCCAGCCACGGGCAACAGCTCTGGCAAGACAGTCCCACAGGGGAGGCCACGTGAAGACCTGCTCTGGCGTTCGCAGCAGCAGGAGGGGGAGACACCAACATGTCCGCCAGTGCACGGACAGAGCCACGGATGGCGCCATCTGCACACCCCAGACTCCTCAGTGAGGAGTCAGTGCCGATGCACAGCACACAGGGGCCGGGACATGCAGAGCGTGGACCCAGGCCACAGCAGCACCACCAAAATGTCACGCGGGGGACAACCTGGCTGGGAGGTGGCTAGGGCGTGGGAAGCGTGGGGCCTGGATTTCTTTTTGGGGTGACAAGGATGCTCGAGAACGGCAGCAATGGC
>NW_006159850.1:899301-901430 GCF_000334495.1 Tupaia belangeri chinensis | reverse complement strand
GCACAGCGGAAGCTGGAACTATGCATGCTGAACACACGTGAGCTCTCCGCAAAGCTGCCGGAAATGGGGGGTGTTGAAGCTGGATGCACTCACCCCCACGATTCAAGGGAGGGACTTGGGGGAGTGGGAAGGGCAAGCCTCCAGGGGAAGATGACAGGCGAGGCATGCCCTCTTTGCAGGAGTGACTCGCGGGGCGGGAGGAAGGCTGGCAGATGCGGCGACCACACCCCTGAGTGGGGAGTGGGGCCAGAGTGCTGCTTCTGTCCCAGAAGCCCCTGCCTGCGGCCGCCCCAGCCAACACTGAGCAGCTGCCGAGGGCTGCGGCTTGGGGGCGGCGCTGCCTTGCAGAGGTGCGAGTCAGCAAGCACCTGCTCTCCCAGCTGAGCCCAGGGACCACAGAGCACCACCAAAATGTCAGTCCTACCCTGGCTACCCGTGCGAGCAGCCAGGAGCAGGGACAGTGCACTCAGGTGAGTTGTGGCTGTCTGTGGGTGGAGCTGCTTTGGAAGGCGCTCAGTGGTCTGGGGACTGCGCAGATGTGGCTCCTGTGCCGTTCCCCAGGTGTGACGGACAGCAGCTCCTCCTGGGCTCAGAGGGGGCTCCACCCGGCCCTCTCGTCCCTGGCTCAAGCTTGGAAGCCCTCCCTGCAGCCTCTTCTCCTCCCTACAATCCCCTTTCTACTCGACGCTGGAGCAGCGGTATGAGCCCCTGCATGAGGCTCTGCCCCCCCACTCCCCGACCACAGGGACGCCTACAGGTAAAGGAACAGCTCCTGGAGGGGAAGTCGGGACCCTCGAGGCCTCTGCGAGCCCCTGAGCGGCCTGCCACCTCCAGGGACTAGACGGCACCCACCACTCAGCAGGCGGCAGGCCAGCGAGTGGCCTAGTGGTTAAGGCACTGGGCTCCCACATGGCTGCCCGTGGTTCAAGCCCTGGACCCAGTAGCCTGAAACCTGCTGGGCACACGTGTGTACATGCCCCAAATCCTGAGAGAGGGACGAAGAAGGGATTATGGCCTGGCCATCCCCTCTGGGGGGTGATTTCGTCCCTCCCCTCCCCCCATGTCGGACTCTCTCCATCAAGTGCACGTGCAATATAGCAAAAGCTAAGAAATAAAGACAGAAGACTTTGGGGCTGGCCCCACGGTGCAGCAGGCAAGTCCCATGCCTTGAGAACCAGGCCCCCACAGCTGGTCACGGTTCAAATCCTAGCCCTGGCAGCTTTAAAAGCATGCTGGTCACGTGTGCATGTCCCAGATCCTGATGGGATGGAGAAAGGATGGCAGTTGTGACCAGGACCTCTGGGAAGCACACACGTTCTCTGGCAATAAAATAAACAAGTACACTTAAAAAGCGAACGAAAGACCTTAAACAATAGACAAGAGGGGGTGCAAGCATGGCTTTGCGCGGACAAGGAAACCAGAGATGCTGCAGCCCCGCCGGGCGAAGGGGCTGCTCCCTGGGGACCACCTGGATGGACCCTGTGAGACGAGGCCGGGACAGCCCCACAGCCCCGTGCTGGGCTGGGGGCGCTGGGGGCATCTAGGCAGCTGCTGGTGAGTGCTCAGGAGAAAGCCGTCCCCAGGCTGCCTCACTGCAGGTACTGCACAGCGAGATGAAGGGGCAGGAACAGAGCCCGGCCAGGTCAGCAGGCAGAACTCGCCTGGGTCAGGCGGGCGATGCAAAGCCAGCTCTGGGCCCTGACCCGATCTCTGCCACCTCCAGGGACCACTGGCCCAGGCCGAGCAACTGCAGCGCCCTCTGTACCAGAGCCTCCCGTCCGAGGCCCTCCCAGCCCCACCTCCTCAGCCCTCTCCCCACCCTGCTCCTGTACATCCGAGCTCTGCCGCGCAGCACTCCGGGGACAGCGCCACCTCCTCGAGTTCCTATGCCGGACACCCCAGGTGCCCGCCCGGGCTGACTGCTGCAAGGTGCCGGGTGCGGTCCCCGCCGAGATGCTCAGCGCAGTGACCCCAGCCCCGCAAGGCCAAGCCAGCAGCGTCCGAGCCGGCCCCTCTCCCAACTCCAGGGAACTTCCTTCTTCCGCAGTCAGGACGGGAGCCAGGGGCGGAGGGGCCCACGGCTGCGCGCCCGGCCCCGGCCCCGGCCCGAGCGCGTCCCGCCCGACCCC
>NW_006159850.1:892446-898414 GCF_000334495.1 Tupaia belangeri chinensis | reverse complement strand
GTGTGTGAAGTGCGGGGAAGGCCTGCCCGTGGTGGTGATCCGAGCCGGGGATGCCTTCTGCAGGTGAGGCCTGGGGATGGTCAGGAGGCCCTACGGAGAGGCCAGGCCAGCCAGGACCCCCACTCGGCGGAGGCCCTGCAGTATTGTCCGCTGTTTCTGCCTGTGCCCTCGCCCCGGCCCTGGAGGTGGAAGTACCGGTTCCGCCCTGGGGGCAGTCTCCCGCCCAGCGCGGATCAGGTGGGGGTGAGGTCTGATGGAGCTTGTGGGAGAGGTGCCGGCGTGTCTGGATGGGGTAAGGCGCGGGCCGCATGGGCATCCGGTGCTCAGGGTGGTCGCCCTTTACCTCTGAGACCCGCCTTGTGTGGGGGTTGAGAGCCCGCCAGTCTCCCGGGTGCAGGGGCCTTTGGCAGGCAGAGCACGCCCTCCCTGCTAAGGCTACTAAGAGCACCTCTGCATTGGGTGGTCCTCATGGGCAGGACCGGTTTCCCACTGTGGCTTCCCAAACATGTGTCTGGTGAGTGTTCCCCGGAAGGCTCTGGCTCTGCTTTCTGAACGTCTGGAGTGAGCCCTAAGGCGTGGGCTGCTAGGGCGTGGGCTGCATAGGCTGTGCTCCAGACTTACCTGTCCCCACCGTCTTTCGGGAACCTAGCAGACTGGGAGGCCGCGGTGTGTGCCACCAGGAAATGCATCCCGGGCGAGGCCCACTCTGTGCCACCACCTAGGCCTGCCTGAAATGATGGCCGCCCCAGGTGGGACCAGGCTCCTCAGGCCCGGAGCTTTCCCTGCGTGCTCACCTGGTCCTGAGAGGGTGGGAAGCTGCCTCTGGTGGAGGGTCTGGGGCTCCACGCTTTGAGCGAGGCGCTTGCTCAGTAAGGTCAGTCATGTGGGGACCAGGACGTGGGAGTGTGGCCTCTGTGGGAGGACAGCACGTGAGTCCCAGGCTGATGGGAAGACAGACCTGCTCCCCTCAGCTGGGTGCTGCCTCCTCTACTGCCTGCCAGGATTGCCTGGGACCTTTAAAATGCAGATTCAGGGGCTCACTCTCGCAGAGTCTGACTCAGCTGTTGTGTGTGGTTGCAACGTGCTCCGGGGCCCAGAACCTTGGACCTAGTGACCCTGCGTCATCCGGGCGATTTGTCAGGATTGTGGATTCCTGGGCCTTGCCTGGAAGTTCCCGTCTGTAGCTTGGGGGGAGAGCCCAAGCCTCTGCCTCCAGCTGTTTCTGGCTCTAGTGGGCCTGACATGGGGGATACCAGGTGTGGGGCTCCAGGGTCTGCAGCCTGCTGAGAACCACCCTCTTGTCCCTACGGTGGAGTTGGGAGAAAGTCTAACTGGCTTCCTTGGGGGTCCTGCTCTCACTGCACGTCGGAGCGCAGGGTCCTTCTGGCCGGGCCTGGCCGGGCCCTCCGAGCAGGTGGGCGCTAACCCCTGGGCTGCAGCTCACACTTGGTGAGGACAGTGGGAGGTACCCAGGAGAGCCACATGTCCCCGGGGAAGCCCAGCTCCAGGCTGACCGTCAGCCCCTTTGCCAGCCTCCAGGCAGAGCCCGCCATGGAGGTGTGATTGCTGTCCCTCCATGGCGAGAAGGCAGCTGCAGGCCTCAGTGCCTCTGCCCGGCCCTGGCTATGGGCATACATGCACCGCTTACTCGGGAGGCCCTGGAGAACCAGAGCCTCTCCGTGGACTGGCCTCACAGCACCGGACCCCGCGGTGGCACTTGTGCTGTGCGGGCTGGGGCCTGGGCAGGCTTGGCTTCGGTCCCTGGGCCGACATGAAGGCCAGGGTGGTGACACGTGCCTGCAGTCCCGGGGACCCTGGAGTGAGGCAGGAGGATCACGGCAGCAAGAGCCTGTCTAGCAAGAGCTGGAAGCCGCTCAGGGGAGGACAGCGTCGCCGGGGCCACGGCCACCCGGACAGCACACCCAGCAGCTCCCGGCTCGCTCTGTGTTGCAGGGACTGTTTCAAGGCCTTCTACGTTCACAAGTTCAGAGCCACACTGGGAAAGAACCGGCTTATCTTCCCGGGCGAGAAGGTACCCTGTGGGCCAGGTCCCTCCGGCAGGCAGCCTGTCCCGCCGCAGCCCAGCAGCTCCCTGGGCTGTGAGGGTGGACTGAGGCCACCGCGAGGCGGGGCCGGACTGCATGGGGCAGTGTTCACAATGCCTTTGCAACGCCTCTCCCAGGTGCTCTTGGCGTGGTCTGGGGGCCCTTCGTCCAGCTCCATGGTCTGGCAGGTCCTTGAGGTGCGTGCCCCCACCCCCAGGCTCTTGGAGAATGAATGTGTGAACAGCAAGTGCTCGCCCAGAGCCGTGTTGGGCCCCCAGCTATGCTCATTGAGCTGTGTGCTTGACCTGCTGGAAGCGTGGGTGCTGGTAGACGGGGATGGCACCCTGACACCAGGGTGGGGAGGGACCAGGTTGAAGTGGGGTGCACAGCACAGGGAGGGGCCATGAGTGGCAGGTGTGCTGCGTGTACAGACCCACCCAGGGGCAGGGTAGTGTGGGCAGGGTGGACAGGGCTGGTCACAGGACAGGCGTGCTCAGCTGGTGGTGGTGAAACTGCGTCCTCCCTGCCCCCACACCCAGCGATGCTCACCTGCAGCTCAGGGTCACTTTCTGTCCTTGTGGAGGAAACGCAGCAGGAGTGGGCGCAGGTCCCTGGGTAGGGGTGCGGAGTGCTGGGATGGCCACTTCTCGTGGACAGACTGATGAGGGCTAGGTTCCGGGATTCTGCCCATGGGGACTTGTCTCCTAGCGGGGTGGAGACCCCACAGCCCATCCTTTAAAGTGAGTCAGGCTGGACAGCCGTCCGCTAGCAGGGCGGTCATGTCCCCTCTGGTGGGAGCTAGCCTGGGTGGAGGGTGACCTGGAGCCAGGGGTGCCCCCCCGCCGCTTCTCCTGCAGGGCCTGAGTCGGGATTCTGCCAAAAGGCTGCGTTTTGTGCCAGGGGTCATCTATGTCGACGGTAGGTGTAGCCACCACTCCTCCCGGTCCTGGCCACTTGGGAGGGGCCTTGTCGAGAATGGCCAATGCTGGTTCCCTTCTCAGCTCGGCAGAAAGGTGGGGTTGAGGGGCATGAGCAGCTGCCCAGCTGCCCAGCTCTGTCTGGGACAGGGGGACCTGGATGCTGGTCCTCCACCCCTCGTTCCTGCAGGAAGGGCTCTAGGGCAGGCCCAGTGCTGTGGTTGGCCAAGAGGGGACCTACTGCCCAGTCTGAAGGTGTACCTGCAGGGGAGCTAGGGCAGGTGGCCTCCAGGGTTTCCCCAGGGCTGGGACTCCCTCTATAGGGACCTCATCTTTCTGTCTGAGCCTCAGAGGGAGCAGTCTGTGGCCAGAGCCACGAAGACAGAGAGAAGACCCTGGCCCAAGTGAAGCTGACCTTGCAGAAGACCGGCCTCCCATGGCACGTGGTGGCCTTAGAGGAGGTGGGGGTCCTGGGCCCCCTGGGGGTGGTGACGGGCGCGTCTTGCACTGTGGCCCGGCCTGACCACACCCCCTGGCAGGTGTTCAGCCTGCCGTCCTCGGTGCTGCGGGGCTCGGCCCTGGACCCAGCTGGGACCCAGGGGGGCTACAAGGCGGCAGTGGGCAGTTTCCTCCAGCAGCAGCAGCAGCAGCACGCGCCAGTGGCCGAGCCCAGCCCCAGCCCAGCTCCAGGGGAGGCACGGCTGTGCCAGCCCCACACTTGGGGCACCCTGGGCCACCAGGGCCTGGCCGAGCTGCCCACAGCTGCCCAGACCCAGGCTCTGTGCAGACTGTTTGACTCCGTGAGGACCCTGACAGCCAAGGAGGAGCTTCTGCAGACCCTGCGGTAAGCACCCCTCCCCCACAGCCTCTGCCCACTCGGCCAGGCCTGAGACCCTTCACCCACAGGTCCCACCTGGTCCTGCATGTGGCGCGAGCCCACGGCTACTCCAAGGTGATGACCGGGGACAGCTGCACCCGCCTGGCGATCAAGCTCGTCACCAACCTGGCCCTGGGCAGAGGGGCCTTCCTGGCCTGGGACACGGTACGCACTTGCAAGCAGCGCCTCGTGAGCTCCCACGGGGAGGCAGCGGATGCAGGCTGACGTGCCCCCCCCCCCAGGGCTTCTCGGACGAGCGGCAGGGGGACGTGGTGCTGGTGAGGCCCATGTGCAACCACACCCTGAAGGAGGTGGCCTTCTACAACCGCCTGTTCGCTGTCCCCTCTGTCCTCACACCAGCCCTTGGCACCAAGGTGGGTGCAGCGGGGCGCTGAGCGTGCCGGCTCTCTTCCAGCAGCCGTGCCGGCCGCACCTGCGGGCCCTCTGTCCCGAGCCCAGCACCCCGGCCTGGCTCTGGTGGTGCCAGTAGTGGCGTCCCCCAGGTCCTCTGCCCATTCCTTCTGCCTCCCAGGGCAGGAGTCAGAGCTCGGGCTCGGGCGGGTGGTGGGTGCTCCACACCTCAGAGATGGTGTCTGGCCACTCAGCCCAGCGGGTGGACTCAGGCTGGCAGTGGAGAGAAGCCCCCACACCTGCTCTGGCTGGCCCTAGGGCCTCCTAGAGCTCCCCTCTGCTGTCTGCAGGCCCCTGAAAAGGCCAGTGTGCACCGGCTGGTGGAGGCCTTCATGCTCAGGCTGCAGACCCAGTTCCCGTCCACAGTCAGCACCGTGTGCAGGTGTGTGCTGCCCCTGCCTGCCCGGGAGGCGGGGTGACTCCCCTGCTGATGCCGCTGCCCCCGCAGGACTGGTGAGAAGCTGCTCAAAGCCCCTAGGAGCGGCCCCGCCGGGCCCCCCTGCCTGCTCTGTGCATGCACACTGGACGTCGACACCGCAGGTCTGGGCGTGGCTCCCAGAGGCGGGGTGCGGTGGGGTGCGCAGCCCTGCTTCCCTCAGCCCCCCTCTGCTTGCAGACAGCGCCACAGCCTTCGGGGCTCAGATCTTCTCCTGTGCCCCCGGGACACAGCTGCCCAGTCTGCTGGCCAGAGCCGGGGAGCCCCAAGCACCCTCCTCCTCTCCAGGGGAGAGTGGGGCCCAGGGCTGCTGCAGGGAGGCCTGTAAGAGGTGAGTCCTGCCTCCCCCACCCTGGTCCTGTGTGGGGTGGGACAGGCCTGTGCAGTGCCCTCCCACCCCTGCTCTGCCACCACAGGGATGAGCACCGGGCCTGCGTCGTGGAGCAGCTGTGCTATGGCTGCCGCGCCAACCTCAGGGACCTGGTGAGTGGCGGGTAGGCCTGGGCAGGGCGGGTACAAGTCATCTCGCAGCCCTTCCTCATGGTAGCCTTTGTTGCAGCCCTCCCTGGACCCCCTGCCCCCCTACATCCTGGCCGAGGCCCAGCTCCGCAGCCAGAGGTACCCGCCCTGCTCCACCCCTCCCACTGGGAACCCCTCAGGGCAGGGGTGGGTGTGGGAAGCAAAGGGGTGCAGACTGGGCCTCTTGCCCACCCTGCTTCTCCACAGGGCCTGGGTCCAGCAGCAGATCCAGGAATATCTGATTGAGGACAGTGAGGACGACGCAGCAGAAACGGGTCACAGCTGAGCCTGGGCTCGGTGCAGCTGTGCGGGGCGGGAGGGCAGGGCCCAGCCTTCCTGGGATTGCGTTTGTATAAATAAAAGTGTTTTAATTAGAAAATTACAGTACGCTCGGGGTGGGGGCCCCAGGCCAGTGGCGGGACAGTGTCCTCGGACAGCAGCATCAGGCGAGGGCGGCAGCCAGGGCCCCGGCTACTCCTTCTCGCGCGTCCACTTGATCATGGTCTCCGGCGAGCGGTACAGGAAGATGAGCTTGGCGTAGAGCTCCTCCTCCAGCTCCAGCTCGCGCGTCTCGCGCACCAGGAAGATGTCCTGGCACAGCTTGAGGATGCGGTCCACACACGGCAGCTCCTCGAACATGATGGAGTGGGAGATCTCGCTGAAGAAGCCGCGCACGAACTTGCCGATCACCAGCACGATGGACACGTACAGCCCCATGACCCTGGGGGAGGCCGAGTGAGCCCGCGCCGGCCGGCCCGCCCGC
>NW_006159850.1:891629-892116 GCF_000334495.1 Tupaia belangeri chinensis | reverse complement strand
CGTTGGGGGCACGGATGTATTTGGGGAAGAGGTTGGGGATGACCCTGCAGGGGGAGCCAGGGTCAAGGCCACCGCCCTCCTGCCCTGGCCCGCCTGCCCCGCGGGTCCCCACTCACACAGACTGGTCTGAGGCGCCCTCCAGCAGGCTGGCCAGCTGCCGCCGCGCGGTACTGTTGGGGGCCAGGTCCAGGGTGTGCTTGTCGTTGCTGTACTCCACGGTGCCGCCCTTAGCCAGGTCCCTGCGGGAGGGTACTAGGTGACGGGCTGCACTCCCCGTGCCTGCCAGAGCGCCCCCGTCGCACACGCACCTCTGGAAGTTCCAGGTGAGGCGCAGGGTGATGTCGGCGCTGCCGCTCTCCAGCTCCCGCTGCATCTGGGCCCGGCTGGGTGGGCTGATGCGCCACAGCGCCCCGGAGCTGCCCTCGATCTGCGCTGTGACGATGTCCTCGGGGCTGTACTGGCTGATGAACTGCATGGCCAGCTGGTG
>NW_006159850.1:888346-891583 GCF_000334495.1 Tupaia belangeri chinensis | reverse complement strand
CAGCCCCGCCCGCCACCCCGCCCGCCCCCCGCCCTCCAGCCCGGCCTCCGGGCTGCTCACCGGGTGGGAGTCAAACTGTCGGGACAGCTGCTCATAGGCCTGGGGTGTGAAGGGCACGATGGACGGCTGCTGGGCACTCATGGTGAACAGGGGCTGCGGAGAGGCAGGGCGGGGCATGGGCAGGGCGCCCAGCTGGAAGTGTCCCTCCACCCATGGCCCCTGCAGCTGGGCACTCATGGTGAACAGGGGCTGCGGAGAGGCAGGGCGGGGCGTGGGCAGGGCGCCCAGCTGGAAGTGTCCCTCCACCCATGGCCCCTGCAGCTGGGCACTCATGGTGAACAGGGGCTGCGGAGAGGCAGGGCGGGGCATGGGCAGGGCGCCCAGCTGGAAGTGTCCCTCCACCCCCGGCCCCTGCTGCTAGGCACTCCTGAGCAGGGGCTGCAGAGATGGGCGGGATGCGGGGCGGGGCGGGGCCAGAGCCCCCCCAGCTGGGGACAAGCGGGACCCGGACAGGGCCTGCGCACCTCATAGCCGCCCAACTTGAGGGTGACGGTGACGTCGATGGGCTGGTTGACCACGCCAACCACGGAGCGCACCAGGGACATGAAGAGCAGTGGGAACCAGATGATGGCGATCAGGAAGAGGATGATGAGCCCCCCCATGCCGTACTTGACCACCTTCTTCTTCTTCTGCCCCTTGGGCTGGGGGTACTTCTGCAGGGCGGGAGGTGGCCACCTGAGCACTGCCCCGCCAGCCCCTCCCACTCGGCCGTGGTCCCAGGCATCCAACAGCTGACCTGACCACAGCCCACCAAGCTCCTGGAGCCCTGAGCTGTGCCCGCACGGTTCGGGCTAATGGGTTTCAGACAAGTGCACCAAGAACAGCGGGAACAGTCTCCCCACGTGTGCAGGCACGGGACTGCCGGACCCTGCCCTGTGCCACATGCAGAGCAGCAGAGACAGGACGGCTGTGTGTGGGACTGCGGCCGTAGAAGAGGCAGACGAGCACACGCCAGGGACCCCAGGTTTGCAAAGGCTTCTGGGGTGGGTGGCAGAGATGGGAGCAGTGTGCAAAAGTGAACCACACGGTGACAGCCAGAAAGCTGTGCTTCAGAGACGCAGAGGAAGAGAAGAGGGGCCAGCCGGGTCCACAGGGCTGGCTGCAGTTGGAACCCTGGACCTGGCAGCTTGAAAACACCCACTGGGTGGGGCCAACGTCGCTGGACTCCCACATGGCAACCGCAGTTCAAGTCCTGGACCTGGAAACTTGAAACTCATGCTAGGCATGCCTGCATGGGTACCCAAAATCCCGAGAGGAGGATGGAGAAGGGACTGTGACGTGGCCATCTCCCCAGAGGATGATTCCTTGCTTTCTCTCTGTCTCTGGTTCTGTGTACTTGCCGTATTACAAAAAAATCTCTCTCGGGACCAGCAGTTGGCGTAATGGCTATGTCCCTGGACTCCCATGTAGTCGACCACGGTTCAAGTCCCAGACTTGATGGCTTAAACTCACGCTGGGTGTGCATACGTGTGTGCACAAGATCCCGAGAGGAGAATGAAGGAGAGGGGATGTGGCGTGGCCATCCCCCCTGGGGGGTGACTTCTCGCTTTCTGTCTCTGGTGAGCACACCTGTCCTGGAGTAAAAACCTCTCAAAAAAAAAAAAAAATCTCTCCAAAAAAAGAAAAAGCTCATGGAGTGTACCTGCATGCATGCCCCAAGTCCCACGAGTGGAGAAGGGACTGTGGCAGGGCCTGCCACCCCCCGGGTATTCCTCACCCTCTATGTCTGGGAAGCATACAAACCTTACACCCCAATTTAAAAAAAAAAAAAAAAAAAGGCAAGACAAAGTGTGAGCGAGAGAGAACTGCAGTCAGACAGGCCCGGTGATGGGCTGCAGGGAGGCGACTGGCAGCCAGGCGATCTCCAGGCCGCGAGTGTAGACAGCCAGTCCCACAGCACACACGAAGGGAGTCACGATTGCAGTGGGGGCAGCCCTCGATGGCCACGGGCAGTCAGTGACCCGCGCAGGGCACCCCACGTCCACAAACGCACTGCGTGGCTTTCACACTCGTTCACCGAAATAAACGCCAGCTTTGATTCCAGCTCTCCACTACCTTTCTGAAGCCACCTTACACCCACGACAGAAGCAGGAAAGTTGGAGGGGGTTCCTGGCGGCAGACTGGCGAACTCCAAGGGGCGGGAGCCACCCTCCGGCCCTGCAGAGGCATGGACTCACACCGACCCCCACCCCCAAGCTTACTAGAAGACACTTCTCAGCCCCTCGCCGCTGCGCTGAGGCAGGCGGGCCCGGGGACGGCGCCCGGCCCTCCCACCGCGCACCTTCTCCGTCTCCCGGCTGCACTTGATGATGAAGGTGTTGGCGTAGACGTCCTCCACGCACATCCAGCTGGGCAGGGACAGCGTGGTGTCCGTCCACACCCAGTCCATCACGGCCCGCAGTTCCACCAGGAACGGCACCAGCCGGAACCTGCAGCGGGCAGTCGGTCAGAGCCCTCCCCAGCCGCGGGCCGCCCGGGCAGACCGGCACTCACCCCTGGAAGAGGAAGAGGTTCAGGTGATTGTACTTCTTGGTGAGGAAGTTGCCGAGGATGCGGGTGGGGTAGCCCCAGCGGATCTGGTAGGCTGACAGGGCGAAGTAGACGCACTTGACGAAGTACCACAGCTGTGCCACCGTGTTCTGCCGGAACATCCTGGGGGGCGCCCGGCGTCAGGGACGCCGAGGAGCCGGGCCCCGCCTGCCCACCCGCCGCCCGTGCCCACCTCTCGGTGACGGCGGGCAGGACGAAGAACATCCAGAGGTGGATGGCCAGCACCAGCACCACCTGGAAGGCCAGCTTGCCCAGCACGGTCTTGCGCAGGTAGAGGGCGCGGTCCACCACCATGGTGCCGAACTGGATCAGCAGCATCACCAGGAAGGCCTCGGGCACCTGGTCGTCCGACAGCGAGGACGTGATGTCTGTGGCCGCCGAGTGCTTCTGCGGGCGGGAGAGCACGGGTCGGGGCCAGCCAGCGCGGGCGCTGCCAGGCTCTGGGTCCGCTGTGAGGGGCCCGGGACTGGCTCACCCCAAAGGCCCAGAAGCCAAAGATAATGATGATGAAGTCGATGACGTCGGCCAGGAACATGAGGGCATAGACGTCGGTGGCCGCGCGGTGCTTGGAATGCAAGATGTCGTGGAAGAAGCGCCGCAGAGGCTGGTACACGCTCCCGGGCCCGA
>NW_006159850.1:882468-887135 GCF_000334495.1 Tupaia belangeri chinensis | reverse complement strand
CATCCCCACCGGACCCAGGTCACTCACAGGGACAGGCAGAAGCTCTGCCGCCACAGCCCCGCAGCACGCACGCTCTCTCGGGGGCGGCGTGGCCTCTTCTGTCTCCCCGCCACCGCCACAGCCTCCTCCTCCTCCTCCCCGGCCCCGTCCTCAGCTCCTGTGGGAAGACCCTCTGCTCGCAGCCTGTGGGGGCCCAGGCCCGTGGAGCCCCCTCCTGACAGACAAACAGACTCAGCTGTGCTGCCGGTGAGACCGCAGCACCAGGCCGGCACGGTTGGGCTCTGCGGCCACACCACAGCCACCATAAGAGGCCAAGTGCCGTCCTGGGCTTGGGTGTCCCCACAGGGCCTGCATGGCCCATCTCGGGGCTGTCCTGCCTCCCCCACCTCTCTGGAAACAGGGCTGAGTCAGGGCCGCGGTACCCCTGACTGCAGGTCCTGGGGGTTCAGGGCCGCCCATCCTCCTCCTGAAACGCAGGCTGGTGGGCCGCATGTCGCAGGGCTCGGTCTCCTCTGGGAGCTCCAGGGTCCTGTCCCTGGGTCCGACGCTCACTTCCAGCTGGACGTGGTCATTGGTGGCACCCGCAGCTGTCCCTGGCTCCCCTGGGGGCCCCTCCTCGGCCTCCAGCTCCTTCCTTCCGCCAGGCTCCTTGGAGAGCGGGTCCTCCTCGTGGTCCCAGAGGCCGTAGCACTGGGGCCAGAGGGGCACGGGTGGTGAGTGTGGCCCAGGCAGCCCGCTCGCCTTGGGGCCCTGCCCGCCGAGGCCGCGCCTGCACTCACCAGCAGCTGGGAGCGGTGGAAGAAGAGGGCCATGAGCTGCAGCAGGTCGTACCTGACGCCGCCCTCAGTCTTCTCCAGGCCCAGGATGCGCGGCGGGAAGTAGGGCTTGTTCTCGTAGCGCCGTAGCACGGCCTGGCGGTTCCAGGGGAAGAAGCCGAACTGGAACAGGTACTTGGTGACCACCAGGACCTGCGGGCAGGAGGCTCAGCACGGGCCGGCGGCCCCGCCCCCCCCACCCGCCCCGCCCGCGCCCGCTTGGGTGGGCGGCCCCGCCCCAAACCACCCCCCGCAGCAGCCGCAGGGCCCGGCCCTGGCCCTCAGCGAACCGCGCGGCCTCCTCCAGCTCCGGGATACGCAGGCGCCTGCCACGGACCGGAGTGAGGCCGGGGCTCCAGCGAGGACCGCCCGCCCCACCGGACCGGCCCGCACCTGTGGAGGAGCAGCTCGCTGGCCGTGCGCGTCCGGGTGCGAGCGCTGACTGGAAGCTCCCGGGAGCTGCGCAGGGAGGGCTCTCCCTCGGGGTCCCCAGGGTCGGTGGCGATCTCCTCGCTGCTGCTGCGGGTGTTGTAGCCAGTGCTCAGGGGGCTGCTGGTGTCCTCGGTCAGGCTGCTCAGCGGCTCCTCGGCCCCCAGCCCGCTGTGGGAGGGAGGTCGGGCAGGTGGCCTCTGTAGCCAGAGCCGGGCCTGGGCCGAGGGTGAGCACTGGAGGCCCCCCGGCACAGGGCGTGGCTCCGCGTGTCTAGCAGTGCCAGTCCTCTAGTGGCAGCTGCTCAGGGCTTAGGGGTCAGCCCATGCTTTGGGGCCTGTGGGAAGTTGAGATGGGGGTCCTGGCTCAGCCCCAGCCCCTGGGCCCTGCACCGACCTCGACACTGTGCTTGGTGCGTCGCGGGCCTCCGAGGTGCCTGCCTGTGTGTCCCCAGCTTCACTCGCGTACAGCTGGTCCAGCACGCCCCGGTCCACCTCTCCACCCTGCAGGGCATGGGGAGGAGGCTCAGGGTCGACTGGGTGTGTCAGGGCCGCTCTCAGGATGCAGTACAGGGTGGTGTGACTCTGTGACACAGCTGGGCTCAGGGTCGGGGTGCTCACCTGCAGGAGCTGCTGTGTGAGCAGGTAGCGCTCTGCACGCAGCACGTCGCTCATGGTGCCGTGGTGCCTGGTGAAGGCCTGCAGCCAGCGCGTGAGCCCGTCCACCAGGGCCTGCCCCAGCACCCACAGGAACTGCGCCATGCTCAGCACCCGCTGCACCACGTGGCTGCGGCCTGCAGGGAGGGGATGTGCTGGGCTGCTGGCCAGAGGAGCCCACCTCCACCCAGCCCTGTGGGCCCACGCACCTGCCGGCTCGTCCCCAGGGCCCTCTGCTGGCTCCACCTCCTGGCTCGGGCCACCTCCTGGGCACAAGGTCTGGTCAGCCCTTGCTGCCCAGCAGCCCCCCAGCCCCTGGCTCCCGACTCACCCACAGGCAGCTGCTCCGCCTGCCGCCCCCGCTCCTGCCGCCGCAGCACCGTCTGGGCACTGGTCACCCATGCTTGGTAGGCCATCTGCCGACCAGGGCCGCTGGGTGAGGAGCCAGCCCCCAAGGGAGCCCCCAAGGCCCATCTGTCCAGCTGGCCTTCCCTAGCCCTCTCCTGAAGGGGCCCTAGGGCTGGGGTGGGAGGGCGTGGTGCATGCAGCCCACCCACGGGTACCATCGCTCAGGGACCAGACAGGCTGCACACGCAACCTGTGCACACGCATGTCCTGGCTCCGGCACACATGCGCCCTACAGCCAACTGAGCCTCCCTCAGGCCAGACTGCTGCGGCCGCCAGGGCAGGTGCTCAGAGGCAGCCCAGGGCCCGTGGGCACATCCACCTGGGTGGACTGCCCAGAGGCACTGCCCTGGCTTAGGACAGAAGAGGGTGGGGGGACCCCGCACCCACCTGAAAGGCACTCTGTCCCGACGGCCTGGGGTCCTCGGGCAGGGCCTCCTCCTCCTCCTCCTCGTCCTCCTCGCTGTCAGACTCGAACAGGAAGTAGTCCCCGGAATGGATGACTGTGGGAGGGCGGCCTGAGGGTGAACTCCCAGGGCAGAACCACCCCCCAGCTGGGGGCCAGCAGCAGGCCGGTCATCCGCCCTGCCTGGCACCCTTGGCACCCACACCGTGTACCACCCTCCTGGGAGCGACAGGCACACACAGGACAGGCCAGCAAGGGGAGACGAGACCAGACGACCACAGAACAGTGAGGAGCCGGGCCAGCAGAGGTGACTGCAGGTCGGAAGGGACTCAGCACAGGCCCAAAGCTGGGACGGCGAGGGGCCACACAGCCAGCTCCAGGGCTCCAGGGCTCCAGGGCTGGCTGCTCAAGTCAGTGAGGCACCCCACAGGCCAGGACCGGGGGCCAGCAGGAAGGGGGTGCAGCAGAGAATGAGGCAGACAGGTGGGCGTGGTACCTGTGGCGTGGTCTAGCCAGGGCCGCCACCACTGCCTCCGTGGCGGGGAGGAGCCCCCTGGACTGCCAGGCCCTGTGGAGGGGCAGGGTGAGCATGAGGTGGTACAGAGGGCCAGGGAGGCTGAGAGCCACCCGCCTGGGGGACAAGGACAGCCAAGGGCAGAGATGGGCGGACAGACACAGCCCCGCAGTGACGGGTGCCCGCAGGGGCTGCGCGGCTCAGAGCTCGGAGTCCACGTGTGCAGACGGACAACCGGGGCCGCCACAGGCCTGCCGGGACGGGAGACCACACGGCACAGGACAGGGGCTGGGCGCCCCATAGGATGTCACATGGCAGAGGCAGGCAGGCTCCAGACGTACAAACAGCCCTGGACAGCCAGGGCCTCATAGGCACCAGACCACCCCTCACCTGGCTCCTGGCCGGGCTCCTCTGGGCCCAGTGGGTCCTGGGGGCGGCCACGGCCCGGCCCGCCCTGCCTGTGCTTCTGCTGCTTGGTGCGGATTCGCTCCATCCTGCGGACGGGAGGGCTGAGTGCCAGGCGGCCGACAGGGCCCAGTGTCCCTGCCCGGAGGGCACCTACTGTCTCTTCAGCTGGGCCAGGGACTTCTCCTCGGCCTTGCGGCGGGAGTCGATGCGCTTCAGGCTGGCTGCGTTGTAGAGGGCGAAGCCCCTGTGGGGTGGGGGCACAGGGCCTCACTGGGGGTGGCTGCGCGGCCCGGGCCCAGGCCCAGGAGCCCACCCCAGCCCGCCATGCTCATCCAGCTGCCCAGCTCCCGCCCGGCACACGGACGTGGAGACACCTGCCCACCTGCCTCCCATGGGAAGGAGAGCACACTGGACAGAAGGGGCGTGGGGCGGGGTGCTGCCCAGGCCGCTGCAGCTGCTCGAGGCCAGCACTGGGCCGGCAGGGGAAGGCCCCTCCACCGCGAGTGCGACCGCACCAGGACCTTGCTCCCTCGGAGCAGCGGCTGCTTTCCACCCGGCCAGCTCTCGGGCGCTACTGGCCCCACTAGGAGAGGCCAGCGGGCTGCCTGCCTTGGGTGAGGCTGACCTGGAGGCCTGCAGGGCCGTGGCCTGGAGGTCCGCCCTGACGTGCAGGAAGTAGTGGCTGAGGAAGACGCGGCGCTGCAGCAGCAGGAACGAGAAGCAGATGCTGTCCCAGAGGACGCCGGCCTCCTCCACGGGCAGCAGGCAGTCCAAGTCCCGACCCGTGGTGGCCTGGGCTGCAGGCGGGGTTGGGCTCAGGCTCTGGTTCAGCACCGGGCCCCGGGCCCACCTCTGCCCCTGCTGCCCTGCCCACTCACGGTCGTAGTAGCCCTTGACCGTGCACACGAGGCTGAAGAGCTGGATG
Organism: Tupaia belangeri chinensis; assembly: GCF_000334495.1. Taxonomy (NCBI): domain Eukaryota; kingdom Metazoa; phylum Chordata; class Mammalia; order Scandentia; family Tupaiidae; genus Tupaia; species Tupaia belangeri. Next base: position 882,577 of record NW_006159850.1, on the reverse strand, counting down.
ACCCAGCAGAAGCTGCTCTGCATCTGCTCCACGAACACGCAGGACAGGAGCTAGGGGCCAGCCGAGGCTGTCAGGGAGGGTTGGAGGGGCAGGGGCGGGGCTGTGGGGC
>NW_006159850.1:877663-881759 GCF_000334495.1 Tupaia belangeri chinensis | reverse complement strand
CTCGCAGCGGCTCCAGGTGGTCCGTGTTGAGGCCCGCCATGTGCTGCCACTCGGCGTCGCGCTCCGCGGAGAACACCTGCCACTGCTGGGAGGCGCAGAGCAGCAGGAGGGAGTCGCCTACGGGACATGGGCCGGCTGCAGCCTGTGCACACCGCGGGGGCGCACAGGCATGTCCCAGTAGGCTGAGGACACGCCTCTGCACACGTGCTGCCCCAACCGCACGTCCGCGCACACCCACAGCCCAGCCCACACATGACGTGGCTGCTGGGTGGGGCGGGCCCACTCGGAGGAAGGAGCCCTAACTGGGGACGGAGAGGATGCAGCCTGCCCTGTGGATCCAAGGGCCAGGCCTCCATGCGCCCTGGGGTGGGTCTGGCTGGGCGAGCACTCACTGATGAGGTTGGTGGAGTTGGGGGCCCTGAAGAAGTCGGGCAGGTACAGCCACTTGATGAGCGCAGAGTTCATGGGGACAGCCCGGCTCCAGCGCCATGGGTAGTCTGTGTGCAGGGCCAGGAGGGTCAGGAGGGCCAGCCGCCCCAGAGCACAGGGGCCACAACGCCTACAGGCAGTCCCATGCCCGCCGGAGTCACTGTCACCCGCCCCACACACCCAGTCTCGGAAATACGCCTGTGTACACTGCAGGCGTGGGAACTGATGGCCTGGACGCTCGGTGTGCTGCTAGGATGCACGTGTGTGTGATGGTGAGGGCGTGCACACCGGCACGCAGCCGAGGTGGGAGAGGGGAAGCCCTGGGCACGGGTGTGCCGAGAGCCCGCCTCCACTCCTGGGGCTCGGGCACGCACACCGCCTTCTTCTCTGCAAGGTACTCTCCTCTCGGGTTCATACGCTCACCAGGGACATAGAAAGTGGGAAGCCACCCCCTTGGGGGATCCTCAGTTCCCTCCTCCATTCTCCTCTTGGGATTTTGGACATGCATGTACAAGCATCAGGTGTGAGTTTTAAGCTGCCAGGTCTGGGACTTGAACCGTGGAGCCTGGAGAGGCCGTGTGAGGGCTAGGCCCATTGGCCCACCGGGGCTGGCTGGCAGTGGAATGCCTACGCTGTTTCTTAGCTGTGGACATCGTCAGGGTATGTAATAAGCAGGGGATGGCAAAGCGTACTTGGGAACCCCTGCAACGCCCTGGCAAATCTACCAGGACTCCTGGGACATAAAACAAGGGCCGCAGCGGTGTGCTTAAGGCATCTGATCTCGTGTGGTCAGTGGCTGAGTCCTAGACCTGGCAGCTTAAAAATCTTGAGAGGAGAAAGGAGAGGGCCTGCAGCCTGGCCATGTCGAGCTGTGGGGGGGTCACTTTCCCTCTCTGTCTCTGTCTCTCCGGCAAGCGCACATGCCCTATGGCAGATTCAAACAAGGAGAAGGGAGAGCCTGGACTCCCTGGGCCAGGCCGGGGCTGTCCAGGCGCGCAGATGGGAGCCCAGCCCCCCACGGCGGCCCACTCACCGAGGCACAGGGCCGGGGGAATGCCCAGGCACAGCAGGTACTGGTAGAGCAGGAACAGCGTGAGAAACAGACAGTAGTTGGGCCAGAGGCTGGCAATGGCCACCCGACGCCGGCGGGTGAGGATGGCTCCCAGCCAGCAGCCGTGCAGGATGGCCATGAAGTCCATGCGCTGCCCGATCACATTCACGGCCATCAGGAAGCAGATCTGGGGGCAGAGTGGAGGCCCAAGCTGGCAGGAAGGCACCTCCGGAAGGCACCCCAGACTCCGTCAGCAGGTTCGGAACACTGCGTGACACGGAGTCAGGCAGCTCAGGGCACACGCCCCATCAGCAGCATGCAGTAGGGCTGTGGCCATCCCGGGAGGTGCAGAAGAGCTGCACACGCTGCCCACGAAGGGCACCGAGGTGTGGAGGGGACCGCAGCCTCCCAGCACGGCCCTCACCACTCCCTGCCTCCCTTTGGAGATGATCCCACCCCTGGGAGCCTCGCGGGCACCGGTCCACTGTGGGCCTCTGCCCGGGTCACTGGTGTGCCCCAGGCAGCCCAGGGCAGGGACCGCGGTCACGGCTACACATGCCCAGCAAGGGTCCCAGCTGCCCGCCTCACCTCCAGCCCGAACTTGTAGAAGAAGAAGTTGATGAAGTACTTGAGGCAGCTGAGCACGCCCTGGTCGAGCCGCTGGCGCGTGCCATCGACACACACAGACCGGGCGGGCGGCGGGCCCAGCTGGTGCTGCCGCCGGTAGTGCTCCTGGCGCCGGTACACCATGGCCTCGAATACCAGCAGCAGCAGGATCTGTAGGTGGCTCTGCAGAGGCGGAGAGGGTTGGCACTGCCGGCCCGTGCTGCTGGCCCACCCTGCTGGCCCCACTCACCTGGATGTAGCCCAGGTTGGGGAAGCCTTTCCGTACTCCAAACCAGTTGGCAGGGTCAACAGGCCCCCGGTACAGCAAGGACTGGCTGAGCTCTGCGGGCTGCAGGTTGGTGCTGTTGGGGAAGGGCTGGTGGAGAGGGGGTGTGTGGCTTCAGTACCCGCTCTCAGGAGGGCAGGGAGGGCTGGCCACGGACCCCTGGCCCTGCCCCACGTCCTGCCCACACCCCCCGCTCAGGGTCAGTGACACGCGGGGCTGTCAGCCACCTCGGGTAAGAGAAGAACCAGGTGCTTGGGGCCTGGGCGGCCGCAGGCAGAGGCTAGAGCAGGGTAGGTGTGAGGGCTGCTCCCACTGGCCTCCCACCCCGACCCGCTGCTGAGCCTGAGACCCCCAAGCATGGAGGAAGTGGGCTAGGCTCTCCATGACTCAGGTCAAAGGACGCCTCCTCCAGGAAGCCCCCTTAGCTCCAGGGAGACTGGCTTGTGCCCACTGCCCTGAGCTGCAACGGCCTGGGTGGGCCTGGACTTGCTGGACTGGGCTGTGGCTAGCCTAGTAGCCTAGGAGGGCGGACGGGAGCCCAGAGCAGGGCGGAGCACCAGGACGCCCCACGGGACTGCTCCTGGCGGTACCTGGGAGCAGTTGCTGGAGTAGGCGTGGGGGCTGACGGCCCTCAGCTGGTACAGCATCTTACACACGATGATGACACAGGTCCACACGGTGCACAGGCACGAGGCCATGGGCCGGAAGCGGGGGTAGGGCAGGGCGAAAGCCCAGAGCACGAGCAGCAGCAGGTTCATCACAGACACCTGTGGGCACGCTCAGTGGGCCCAGGGCTCTGGCCGGAGCCGCGTGGCCGGGAGACGGGGGGACCAAGGCGGCACCGACACACACCTCCCTCAAGGCCACCCAGACGGTGTACAAGGCCACCAGCTTGAAGACGTGGAGCTCCAGCAGGCGGCGCACCAACACCTGCACACGGCCCAGGGCATCGGAGAAGCTGGCAGCCAGGTCCAGCAGGCGCTCGGCCACCAGGCCCCACTTGCTGCTCGCGCCTGCAGTCACGAGGACCAGTGAGAGACCCCTCGGCCGGGCAGGGCAGACCCTGATCATGGGCCCATCCGCCCTCACCCACTCACCCTCGGGCGCCTGCATGGCCTGGCGGGGGCCGGCCCTGCGGAGACCCGCGTCCAGGGGCGCCTGGTCCTCCTGCTGCAGCAGCAGGGCCGCGCTGCCCGTGTCCTGCCTGAGAGGCCTGGCGTCACCTCCCGTGCGCCCACCCAGCGCCCGCCCACACCCCGTCTGCTCTGCGCGCCAGGGCCGGAGCTGGCTTTCCCCTTGCCGCGACTTCTGACACCCGAGCACCTGCCAGGTGAACCCCGCGGGCGGGCGGGGAGCGGGCGCACCTGGGAGCCCAGCGCAGGAGGCGGGCACCGGGCGGGCGAGGGCGGTGCGGGTCAGTGAGCTGCATGAAGGGCGTGTGGAAGTAGTGCAGCTGCAGGATGCAGGCCAGCAGGAAGAAGCCGGGGATGAGGATGCTGGAGAAGAGCTCGGACACGCTGAACTGCTCCAGACCCAGGTCCCCCAGCCTGCGGGGACAGCCCGGTCACGCCTGCCACGCCCCAGCACGGCCACCCGCCCGCTGCCCGCCTGACGCACTGCTCGTCCGTGAGGCCCGTGAGGTTGCGCCAGTAGGCGGGGAAGTCCTGGAACTGGAAGGTGTAGACAGCGATGAGCACCAGCATGGTGTAGGCCACCACCAGCCC
>NW_006159850.1:871396-877547 GCF_000334495.1 Tupaia belangeri chinensis | reverse complement strand
GAAAGAGCGTGAGGCAGAGCAGGAAGAGGAGCATGTAGACGATCTTGTAGACAACGAGGCGGCCGGCGAAGCTGACCACGATGAACATGCCGGCGCACACGTAGATCCAGTACTTGGCGTACATGCCCTGCACCAGCACGCCCAGACTCCGCAGCAGCGTCCGCGTCTGCGAGGGCTCTGCGGGCCAAGCGTGTAGGCAGGCCCAGGGTGGCGGCCCATGGCCAGCGGGTGGGTGCGCCACCCCCCACTCACCTCCGTCCACCATGGCCAGCTCCGACGGTGCGGCCGTCCCCCTGGCATTCCTCAGCAGCTTCTCCCGGACGAACTGGCGCAGAAGCAGCCAGAAGGTCAGGGTGCAGAGCAGCTGTGGGGCAGGGTGGGACAGGCGGTCACCGGGCTGCAGCCACAGCCGGCGGCCGGGGCAGGGAGCTGGGGGCCGCACCAGCCTCCTGGGGCATGAACCCTCCCAGGGCTCACACACGCTCTGGGGCGCACCGCACACGTTCAGAGCCGCAGTCACTTGGACAGGCACACACAGGGTCACACGTGTTCGCACACATGTGCGTACATGTCCACACAGCTGTGCGTCACGTGGGTTGATGTGCACTCACACACTGGTACATGCACATGTGCACACACTCACGCCTCACGCCAGCACACAATCCTCTGGCCTGAAAACGTGACAGACAAAGTGAAACTGGGCACTCTGCTCACACAGGACACGTGGGTGCCACGAGCAGTGACCCGGGGCCACATGGGGCTAACAGAGCCGTGCCAGGCAGAGGGCCACACACAAGGCGTCAGGCACACGGCAGCCCTATGGCCACACGAGGTCACTGGTCCTCCCACTCAGCAGTGCGCTCCTGGGGTGACGGCCAGACTGCCCCTCGGGAGAGGACAAGTGGCCTGTCCCAGCTGCTGCCCGGCGCCCCACGTGCTGCCGACCACACTCACCATGGCGCCGAGGTCCAGGCAGGGGTAGCGGGTGTGCTCCAGCCCCAGCTGGCGCAGGCCGACAGGGCCAAGGGCAGTGGGCAGCTCGGGGCGCAGGTCCAAGGCCCACACGTAGCGCAGGCCGCACAGCGCCAGCCCGTACAGCAGCAGGCAGGGCGAGCACAGCAGGGCCAGCTGGCGGCGGCTGCGTGCCATCCAGAGGAGGCAGGCCCAGAGCAGCAGCACCAAGGTCAGCCAGCTGTGGAAGGTGATGCTCCACACCTGCGAGGCGGGGCGGCTCAGGCCACGCGTGCACACACACACGCGGCCGGCTGTGCTCCGGGGACCCGCCTGCCACGGGCCGCCTCCCCACACGCCGCAGGCCCAGGGGCGACGCCGGCTGCTCACCATCATGGCAATGAGGGCGCACACGTAGCTCTGCTCCACGATGAGCTGGCCCAGCCCGTGCAGTGCGGGTGCCTCTCGGGGCTCAGCCAGCCCGGGGCGCGCTGCGGGGCGGGGCAGGGTCAGCCCCACGTGGGGACACCGAGGGCCTCCCCCCCGCTGCGCCCTGAACTGGAACGGGAGGGGCCGTGGCGGACAGCGTGGCTGCCAGGCCCCACGCTGTCTCTGATATGTCGCGTGGCCCTGGCCAGTCCCGAGACCCTGCAGGACAGACACACAGACACCCAACCGCCTCCCATCGGTGCAGATGAAATCCCCAGGGCGCTCCACAGGCTACATCTTCATTTGGGGACAAATCACAAAATGGAAGTTGAGGTTTAAGAAGAAAATGCACCCACAGGGCCCCAGCCAGCCCGGTCTCCTGGGCCTGCGCTGGGCCCAGTGTCTGGTCTCTGAAGGGCGTGGAGGCCCCAGAGGGCAGCAGGTGAGGGCAGGTGGCAGCAGGGTGAGACCACGCACTAGCCGCCAGAGGGCAGCGCTAGCCTGGCCCCACAAGCAGGCAGAGCAGGGTGGGGGGGAGCGACTCGACTCACCGGGGCGCTGCCCAGCCGGGCGCTGGCTCTGGCCGGTGAGGTCATGCACAATGCAGTTGTCAGCCTCGGTGCTGGGCTGCGTGGGGACAGGCTGCTACCAAGAAGCACGGGTGAGCTAGGCCAGCACTGGTGGCACCCCCACGTCCTCTACCCGGCCAGCTCCTCACCTGGGTGGCCTCTCCATCCTGGACGGCTACAGTGTGGCCCTGGGGCCACTGGGCCAACTCTGCCAGCTCCAGCTCCCGCTCCTCATCCCCCCTGGCCGCCTCATTCCTCTGCAAAGGAGAGCCAAGTGCTGGGCCCTCACCCAGACAGGGCAGCAGGCCCAGGCAGGGCAGGCCCTGGGGAGGGCAGGCCCAGGGAGGGCAGGCCCTGGGGTGCAGGCCTTGGAAAAGGCAGGCCCAGGTGTGCAGACCCAGGGAGGGCAGGCTCCGGGGAGAGCAGGCCCTGGGGTGCAGGCCTTGGAAAGGGCAGGCCCTGGGTTGCAGACCCTGGGGAGGGCAGGCCCTGGGGTGCCAGGCCTGGGGGGCGGCCTGCAGACCTGGTCGGCAGGGCGAGGCCCACGGAGCTTCAGCAGCGAGGTCACCGTGTAGTAAAGCAGCAGCAGGATGCCAGGGCTCACGTAGACCGGCCAGTCGTGGCCGGTGTTGAGAACCAGCGTGTTGGGGCTGGAGCAGTTGACGGGGCCCACGAAGTCCTTGAGACCAAGCACCCTGCCAGAGAAGGCACACCGCTGACCACCTGGCCTGGCAGGACCAGGGTGAGGAAGACTGGGCCCACGGGGGGGCGACCCTCACCTGGCCCAGACGCCGGCAGGGGGGAGCACGGCTTGGGCGAAGGGCGTCTGGTAGCAGTAGAGGCAGACGAGGTGGCCGGCACTGTAGCAGCCCACCACGACGCACAATGTGCTGAAGCCCCGGGGGCTGATGGGGAAGTGACAGGCCCACCAGGTGCACACGGCCAGGAAGACCAGCAGGTAGACGCTGGAGAGGGCGGAGGGGTGGGCGATGCCTGCAGAGAAGCCGCCCGCTGGTCATGACGAGCCCGAGGCCCCCGCACGGTGTTCTGCAGGGCCCTCGCCCCAGCGCGGAAGGTACCTGCCAGCGCCAGCAGCACTATGGCCAGGGTCCGCCCTGCAGCCACCAGCAGCCAGTGGGCAGTGACCCGGAACCGGGCGGCCAGCTCCGACTTCCGCTTGGGGGCCGGCACAGGGGCTCCCTGAGGCCCCGCCAGGGCGCTGCCATCCACTTCCCTCTCCTCACTGTCCTGCCAACGTCACGGGGGGGTGAGGTCAGATGCCTGCCCAGCTGCCCCTCACACCAGGGGCCCGAGCCACTCCAGCCCGCACGGTCCCCGCCTCTCCTCGAGGGCCCAGTCTCAGGGCCCTGCTGGAGGGTCCCTCCAGCCCCAGCACGGGACGGCTGTGACGTGTAGGTGTCACAGCCTGTCCCCAGTTACCTCCCTCCTAGGCCACGATGCTAGCGGGAAGCCCTGCTCTAGGGGGTGTGGCTCCCCAGAGGGGCCCCTCAGGACCGAGGGCAGTGGTCGGCGTATGTGCACCATGCCACTCCCAACAGGCACCAGGCCCCACGGGACAGTCTGGGGCAGAGAAGCTGGTGACCCCCAGATCACAGCCTGGGCAGCGCGCTGTCTACACCCTGTGGGTCTCTGGAGAGCAGGGGACCCCAAGGGATGGGACCGTCACCCAGCGGGCCTTGCCCATCAGCCCCAGAGCTGGCCAGGCAGGAGGCCATGGGTGTGCTCCCCACCCCGTGCCTCCCCGGGCACAGAGACAGCCTGGGGGCTGCAGAACCCCGACTGAAGGCCTCCCTGGACGGGGCTGTCCAGAACACAGCCGTCAGACGCTACAGGTGCCACCTGGCGTGGCCCCTTGTGTGCCCCCACGCAGCCCAGGCTGAGCTAGCACCGGGCCGAGGACTCAGGCCCTGACCACTGCCTGCTCTGGGCACTGAGAGGCTGCTGGTCCTGGGCCGGGCCTACCCGCTCTGTGGAGGCCCCTGTGAAGCGGGGAGGAAGACGGCCTGCGAAGCTGCAGGGGAGGGCTGCAGAGCCCGGCAAGGTGTGTTGGTTTGAGCCTGGAGTCAGGGCACGAGGAGGCAGGTGAGGCTGGGGCATTAGGGCACCAGCAGGAGGGCCCAGCTGAACCACCCCTGCTCGGAGGCCACAGGTGGCTTCAGGCATGGCTGGCTCAGGGCGCGGGCACTTTGCTTGTCCCCAGGGTTTCCCCCCTGGAGCTCAGAATAGCTCAGCAGGTGCCAGCCTGTGGTGGGGGACACGGAAGGAAGGCAGGGCAGCCCTGGCTGAGCGCGTCTGCCCACGGCCCGGCCCAGGCCCTGGTAATCTTCCAAGAGAGGCCGTCTCTGGGAGCAGAAGGCGAGGGTAGGCGCAGCTGTCTGACCCGTGTTCGCCAGCCCCTGTGGGGCCAGGCCCCGGCCCGGCTCACCACAAGCCTCACCTCCCTGTCCAGAGTCACCCAGGATGGGCCCAGTGGGATCCCGTGGCCCAGGCGAAGGCAGCCCTGGAAACCCCCTTCCTGACAGAGGCAGTGCTGTCCCGGGAAGCCCAGGCCCACAGGTCCCCGAGCCCTCAGAGGACAGGCAGTGGGCAGCCCTGGCACAACCCCACAAATGCTGGGAAAGCCTCTCCCACCTTCGAGGTGGGGGTCACCCCTGCCCCGCGGGACACCGCCAGCCAGGTGGGCCTGTCCTGTGGGCTCAGGCTGGCGGAGCCTCAGGGCAGGAGCACTCGAGCCAGGACACCTGGCCGGTCATAAAGCCTGGCTGGGCCGGGGACCAGGCCTTACATGGAGCCTAAGGCTGGTAGGAGGGGCGTGGCCGGGGTGGGCTGGTGCCCAAGGCCTCACACGGGGTGCAGGACGGCCCGAGCCGCTCCACTGCAGAGGCCACCAGGGCCCAGTCTCACACCCGCCCGCAGGTGGCCGGCAACTCGGAGACCTCGGCACCTCACGGCAGCTGTCCTCGGCCCACCTTGGCCCTGTCTCTGCTGCAGGGCTAGGGCCTTCACGGGGCTCCGAGCCTCGGCAGCTCCAGCCCAGCTGGGAAGTGCCCTGGACACTGGGTCAACGGCACACTCTGCCCAGCCCTGGCTCCCTGCAGCCGTGGCCCCCAGGACCCCCAGCCCACTCTGCTGGAGGCCGGGGTGAGCAGCCCTCTGGACCTCCGGGGCTCCGTCCCCGCCAAGGGCATGACCCTTACTCGGCAGCCCACGCCTTTACCGAAGGACTGGGCCCAGGCCGGGGCCGCACGTGTAAGGCTACCCTCATGGGACGGGCGGCACGCGTGTGCCTGTGGCCCGGGCTGGACCCCAGGGGGCTGTCTGACTGTCCTGCTCAGGAGACAGACCCCCGAGGAGCGCAGGCGGGCTGCCACGCTGGGAGGCCAACGCTCAGGGACGCACAGCTCACCGGCTCCTGGGCGTGCCGGCGCTGCCTAGCTTTCCGTGCGAGGCGCCCACAGAGGCCGAGGCAGATGGAGGAGGCTACCAAAACACCCAGGTCAGGGGCCACCAGGCGGATGGCATTGGGGATGTCCTTCAGGTCCAGCCTGTGAGGGGCAGGGGAGGCCATAGTTGGAGCAGGAGTGCAGGGGCCCTTCAGCCCAGTGGACGGTCCCAGGCCCTCCTCTGCCCTCCCTCAGGCCCGGGGAGCCCGAGAGAAGCTTGTTGGGGTCTTACCTCGTGACCCCCACGTGTCGGGAGAGGGTCTCCCAGGGGCTGCCTGCAGAGGAAGATGGACACAGGTCAGCTTGCGGCCTCGTGATCCCTGCCCCATCGCAGGGCCCGTGACCTGGCACACCCGCCTGTGCCTATGGGGAAACTGAGGCCCAGCCAGGGAGACAAGCTGGTCTGGGCCCACCAGCCTCCTAGCTGTGGCTGAGGCCGTGGGAAGTCGCCGAGGTCGGTCTGGGCTCTCTGACCGTCAGCCAGCCGGGGCCGCACTGACGGGTGGTGTGGGGCTGAGGGTCGCGACCTCTCCCAGCTCCCGACCCCCAGATGGCAGGGAGGCTGTCACCACAGGACCAGCAGGACACACAGGACGTCGGGGCTCCTGCCCCAGGGGCTGGGCATGACCTCAGTCCTCGTTGGCTGTGAAGGCAGAGTGCCAACCGGAGACACAGCCAAGCCACTCGTCCATGGACACAGGGACCAGGGGGAGGGGGCGGGGGGGGGGGAACCTGGGG
>NW_006159850.1:866147-871059 GCF_000334495.1 Tupaia belangeri chinensis | reverse complement strand
ACACAGGGAGGAGGGGCAGGAGCCGGTGGGGAGGAACTCTGGGTGGTGGGGTCCTCTGGGGCTTGGGCACCAGCTTGGCTCAGCCCAGCCTGGCCCAGCCCCACAGCCGGGCCGTTACGGGCCACCTGGCCGGCCGGATGCACTGGAGAGCCTGGGGGGAGGCAGGGTGGACTGCAGAGCTGAGCTGACCTCCCTGAGGAGGGCTAGGCATGGCTGTCCCCTCTGCTGGCACCCAGGTAGTTCAGAAAGGTACCGAGCCCTCCCCTGCCCGGCAAGGCTGCCTTGGCACTCACAGTTGGGCTCCAGGAGTTCTTTCAGGCGGGGCACGGTGTACAGGCATATCTGCAGGGCCAGGTGGGCTACCAGGAAGAGGAGGCTGAGACACAGCAGGGCTCGGAGGAGGCGGCCAGTGTGACCTGCGGGCAGAGCGGGCAGGCTGGGGGGGCAGCCGAGGGTCGCACGGGGGGGCAGCCGAGGGCTGCACAAGGGGCCAGGCACACATGGCCTGGACACAACGCCCCAGGGACAGGCCAGACTTCCAGTGTCAGCACAGCCCTGGCGGTGCTCGCTCCGTCCCAGGGTCGTCCCACAGCCCTCGTGCCCAGCCCACCACTACCCTGCAGTCATGTGGTGTGGGACCAGCGAGATCCCTGCCTCGCTGACCGCAAACAGCCAGAGGAGAAGCACCCTTGCACCGTACGCAGCAGGGCAGAGCCCAGCCGGAGCTGCTGCTGGACCTTGCACCTGCCGGGGAGCCGACGGGCAGGAGAAGGCCCTCGTGCAGAGGACACCCCTCAGGGCTCGCTCATTTTCCCGCCAGACGTCCGAGTCACCCCAAGGAAAGACACGTGAGGCCACCCTCCTGCACAGTGACAGCCACACCCCTGCACACAGGCAAGCAGGGCCGAGGGGCGTGAGGGCAGCCCGGGGACGGTGAGCAGGGCTGAGGTGGGAGCTGGGCGTGGCCGACTGGCCTGTTCCCTGTAGCGGGGTGCCCTGGTGCTCGGCTGGGCCGGCCTGGGCTGCAGTAGGTACGGTGGGGGGCTTGGTGGGGGACACTCAGGGGCCCTGGCCTCACCAGGGCGCTCTGACTGGGTGGCAGCTTGCCCTAGACAGGGGAGCAGACACCTCTGCCTGGCCTGATGACCCCAGGGGGCTGGACACAATGCCCCAGGGACGGGCCGGATTTCCAGCGTCAGCACAGCCCAGCTCTGACCTCTGCCCTCGGATTCAGGGAGCAGGGCTATGTCCCGACCTCAGGGTTCAGTGCCACCATCAAACCTGGCCTGGCCCATGCGCAAAGGCCAGCCTGGTCCTCCGCCCGGGCATTCTCGTGCTTCATCAACGTCCATCACAGACTCAGGGCTATCCCGGGGCCCCCACACAGGAGGCACCTCGCCCCTCCCCAATTGCCCATGTTCATCTGACCCCTTGGCTCGGCTCGGAGAGGGCAGAGGACTCCCAGGGCCATGCAGCAAGGCGGCCAAGGTGGGACCTGGCTCACTCCCTCCCAGCACCCTCCAGGGCCAGCCGTCTGACCCTGTATTAGGACCCCTGACCAGCCGTGGGCAGGGCTGGAGCCCGGGGAGAGACAGGGCAGGAACGAGGGGCCAGAAAGCCCAGCTCAAGCCTGGGCAGAACAGCGGCCTGGAGGCCCAGGCCAGGGGGCAGTGGGGGGCACGCAGACGGCCGGCCCTGCGTGGGAGGGAGCCCCACAGCCCCCCGCCAGCACTCCCATCCCTGCCCTGCTCAGCCCTGTGCCCTGTAGCGGGCAGCCGGGCCTTGAGTGCCCTGAGGTGCTTTAGTCAAGGGGGTGACCAGGTGCTGCTGGCCATGACGAGAGCAGAGGGACCGGGGCCGGCTGGCGGTGAGGCAGATGGAGGTGAGGCAGATGGAGGCTCGCACCCCCAAACTCCATCTCTACCCTTACTCCCTACCCCAACCCTTCCTGGGGCCACTGACACCTCAAGTCCATCCGCCCAGGCCCCACCCCAAGAGGTGCCTCCCAGCACCCTCGGCTCATCCAGCAAGGCCTTCCCTGCCCACCTGCTGCCTGGGCACATCCTCAGTACAGGGCAGGGCCTGGGAGAGGTGGGACAGGCTGGCACAGGGGCAGCTCTGCCTGGGCCTTGGGAAAGGGGAGCTGCAGTGTGGGCTCAGGCAACTCCAGGACAGGAGTGAGAAGGAGCGGGGAGCCAGGGCCCCCCAGAACCCGAAGTGAGGCCAGAGTGCCCCCGTGGACAGCAGGGCTCAGGAGGGAGCTCGAACCGCAGCTGCAGAGGCTGGGGGCCCTGGCGACCCCTGCCCTGCCACTCAAGGCCCACACAGGGCACACGGCAGCAGTGAGCCAGTCCTGTCCCAGGGGCCCAGCCAGGGAGCTGCGGAGGGCTGTGGAGGTGAGGGTCCAGCCAGCATCTGGGGGAGGTGGCCCTGACTGAGGTGGGCCCAGTGGGGTGGGCCCAAGGGGTCAGAGGTGCAGCAGCCACGGGGACCTGGCGGGCTAGTCCCACGGAACGCGATGGAGGGCATGAGCACCACTGCCCTGCAGCCCAGCAGGGTGAGCAAGCGGAGGGTAGGCAGTGCTGGGGCGGCTCTCTCAGCCGGGGCTCCAGGACTGGGCGTTCCCAGGGAGCCTTCAGCTCCCTTAGGCTGCACCTGTGGGGAAGCCCCTCAGTCCTCACCACAAACCTGTCTCCCCGTCCTGCAGAGAAGCCTGAAGCTTGTCCGGCTGGCCTGTCACCAGCTGGGGCAGCGTCCTGCTGCCAGGTCCCTGCCCTGCAACAGCGGGATCCCAGCAGCCTCAAACCCACTGCAAGCTCTGATCTGACACTCAGCCTGGCCGAGTGCACGGCAGGTCTATGGTCCGCCTCCAGCCTCGGGCAGGGCCTGCCAGGGCCCAGAGCTCCTGCTCAGCCCGGCTTCCTCCTGGATAGCACATGTACCTCACAGACCAGGGCCAGCTCTGGGCCTCAGCTGAAGGGAGCGAGTGGGTGTGGGCCACAGTGTCCTGTCCTCAGCAGGCAGGTCCCTGGGAAAGGGCTGTCCTCACTGCCCCTGGGCAGTAGGTGGGAAGGCGTGGCACGGGGCCTCCCATTCAGGTCCAAGAAGTGGGCCAGGACCCTTGGCCACCTGACCAGAGCCTGTGCCTGGGGTTTGGCCCACAGAGGCCGCTATTGCCCCTCCCCCAGCCCTGTGCCCAAAGTCCTACCAGGCCACCCACCCTGAGTCCCACTCCAATCCAGGGGTGTGGGCATGACAGCTGGGGACCGTGGGCGCCACCCACAGCAAGGGGTGTCCAGGCAGGGGAAGGGCAGGCTGAGCAGAGTAAGCCTGGGCCCCCTGGTCGTGACCTCTCGTGCCCACCAGGCCAGACCCTGGAAGGCCCCACAGGCTAAGCCTGGCCATGCCAGGTGCCACAGAGTCCTGTCCAGGGAGGGGACAGAGCAGCTCTGCTAGACCCTGTGGGGCGGGGGCTCAGACGGCCCAGGCTGGGGTGCTGTCACAGGCCGGGAGTGCAGACCACCAGCCCGGGGCCAGATCTCCCAGGGCCCTCAGCCTGGGACCCACCAAACCCCCTGGTCAGGAGCCCTCCCAACACGCAGTCACAGCCCTGCCTCCTGGGCCCTGGAGGACGGTCACACAAGCTCCTGGGGGTGTGGCCAAGGCTGAGGGTCCCAGAGGCTGGGACAGCAAGCTTCGGAGGACGGAGCAGACGGCAGGGGGCTCTGCGTGCTCCGTGGCGGACAGGGAAGTCTCTCCTGACGACAGGTCAGCCTCCCGGGCCAGCTTTTTCCAAGGCAGAGTGCACAGCAGGGTCAGGCAGATGCCCACGAGGCCCGGGCAGCACTCAGGGCCGGGTGTGTCCAAGCAGCCCGGGACATGCCAAGGCCGGCAGCGGCACCACCCGGGGCTCACTCACAGCGTCACATTTTCCTCTCCCACCCAGAAAAACGGGCTGCAGCCCGCGTCTGGGGCCCCTGGAGCAGACAGCCAAGTGGGGCGGGCTGGGCTGCCCTTGGTGGCCCCTCCAAGTCCTCCCCCGCCCTTCCCTGCTGCAGGCCGGCAGGAACTTGTGCCCTCCGCTCATCAGAGGAGGCTTGCACGCGGACATGGAGTGACAGAACACGTGGCTTCCAGCTGAGGGCCCGAGAGGAGGCAGAACTGTCTCCACTGGGGCTGAGGGAAGCCTGGAATGGATTAGGCCGGGGTCCTGTGAGGGCCCTGCCTGACCCCCGCACAGCTCCTGGTGCTAAGCCTGCCAGAGCCAGAGGCATCCCTGGGCCAGGAAGGGCGACCTGGCACCTGGGGTCAGCGGCACCAGGCCCATATCCTTGGGCCCTGCACAGAAGTGACTGCAGGCACAGCACAGGTGGACAGAGGTGACCCTCAGCCCACCCTAGGACAGGGAGGTGGGCTGAGACCGGTGGGGTACAGGTGGCCACAGGGCCACCGCAAGCAGAGGAAGGCAGGGGAAGGCCCAGGGCAAGATTTGACATCACAGCTGGCCTTGAAGGACAGAGGCCCCAGCCCCAAATGCAGACGCCTCTGGCAGCCGGGAAAGGCCAGGGAGGGTCCTCCCAGAGCCTCCTGGGAGAGCCCGAGGCCCTGCCTGAGCCCAAGGAGGCCAGGCCAGGCACCAACCTACAGGACAGTGGGCGGCCCCCACATACCCCAGCCGATGCAGGGGGCTTCGCTCCCCACAGCCAGGCTTTGCACCCGGCACCTCGGGCACAGCGGGTCTGACAACCCCAATCTGGGCCCTGGCTGGACCCTCGGCCATCTCCACGTGTGGGTGTCTCTCTGCTGACACGCACTCTCCCCAAGGACCCCGCTACCTGCACATACCCCCACACGGCCAAGGGAGGCGGAACCGTGTGGGTGCTCGGGAGGCAGCCCACCGAGGAGCCTCCCC
>NW_006159850.1:864502-865674 GCF_000334495.1 Tupaia belangeri chinensis | reverse complement strand
TGTGTCCTCCGGCGAGGACAGCGCCCACTCCCTGTTGCCCGCCACGCCGCGGCCCACCACCACCCTGCCGGGCCTATCTGCAGGGGTTCGTGCAGCTGCTCTGCCGGGGCCACGCACACGCCACAGCACACCGCCCTCCGCGCTGGCCGCGAGGCTGGGACCCGCTTCCCCACCTTGCTTTCCTCCCTTTTTCTAAAGTTGTTTTCCTTTTTCTTTCTAGAAACTTGCTATAGGGCACTCACACTTAGAGGGACGGCGACAAGGAAAGTGAGAAAGCACCCGGGGTGGCCTTCTCCGCTCCGCCCTCAGGACGTGGGGCACACGCGTCCTGCATGGTTTTCAAACGGCACCGCCGGGGGCTTCGGCGCCTAAACACGCCACCTGCGGCCACTGTCCTCTCTACGCTGTGCTTAGTTAGCCTGTCATGAGTCCAGCCCCAGGAGGAGCCCTGGGCACATGTCGCCGTCCACCCAGCCCTGCCCCTGCCGCAGTCTGGCCTGAGCCTCCAGCTGCCTTCTACACATGTCGTGAAGGCATGGTCTGTGTGTCGGCAGGCCCACACCCACACGGCTTCCTGTGCCGAGCTACCAGGGAGTCTGCAGGTCGGCGGGGTGTAGCCCAGCCAGTCTCCTCCCAGGAGCGTGTGGTTCAGGTGTGAGTCACACGTCCGAGCGAGACCCCGGCCGCAGCTCCCCACAGCCTGGCTCCTCTCCGCTCCGGGAGGCATCCCGGGGCACCCCGGAAGCGTGCAGGGCGCACTGCAGCTCCACGCGGCCCTGGCCTCGGCTCCCACCCTTTGCCATCGTCCCCAGAACCGAATGTTTCACCCAGGAGCTCAGAAACGCAGGGCAGGAGGGGACGCCAGACCTCAGCAGACGGCATCACCTGCCCCACACGGCCAGGGCTGCCACCAGGCCTGTTCCCACGTCACGTGACAGGGCTGCCCTGCCCACCTGAAGGTGTCGCTGCAGGACCAGACACAAACCATCCTGAGCGCAGGGGCGCAGGCCCAACTCCGTGAGGGCCCCTCCTTACCCCTCTGCCTGAGGCTCAGGGCTGCCTGCGGACCACTCTGCCTGACAGACTCAGGGTCAGGGCAGGGGCTCCTGGTGGCCGTGCCTCCTCACCAGCCGCCACGGCCCCCCTCAGCTCCCCCGAACGCGTCCTGAGCC
>NW_006159850.1:859687-864414 GCF_000334495.1 Tupaia belangeri chinensis | reverse complement strand
TCAGGGTCAGGGCAGGGGCTCCTGGTGACCGTGCCTCCTCACCAGCCGCCACGGCCCCCCTCAGCTCCCCAGAACGCGTCGTGAGCCGAGGGGCAGCTTTCCTTCCATCACACGCACGCGCACGCACACGTACACGGCGATGCCTGACTCCTAGCCCACCGTGCTCCAGTTAGCTGGCCTTCCATCACGCACACGCACGCACAAACACGCACACGCACACCGCGATGCCTGACTCCTAGTCCACCGTGCTCCAGTTAGCTGGCCTGCCATAAGTGAACCGATCTGCCCCGGCCGAGGCAGGAGGGCAGTGCGCTCACAGCAAAGGCTTCAGAAGCCTTTCTGCCTAGAGCTGCCTTCTGGCGTGCTGGCCTCTGTCCCTCCCACAGCCAAGTGGCATGCCATGTCCTCCGCTCACCACCAACCCTAACCTCCCACTTGCCCATCTGTCCCTCCCTTGAGGCGGTTCTGCAGCTCCTGCCTCTGAGCAGCACATGGTCTGACCCGCCGGGTGTCTGACAAGTGCCCCAGGGACAGCTGGGAAGCCCGTGACAGGCCCTGGCACAGGGCAGGCCATGGGCAGTGGGGACAGGCAATCTCCTCACAGCATAGACACAGATCAGTGCATAGGCATAGGACTATAGGGGGCATGGGTCCCAAAGATGACGAAGTTCCAAAGGCGATGACGGGACGCTGACAGCCACGGGAGCTCAGGGCCAGAGTCGTACTCTGGAAAGGGCTGCCAGATCGCGCCGCGCCAGTCAGGTCCCCAACCAGAGGCCTGGACACACAGGGCGCCAAGTCCCCAGCCTGGGCCTGGCGGGGCAGAAGACTCGGAGAGGAACTGCAACATGCCCGTGCCGAGCTCCGCACCCTCCCCTCCCCGTCCTCATGCGTGTATGCACGCTCTGTCGTGGTGGGAGGTTCCTGAAGTGGCAGGACGGCACATTTTAAGGACACACGTCTCCACTCTGTCAGGGTACACACGCGCCCAAGGAGGAAGCCCCACTGAGTGCGGCCCTCCGCAGCCCTCTCGGCCATCCCTCAGAACAGGGGCCACACACAGATGCGTCTCCATACGCTTGAGCACTGGGACTGGGTCCCACGCGAGCACTTAACCCCTGCGCTACACGGCCAGCCCTGGACGCACGTTTTACCCAAACTAAAAAAGCAGCGTCTGGAATCCATGAGTGAGTTCAGAAACTGGAATCCAGAGCTGGGAGGGCAGGAGCCAGTCCGAGCTCACAGCCTCCCCACCGTTCCCCGCCCCAAGCACGCAGGTGGGAAAGAGCCTGGGCAGCTCTGCCGGCCAGCAGGAGGAGAGTCCAGGGGAGGGTGCGGGAAGCGTGGGACTCCCATCCGCCCACCCATCCCGCACGGCTGGTCCCACATGGTCCCGGTTCCGGGGACAGAGCTGAGACCGCACGGGAACGGGTGCGCCGCAATGCAGTCCTCCACGGCTCCTCCTGCTCTCTGGGGGCCAGGGCATCTTGGAGGTGCTACTAGTCCTAGCAGGGCCAGCTGGCTTGCCTGGGCACGGGCCAGCCCTGGCTGGCCTCCCCATCCATTGGCCCTGCCAGGAAGCTGGCTCTGGGCAGGCAGGTAGCACCTGGATAGTCTGATGCCAGCTCGGGTGGGGTGAGCAGAGCAGGGGGAGAGGCAGAGGGTCCAGGGCTGTGCCCCAGCCCACTGCCCACTGTACCCAGCTCCTGGTGACAGGCTCAGGGCAGGGGGAGGCCCTGTGGCCAAGGGGACAACTCACTCACATCCCCACCTCTCAGGCGAGACAGGCTGGAGGGGACGAGAGCTTCCATGAGGATAACAGGACCTATGGCCCCACGTCTGTCCACAACCTGCTCAGTCTACATGCCCAACGTGGCCCTCCTAGCACAGGCTGCCCACCTGGAGGCCTGTGACCTACGAGGTGGCCTTCACCTGTGCCCTCACTCATGACCCCACCCACGACCTCACCCGTGACCCCGAGGGGGAACATGCCTTTTCCTGAGCCGGCAAGGAGGGACAGGTTGGGAGGAGGCCGGGCAGGACGGGCTCTGGCACAGGCCTAACCCTTGGGGACCCAGGCCCGGCAGCGCCCAGCACTGCCCTCACCCTGCGGCTGAGGGAAGGAGGCCCGGGGAGGGGAAGCGTGGGTCGGGGGGACAGGGTTACCCGGTCAGGCATGACTGTCGTCCACCAGGGCAGGTCTGGGGTGCATCCCCCAAGGCGGCCCGCACGGGAGGACAGGAGGCGCATCTGCCAGACCTCGTGGGTCAGCCCCTCTGTGGGTGCTCAGGCAGGGAGGCCTTGGCCTCCGCCTCCGGTCTGCAGTGGGCAGGGCGCACGGCAGGGGCTCAGAGGCTTGGAGGCGACCCCAAGGCAGGAGCCCAGCCCCTGGCATGGACCAGCTCTGGCCCTACCATGTCCGCTAGCCCACAGGCTTCTGGTGCATCCCAGCCTCGGCTCCCCGCAGTCCCTGGGTCTCACCTCCAGCCGTCTCCTCGGTCTGCGGGCCGGGGGTGGTGTGTTTGAAAACAGACACCTGGGGGCAGCCTGCGGCATGGTGGTTAAAACAACTGGATCCCACTCACCAACTGCATGGTTCAAGCCCCAGGACCAGCAGCTTGAGAAACACTCCAGGTGTGTGTGTAGACACGCCCAGAATCCTGACAGAAGGGACTGCAGCATGGCCACCTCCCCGGGAGTGATTTCTCACTCTGTCTGTCTCTCTCTGGTGAGGGTACACACCCTCCAGCGTTGAAAAGAGAAAGGAGACACCCCTGGGGTCAGCAGGTAGTATTATGGTTGTCGCGGGACTTCCACATAGCGACTGTGATTCAAATCCCAGACCCAGCGACTCGAAGTTCATGCTGGACGCGTGTGCATCCGTGCCGAGATACTCAGAGGAGAAGGGGCTGCAACATGGCCACCTCCCCAGGGGTGATGTCTCACTTTCTCTTTCTCTGTCTTTCTGGAGAACACATGAGCCATAGCGCAAAAATCTCTCTAAAAAAGTGGGGGATGGGACCAGCAGTTGGCATAATGACTATGTCGCTGGACTCCCAGGTAGTCGACCGTGGTTTGAGTCCCAGACCTGGTGGCTTGAACTCACGCTGGGAGTGTGTGCGTGCGTGCCCAAGATCCCAAGAAGAGAATGGAGAAGGGATTGTGGCGTGGCCATTCCCCTGGGGTGTGATTTCTCGCTCTCTGTCTCTCTGTGGGCTGAGAGGTGGTGTGCAGGCCTGACACACCCAGGGCACCAGCAGGGCCGTGCATCACAGCGGAGCAGCTCCTGGGGCTGCACGCCGCATAATGGAAGCCCATGTGGAGAGACAGACGGGACGGGGTCCCCACAGGATGACAGACATGCCCATCTCCCTGCCATGGTGCCTGATGTCTGGTGCATCCCACCATCCTGCATGACAGGCCACTGTGGCCAGCCGGCCATGTGATGTGAGAGCACCCACACACCTAGCCTCTCAGCACCTGGCACTGGAGTGCAAACCTTGCCGTTCATCAGACTCCCATAAACACTTCTGCAGCAGCTCAGTGGGGCCATCGGGGCCTTTCCCCGGCAGAGCTCAGGGAGGTCATCGGGCCCTACCCCCCACCACCACCGCAGGGCTCAGCGGGGGTGGGGTGGGGGACGTTGGGCTCTTCCCCTCCCCAGAGCTCTGCAGGGATGTCGGGCCCTTTCCCCCGGCAGAGCACAGGGAGGTCATCGGGGTTCCTTTCCTGCAGATGTGCCCAGGGAAGAGGAGGCAGCTGACGTGTATGAATGCACAAGACAGCCCAGAAAGACCTGTGTCACCGGTGGCTGGTGTCGGTGTCTGCCCTGCAGAAGGGTGGTCAGCCACACCAGGAGCGCCCACCATCAGGGGAACGCTGTGCGACCCCACCGAGTCCTTAGCAGTGAGCCAGCCGGAGAGGAGACAGCGGCGGGGACAGTGGCCGGGGCTTGGCCAGCTTCTCCTTCACAGGAGGGAGTCAGGGAGGGCGTGAGTCATCCCAGGCCCAGCGCAGCAGCAGGGCTGGGACGGGGCCCCTGCCCCAGGTGGACACCTGGCTGTCCTGGCCCCCTGTGGCCAGCAGACCCCGTGAAGCTGAGGGGCCCGGGTGGGGCCAGGACCTCAGATGACAGCCACCAGACTGGGCAGCTGCCGGGGACAGGGTCCTGGTGGAGTAGGCTGCCCTCCCAGCTGCAGCGCCCTGAGGGTGCTCTCTGCCTTATTTGGCTTGGATGAGACGCCCGTAAACACTTCTGTAACACTTCTGTGCCAGCGCTTCTGCCCGCGGGCGGGGCAGGCAAAGGAGAAGAGAGGAGGGGGAGGAGGGAGGGAGGGAGGGAGGGAGGACGTGGCACCAGGAGCTGCGGGCGGCCGCTGGGGCCTTGTACTGAGGCCGCCGGCAGGCTTGGCCGGCACCAAGGGAGCTCTGGGCCTGTTCCCCTGCCCGGGCAGACACCCCACCTTTACACAGGAAGGTGGTGAGGTCGGCCAAGGGCATGGGATGGAGCTGCTGCCCCCACAGCCCCCGCAGGGCTGCCCTGCCCAGAGGAGCCGGGCTTCTCTGACATAATGGCGGCCTGCGCCTCCTCCGCAGAGCCTCACTGCTGGGCCTGAGACCCGGGGCGGGCGGTGAGCCTGGGTGACAGCACTGTCCTTGAGCTCCGGCCCCGGGCCCCCGGACAGTGTGCAGGCCAGGCCCTCCGGGCCCTCGAGTGCCAACACTGG
>NW_006159850.1:841963-859656 GCF_000334495.1 Tupaia belangeri chinensis | reverse complement strand
GCCACCAGCTCCAGCACCGAGTAGCTGGGGACGGGCCGCTGCCCAGCCCTGGAGACGGGGCCTAGGCGTGGGGGAGCACGGGGAACTGTCGCCCACAGCCCTGAGCGAGGGCAGCACACCCAGCTGGTACTCTGGGGCTCAGGGCTCCACAGACCCGGCGACCTTCGAACGAACCCCATCCATTTCCTAGGCACCAAGGCGGGCCCTGGGAGCACAGGGCCAACCTAGAACAGCCTGGGTCTTGGCATTAGGTGGCAAAGGGCTATTAGTTACCTGCCTGGACCAGGCTGCAAGCCCCCTCTGGGCATTTAATCGGCACCGTGTCCAGGAAACCCGGTTTTATGGCTTGTCTGACCTGCAGGCTCCCTCCCCCACCACTAGCCTTGGGAAACCGCAGGAGGTCCCAGAGCCACGTGGGCTGGGCACAGAGGGCTCTGAGAGAGACGAGGTACCCAGCAGAATCCACCACAGCCCTCCTGCCATGAGCCCCCCAGGGTTCACCAGGCAAGGAGGGTGGGCAGGGTGACCGTGCAGGGGGTAAAGAGCAGCAGGCTTTGCTGGGTACAGCCGTCTGGGCGGCAGGGGCGACAGTCACCTGCCCAGGGTCCTGTGGGCATCAGCTGAGATTCTCACAGGACCTGGGGGGAAGCCCACTGTGCCACTTCCCAGGTGGGCAGAGGGACTGCGGGAAGGGAGGCAGATGGGCCCAGACGCCGGCCCCACCGCGCCCAGCCAGGGGTAAGGGAGGCCCGCAGTGCTGACCAGCTGCTCCCGGCCACGGCGTCTGTGGTGGCACCAGGCCTGTCTGCAGCCCGGCACCGCGGACAGGAGAGCGCCCTGCTGTCCTTGCTGGGTGGGGGCAGCGGGCAGGGCGCTACCCAGGTGAGCACCCCAACCCCGGTAGATGAGTGAGGCCCCATCCTGAACCTCTCCCCTCACATCAGACCAGCTGGGACCTCAGAGAGCCAGCAAGCCCTGCCCAAAACAGGACTGGCCACCCTGCCACAATGGAGACCAGGCGGATTCCAGAGTGCGGGCGGGGCTGCATTCCACAGGGAGGAGGGCCATCCCAGGCAGGGCAGAGCCAGCTTATCTGCAGCCCGTGGGGCTGTGGGGCTGGGGCCACCGGGGGTGGATGCAGGGAAACAGGCAAGAAAGGGCCTAGGGGGGCCCCAGGAAAGGGCCTAGGGGGCCCCAGGAAGCCCACATCATGGCGCTCCACCCTCACCAGGAAGGGAACGGCCACCTGGGGCCCAGTGCGAGGACTGGGCGGTGGCCTCCACGGAGTCCCCAGCCATCCCCAGCCAGCGACAGGAACAGGGGACCTCCTGCAGGGGCAGGGGGGTGGGAGGCAGTCCCCTGGGCAGCTCTGTGCAGCCTTCACTGGGGACCGCAGGGCTCCAGCCAGGCTCCTGTGGTGTCTGTCGGCTGGGGAACCATGCACCTGGCCCAGCACGGCTTCTGGCGTGAGCACCACAGGCTCCCACAGCCTGACCACTCTCCCGGACACTGAGCCCTGAGCAGGTTCGCCTGGGAAGGCCGGCTGGCTCCTCAGCCCCACTTGCACACACCGCTGGGAGGTAGGGCGGGCAGCGGCAGGCTACCGGCCACGTCGCCCGAAATGGCACAAGGGACCTGGCTTGCAGGTGGGCAAAGGAGGGCTGCAGACTCAAGTGGTGACAGAGCTGCAGGCCGACACCCCCACCTGGGCGGGTCCCTGCCCCTGGCTACAGTGGGCCCTAGGCTCCCCACACGGGGACTCCTCTGGCACCTCTCTGGGGAAAGGCAGAGCAGCCAGGCCAGCAGGGGGCTGTGCTGCTCCTCTGCGACCCTGTGTCCCCCCATGGGGGAGGACCCTCCGAGAGCTCAGAGGATCTGGTGAGACAGATACCTGGGATCCCCTTGAGACAGGACCGGGCGCTGCTCCAGAGACCTGTCTCCACAGAGCTGACGATGACAGCCACCCTTCAAGGTCTGTCCCGGGCAGGGCAGGGCAGGGCAGGGCAGGGCCCAGGCAACCATGGGGCACCCTCTGGCTGGCCTGGAGTGGAGGACCCCAGAGCCAAGTTACAAAGGCTCTGGATAAACAAGGGCCCGCCTGCAGTCTAGGCTAATTGTGGTGGCAGGAGACTGACTGCGGGACCCTGCAGACACCCCAGCACCCCGACCAGGGCTGGAAGGGTTAGGGTCAGGGTTAGTCTTCCAGGAGATGATGCCCAGCTCTGCAAGGAGCCGCATGGCACCCTGGCTCAGCTGTGCCCGTGACTCAGCTGCGACATGCAGGGGTTCTCCGAGCCCAGGCTCAGCCTCAGGCCCAAGCTCCGGCCAGTCCCTGGAGCTGGGGTGAGCCCCCATGCCTCTAACACAGCCTGCGAGTCACGCACAGCCCCCCTCACCGCGGCAGCAGCACCATGGGTTTCTAGAGCCCTGGGGCTAGGGCAGCCACCATCCCCTTCCGGAAGGACACGGGGCAAGGACTTGGGGTGGCTCAGTTCCACCTGGACCCCACCCTGGGCACCTACACGAACAGCCGGACGTCAACATGGGAGTCCGGGTCTGACCTCGAGGGGACGACCTGCTGTGGCCAGGGAGCCTGAGCACCTGCCAGCAGGGTCCCACTGCCCCCAGGGGCCAGTGCAGAAAGTCAGGGGTCATCGCAGAGACAACCTCAGGGAAGGGCTGCCTGAACTTAGTCCCCCGGAGCCAAGTCCTCGACTGCCTGGGTCGGGCACGGCCCTCAGAGCCATGCCACCTAGAACCTGTGTCCTAACCCCCTCGAGGGACACACTGTGCCCTCCAGGTGACTGGCAGGCTGGAAGCACATGGCCGTGACGGGCAGTAGGGGCAGCCACGCGGTCAGCCCGTGCCAATGTCCAGGCCTGTGCCCTGGTGCCCATTCTCAGGGCGCAGGGCAGCTGGCTCGTCCACCGGGCTCTCTGGCTGTCACTTCCATATGAGTCCTGTCTCTCCCGTGGGGATGATGACCGCAGCAGCTTGCCCCAGGAGGAAGGCCGTGGAGGGCCTGCTGAAGCCACCCTAGGCCCTGGGCTGCCACTCCAGACACGTCGTCCTCCCCGGCCAGCCGGTTCCCCACAGTCCAGAGCCACATCCTGGGCCCTGCAGCTCCCACACCTGTGGCTCTTGGCCACGGCAGTCAGTCCACGCAAAGCGCTCCCGGGCCTGGTCCCAGCAGCCCCCTCACCCAGGGAGGAGTGTGCCCGGTCACCTCCTGGCAGGTGAGCAGCCTGGGGGTGGGAGATGTGGGGACAGTTCGTGGTCATGCCCCTTCCAGGGCCTGACCTCGCGTGAGGGCACTGGGGCAGGGCAGGGCAGGCAGGTCCGGCGTGGCTAAAGCACCTCCGCCTGGCCCTGCTCAGCCCCTCATTCCTCAGTTTCCCCTTCGGTGAAATGGAGACAATGACCATCCTGCTCCCGGGGTGCCAGGCCCAGAGGCGCACGGCGATCCCATGGCCCGGGGTGCCTGGCAGAGCTTGAGGCCAGACGGCATGGCCGGACCAGCCGGCATAGCCCGCAGCTGCCAGCACCTGGAGAACTGCTGCTAGCTCAGACACCCCCGGGGCTCCGCGTGCAGCCCGAGATGTTGGGGAGGCAGCCCAGGTGACCCCGGAGGCTTGGCCACTTCAGCGCCACCTTGGGCGGAGCGTGGGGCTGAGCGCCGACTGGTGGTCTCAGACTTGGTGTCTGGTGGAGCATGACATGGCGTTGCATGAAGGTCGTCTCCAACGGGTAGCCCGGCCAGCAGGCCATGGGAGCGGGTACCCACACTGGGAGCCTCGTCCTGCCAGCGAGGTCAAGAACGAGACCTGAGCAGGGCCAGGCGACAGCAGGGACCACACCCAGCCCTGCCCCGAGATTATGTAAGCAGTGTCCTTACACAAGCACGTGCACGTGTGTACACGTGTGTGGAAGACAGGTGTGTATGTGTGGCACATGTAGACAGATGTGTGTGGAGGCATGCATGTGTGTAGAGAGACGTGTGTGTGTGTGGACAGACATCCCTGTATGTGCGTAGACGGGCACCTGCATATCCACACTGGACACCCGTGTGCACATGTCAACAGACACCCATGTGTGCACATTGACGGCTACTGTGTGCACGCAATGACAGACATCCACGTGTGCACATCAGCAGACACCTGTGTACGCATGTAGGGGACACTCGTGTGTGCGTGCAGGCAGACACGGAGGTGGAGGTGAAGAACACCAGCCCCAGCACTGCAACAGGCCCTGGGACGCCCGCCTCCTCTGGGCCTTGGCCGGGCTGCCCTGCACAGCTGCGTGGCACCAGGCCAGCTGGGCAGTGCCAGGACCCCCACCCTGGAGATTCGGCAAGCACACCCGAGCGAGCGAGGGAAGTCAGCCCTGTCGCTGCAAAATCACCAGCTGTCTCTGCCCCGCACACACCCAGGACAGGGACTGACCGCAGTCCTTGGTACCCGGAGGAGGGCAGGCCGGACCGGGGTCTGTTTCCCTCCTACACAGAAGGCTGCCGCCAGCCAGAAGACCTCACTTTCCCTCACTTCATTTTCACAAGCCTTAAAGTACAGAGGTGTGGCCCAGCAGGCGGCAGCGTGGTCAAGGTGCTGGACCCCACGTGGCCGACTGCAGTGAGAGTCTCGGACCCCGTGATCTGAAAACATGCCAGGCATGTGTGTGCGTGCCCAAGATCCTGAGAGGTGGACCAGCCCTGCCCCGAGATTATGTAAGCAGTGTCCTTACACAAGCACGTGCACGTGTGTACACGTGTGTGGAAGACAGGTGTGTATGTGTGGCACATGTAGACAGATGTGTGTGGAGGCATGCATGTGTGTAGAGAGACGTGTGTGTGTGTGGACAGACATCCCTGTATGTGCGTAGACGGGCACCTGCATATCCACACTGGACACCCGTGTGCACATGTCAACAGACACCCATGTGTGCACATTGACGGCTACTGTGTGCACGCAATGACAGACATCCACGTGTGCACATCAGCAGACACCTGTGTACGCATGTAGGGGACACTCGTGTGTGCGTGCAGGCAGACACGGAGGTGGAGGTGAAGAACACCAGCCCCAGCACTGCAACAGGCCCTGGGACGCCCGCCTCCTCTGGGCCTTGGCCGGGCTGCCCTGCACAGCTGCGTGGCACCAGGCCAGCTGGGCAGTGCCAGGACCCCCACCCTGGAGATTCGGCAAGCACACCCGAGCGAGCGAGGGAAGTCAGCCCTGTCGCTGCAAAATCACCAGCTGTCTCTGCCCCGCACACACCCAGGACAGGGACTGACCGCAGTCCTTGGTACCCGGAGGAGGGCAGGCCGGACCGGGGTCTGTTTCCCTCCTACACAGAAGGCTGCCGCCAGCCAGAAGACCTCACTTTCCCTCACTTCATTTTCACAAGCCTTAAAGTACAGAGGTGTGGCCCAGCAGGCGGCAGCGTGGTCAAGGTGCTGGACCCCACGTGGCCGACTGCAGTGAGAGTCTCGGACCCCGTGATCTGAAAACATGCCAGGCATGTGTGTGCGTGCCCAAGATCCTGAGAGGTGGATGGAGAAGGAATTGCGGCGTGGCCATGCCCCGAGGGGTGGCTTCTCACTTGCCCGTTGTGTGTCCAGCGAGGGCGTGCGCCTACAGCTAAAACGCACAACACAGAGCTGGGGGCAGACACAGACCCGCAGCTGCCCCGCCCCTGGCGCTCCGTGGCCAGCACACCAAGGTGAGCGTCCGGCCGGCACACCCCACGACACCGCTCCCAGCAGCAAGCACATGCGTTTCAGGGGATCCTTCCAAGAAAGACCTGCCTGCTCTAGAACCCACCCCAGTCATTTTCGAAGACATCCGGCCTGCGGCTAAGGCTGCATTGTCCCCAGCTAGAGCAGAGACACCTCCCGGGCCTGCCCTGCCCCTGGGAGGGGCTCAGTGGACCCAACCCACTGCCTGAGGCCACCACAGCCCTAACTAGAGACTGGCTAACCAAAGGGCACAGGCACCGTGGCCAGGTCAGAGGGAGAGGGAGTGGGGTGGGGCTTTCTTCCTTTTCAGCCTCAATCCGCTCCTGCCTGGGAGCAGTAGCTGCGGGAGCTCACCCTCCCCTCGTCCCAAAGCCATGGTGGCTCCATCAGCTCTCGGCTCTCCAGCTGGGTCATCTCTGGCCACTCAGGGGAGGCACGTGCCTCAGTGTGAGGACAGGATGCTTGGGGAGCAGAGGTCTCCCTAGCACCTTCAACCACACGGCGCCCCACCTGCAGCCAGGCCATGGCGGCCCTGCCGGGGTCTGCGGGCAGATCAGTGAGGCGAGAACTCCGCTGCAGGACTTGGCGCAGGCTCCCAGCGGCTGGACGTGCAGTCCCGCCCCATTCAGCACCCACCAGGACCTGAGCACACACCTGGCACACCCGGCATGTTTTCCGAGACTGGAGGCTGGGGCTCCAGCCCTGGCTGGCCATGTGGGGCCTGGCGTCTAACCGCTGCACTACACACAGGGTCGTCCTGGACTCTTCCGGCGCCGCCATGTGACTCGCACCCGCCCTGCTCCCGCCCTCCCCCAGGGCACTGTCTGGGAGGTCTGCGAGGTGGCCTGCAGGCCCCTGAGGAAAGGCCGAGCACCCACCAACTCTCATGGGTCTGGCCCAAGCCGAGGGCCAGGCTCCCCTCACCCTGCCTGGCATGGAGCCCTGGGCCTGCCCAGCCGCCCCTGGCCCACACATGGTGTAGGAGCGTCCCCTCCACCGCAAGCTGGCTCCTGGCGAGGCAGTGCAGTCCCCAGGCAGAGGGGAACGAATTAGACCGCCACTTACAGCTGAGAGCAGGCCGCCCCGCCCCCGGGGAGCCAGGGCCGGGACAGTACTATCCTGCTGCGGCCGCAC
The DNA here is from genome assembly GCF_000334495.1 of Tupaia belangeri chinensis. NCBI lineage: Eukaryota > Metazoa > Chordata > Mammalia > Scandentia > Tupaiidae > Tupaia > Tupaia belangeri. The sequence goes on along the minus strand of NW_006159850.1, from coordinate 852,791 downwards.
ACTCAGTGCCCGGAAGAGAAGCGAGAGCCACTCTGCCCTCTCACCCGCCACGTCCTGTTTTTATGGAAAACTAATCTAATTCCTGACAGCCACGCCAGCGGCAGGCGTCCTGGGGGTCCCCAGGGCTCGGCCAATGGCCTCCCAGGGCGGGGGCTCCCCCTGTCCAGAGGGCAGGCCACTGCTTCCCCTGCCGCTCGCCTCTCTGAGAGCGTCCGGCCTCCCCCCCTCCTCCCCGGGGGGGCCAGCAGCCGGCTCTGGTATTACCACCCCCAACCTCAGAGGCCTGCACCAGGGGGCAGGACACTCCCACCTGCAGGCCGCCCAGACAGCCCCCAGCCAGCCCCGCCTGGTGTGCTGGGGGAGCCCAGCCACGTGGCTCGGGCCTTGCGTCTTCCTGAGACACTCAGGCCAGACTCCTCCCTTCAGAGGCCACGGCCGGTACCAGCAACACCCCGAGCGGGCCCCACGCTGCGGCACCTGCTGGACCCCAGCCTGAGGTGCACCCTGCTCCCCAGGACACGGGAGACGGAGGGGCCTGCTGTGGCAGCCCCTGGACAGCCGAGCACGCAGGTCCTTGGCGTTCCCGGCCCCCAAGCTGCCGCCAGTGCACGCCCCACTCACTCGAGCAGGTCACGCTCAGCCTAGGGCTGGGCTATGAACTCGGGTACCAGCGTGGCTCCAGTGAGATGGGCCGACATAGCCGCTCCTCACGAGCCGCTCTGGGGACCCGAGGTGACACAGGAGGGCTGCCCAGGGCTGTCCAGCACTGTGGGTTTGCCTCTCACCTGCTGCTCCTGACCTTTGGCCCACGAGCAGAGACCTGGCAAGGCCAAGCTGCCAGCGTCGACTGAGCTGAGGCTGGGCCAATATCCCCGGGAGGGCCCCGCTGGGACGGCTGCAGGGTGTCTCAGCCAGTGCACAGGAACCGTCTCACCGGAGAGGCCACCGGCGCGCCCGAGGGCAGCTGCTTCTGGCTCCCTGACTGCGCCCGGAGGCCCGGCCCACCTCGCTCAGCCCCGAGGGCAGGAGGCACCATGGGCAAGGTGACTCTTCCTCCCTACCACACGGCAGGCCAGACCACAAGGCCTCACGCTGTCTGGTGGGTCACCCCGAGTCTTCCCTGAGTCACGGGCAGGGCAGGGCTGATGTCCATCTTATAACTGGCCTGAAACAGAGCCCTGGAGCGGCAGATGGCACAGTGGTCGCATCGCTGGACTCCCATGTACTCAACTGATCCAAGTCCCGGACTCGGCGGCTTAAAACTCACCAGGCGCGTGCGCGTGTGCCCAGAATCCCGAGAGGGGAACAGAGAAGAGCTTGCAACGTGGCCACCCAAGTGGGTGGCTGCCCGCTTTCTCTCTGTCTCTCCAGCGACTTGACTGCAAGGCCCCAGGGCCGAGGGTGGTGCCCAGTGTCCGGAGCCCTGGCAGGGTGCACCATGGCAGAGCTGAGACCCGGAGTGGTCCCCACAGCATGAGGCTCAGAGGGGCTGGCACGAAGTGAGAAGCCAGGCTGGGGAACTGCCCTCGCCCTGCAGCCCTGGGTCGGGGTGTGCAGCCCTCGTGACCACGGGGTCTCAGGGCTCCTATGGCCCGGCAGCCATCTGCACAGAGGCTCGGACCTGAATCTCACGTGCCACCCGGGAGAGCCCAGGGCGGCATTCAGGGCAGTGGGCCCCAAGGCAGTAGCGGGGGGTGGGGGTCTCCTCCCACCGCAGCGCAGCAGGGTGGTGCGAGGTCCCGCCCAAGCTCCGTCTAACTTCCCCAGGGCCGTCCCGACAGGAGACATTGGCACCGCCCAGGCTGCCCATTCCCCGAGGCCGGGTGCAGTAGCACCTCTGTGGGCGCGAGGCACAGGTCTGCATCAGCTGGGAAGGGGGGACGGGAAACTGGATACTCCGGTGGCCAGGGAGGGAGGACCGGCCACGGTGGCCGAGCCCCCTGGGGCCACATTGAGAGCACTTTCAACAAGGAAAGGGACTCAAACCACCCACTGTGGGCAGACTGAGTCGGCCCTCACCTGCTCCTCGTGGTAGCGAGCCCCCTACCCACAGGCAGGCAGCGGGGCAGGGGCGGCTTACATCCGGGCAAGCCTGCGTGCTTCCGAGTCTGGTGGGGATAGAGGGCCTCGAGTACCCCGTGCAGAGATGATCTGCAGCTCGCGGTGGGCAGCCCAGCCCCTGCAACCAGGGAGCCCCCACGTGGCATCCCAGGACGCACCCCGGCTGCACACTGCAGCTCTCACCTCGCACACCGTGGGCCTCCCATGCATCCTGGAAGGGTCTGGCACCCTCTGGAATGTGCCACAGCCTGCCCGGCCCAGACCTCCCGAGGGTCTCCCCAGACATGGCCAGGAGACCTGCCTGCCACCCCGCCTGCCCTGGTGGCGTCGCCCTCCTGGCTTCCCTCACTGCTCACAGACAAGCAGGCCCCCGCAGCCTCACCCTAGCCCTTGCTGGGTGGGGACTGAGCAGAAGGGGTGGACAGCACTCCCTCATGCTGAGAGCTAACAGGGGCCTTGGAGGTAATCGTGGGACGTGCAGGTGGCCCACCTGGCATGGCCGCCCACATCGCGCGACAAAAGGGGTGGCGGGAGGGACGTGGCGTGGGTGGGGCATGGACTCCCCCCACTCCCACTGTGCTCCCATCCTTCGGCACAAGCCTGGTTTGACCAGAGGACGGAGGACAACACTGGGCCTCCCCATCCACGCACAGGGGCCATGTGCCTGCAGACAGCGGGCAAGTGGCTGCCCCTGGGAAGACAAAGGCCCAATCGCCATGCGCCAGGCACAGGGACTCCGCTCTGTCTTGGCAGCTGGCCCGCAGCACAGGGTACAGCCCCAGAGCTACCTTCGGGCGCTCGGCGTGTACCCTGACCTCTCTCCTGAAGGCACCGTGAGGAGGACACCCTCTGTTAGAGGGCCTGCCCGCGTCACGAAGCAAACAGGCTTGGGGTTCACCCCGCTCGTTCCTGGGCAATGCTGCCCGTGAGGCCCACGCCCTGGTCCCACCACTGGCCCTTAATGGGGCCTCAAGCCACTGTCACCAGCACTTCCCGCCAGCCCACAGACATGCTTGGACTTCAGAGACTGGGCCAGCCTGGCTGCCCACTCCCCTGGCAGGGAAGGTCTGCACCCACTGATAAGCTGTGGGGTGCAGGCAGAGCGGCATCACCCATCAGGGCTGGGGCGGGCGACTCTGACCTGCAGCATCGGCCAGCACAGCCAACACCCGTTGTCACCTCCTCCGGCCTCGCCCTGACTCCCGCCTGTGAGACGATTTGATTTGGTTCAGTGGTTGAAAACTTGACATCAGAAAGGTGCAAGACGCGAAGGACACACCAGCAGAGGCCGGGGACCTCGCCGGGACGGGGGGAGGGTACTGCCACGAGGCCCCACACCCACCACAGGAGGCCCCAGGCCTGCCACAGGGAGAGGCCCCACACTGCCACGGGAGGCCTCAGGCTGCCACAGGAGGCCCCACGCCTGCCACAGGGAGAGGCCCCACACTGCCACAGGAGGCTCCATGCCTGCCAGAGGAGGCCTCACACTGCCACGGGCCCGCAGGAGCCACAAAGGCCATGCGGGAGGCTGGCCTGCATGTCCATGTTCCTATGTGTTCATGCCTGTGTGTGCCTGGACGTGCATGACCGCATATGCTCGTGTGTGCAAGCATACCCATGTGTGCACCTGTGTGTTCCTACATGTACACACATGCCCACATGTGCCTCCGTGTGTGCCCACATGTGCTCATGTGAGAGCCCATAGGACACGCCTGCAGAGTTCACGGGCACTTCCTTCCGGTTTAAACACGCTGACCCCTGGCGCAGCGACACAGCCCAGTGCCTGGAGTGTGCGGTGACACCGGGTGCCATGAGAGACGCGACAGACACCCCAGTGGCCACAGAAGATAGAATGACGCAGGACCCTACTGGCAGCAAAGGGCGGAGCCAGGCGGGCAGGCTGGAAGAGCTCGAGGGCACACAGAACGGGACACGCTGGGGGCCAGTGCGACCCTCCCGTGGGCCAGAGTGGGCCTGCAGAGGGCCTTCTCGGTCTGTGGGAGGCTGGGTCCGCCTGGCTGTGGCCCGAGCAGTGCCACATGTGCCGACTCAGCGCTGTCGCATCGGCCACCCGCCAGCCCAGCCGTGACGAGGGTCGCTGCTCACTGTGGAGGGCCTGCCCTGCTCCGGGGTGGGAAAGCTGCAGAGACCCGCTCCTGGGCCAGGCTGCAGAGCCAGGGCGGCCTGGGTGACTGCAGAGCCAGGGCGGCCTGGGCCAGGCTGCAGAACCAGGGCAGCCCTGGCCAGGCTGCAGAACCAGGGCAGCCCGGGCCCGGCTGCAGAGCCAGGGCGGCCCGGGGGACTGCAGAGCCAGGGTGGCCCGGGCCAGACCCCAGGGCCTTCATGTGAGCAAGGGCAACTTGTGGGGCCTCACGGAGGAATGGCCACCAGAGCAGGGCTCACATCTGAACAGCCAGAAGCCCGGAGGGGACAGCCAGAGCCTGCATCATCTGTGCCGAAGGGTGTGGCGGCCGAGGGCCTGGGCGCCCGCGGCGCTGGGCAGTGGGCATGCAGTGGGGTGGGGAGGAGAGTCCCAGCCATTCTCCTGAATCAGGCACAGGCAGGTAGAGGCGGCCTGGTGCAAGGACAGGCCATGCCGTCATGCTCACCTCGACGGCGTGGGGCCAGGCCGGAGTGTGGTAGCTTGCTATAGGGCAGCCTCGCCACATGACCACCTGTTCCTGTGGCCCGCCCCCAGCCCTGGATGGACAGACAGGACAGGAAAACACGGGGAGCCGTGGAGCTGGGTAGTGGGGTGCCTGGGCTCCGCTCCCTCGAACCCTCACTCGGGGTCTCACTTGCCGTGCTCCGACGCGCTTCCACCAGAGACAAAGCCCACACGAACGAGGGGTGGTGTGAGCACTGTGGCGGCCGGCACTACGCTGCAGCGGGCCCAGGCGCAGCGGGGAGCTGGAGCACGAGCTCTGGCCGCCGCCGGCAGGCCTGGGTCCCCAGGGCTCCTCCTCAGAAGGCCCTGCCCAGAGACCACGCCTGGTCCTCTGCAGCGACAGACCATCGCCCTGGGAGGGAGGTGTCTTGGAAGGTCTGTCGCCATCCCCAAGGGTCCATGGGAAGAAAGGCCAGGGCAGACAGCTTCCAGGCACGGGAGAGCGGGAGGCGGAGACCTGACCCCTGGGGGCTGCAGGCCAGGTGCACCTCCTGGATGGGCCTCCTAGGCTCAGCACCCTGGCCCGGGGCAGCTCCCCACAGCCAGCGTGGCCTGCGGACCTCGGGCTGGGTGGGCAGGGCCCTGAGCCCCTTCCTGCACTGGGGGCCTGGCGGGGCCCATTTGGGCCAGTGGTTTGATGGCAGAGGAAACCACAGGAGGTGGCTGAGGTGGCCACGGTCCCTCTTTAGCCTGGCCCGCGGCAGGAGAGTGGCCCCAGCTATATATACGCACAGAGAGACGGTGAGCAGATCGGGGCCGCGTAAACAGCAGAACCCCTGCCGGCGTTAGAGGGAGCCTAAAAATACTCCCTGTCATTATGCTATTAAAACGCGCCCGAGAAATTGATCCACCCGCGGCAGAGGCTCCCTCCCGGACAGCTGCAGGGGAGCGAGGGCCGAGCCTGTCAGCCGAGGGGCCTTGGTGCGGCTGGGAGGCGGTCTGGCCCGTCAGCCCCCTGGCACAGCTCTCCACAGTGGCACCCAGGACCGAAGGGCCCAGTGTGGGCTGCGCGCAGGACAGGTCGCCCCGGTACCAGCCACGCCCGGCCACGTCCCCTCTGAGAAACACCACATGAGACGGGAACGCTTCAAAGCCTGAGTACAACCACAGAACCAGCGTGGGCGCCAGCCGGGGAAGCCGGCGTGGCCTGCTGGTCCCGTGGCTGCAGGGCGCACGTGCCAGGGACCATCTGGCTCCCACAGGAGGTGGCCGGGAAATGGACAGCGCAGAGGCCTCCTCTGGGAGCAACGTGGACGAGGCTGAGAGCGCGTCACCCCACAGAACGCTGCACGGCCCCAGCCCAGGGCCCCTCGGGTCCCCCAGCAGCTGTCCACGCGGCCTCTACCCTGCCTTCCTCTGACAGTGCGGCCCTACAGGGGGGGACGGCCCGGTGAGGGGCGGAGCCTCCACCGGGAAATGGACAGCGCAGAGGCCTCCTCTGGGAGCAACGTGGACGAGGCTGAGAGCGCGTCACCCCACAGAACGCTGCACGGCCCCAGCCCAGGGCCCCTCGGGTCCCCCAGCAGCTGTCCACGCGGCCTCTACCCTGCCTTCCTCTGACAGTGCGGCCCTACAGGGGGGGACGGCCCGGTGAGGGGCGGAGCCTCCAGCAGCCGCCCCGCCCCGCCTCCCTCCCAGTTTCTCTCAGCACCACCAGGGCATGGACCTGAGTCACCCCCAGAGGTCCCCACCTCCAGGCCCCGCCTCCGGGCCCCGCCTCCGGGCCCCACCTCCAGGCGGCCCCCACTTCCAGGCCTCGTGCTCCAAGAGGAGGGCCCTGGCCTTGCGTTGGGGGCCCTGGTGCTGCCCTCCTGCCTAGCTGCCCGTCTCCCTCCTAACTGCCAGACCTCCCCAGTCTCAGGGTCCCCTTGGGGTCTGCGCTCACACAAACCTGCCCGACTCGGAGCCCGGGACCAGGCAGCAGAGTGCCAGCCCTATCTACCGGGAGCCCTGGCCCTGCCCCATCTGGCCAGTCATTCCTGTTCCAGGCACAGTGCCAGTCCCACCTGGATGGCACTACCGGGGGACCCCCACCTGGACGGCGCTACCGGGGGACCCCCACCTGGACGGCACTACCGGGGGACCCCCACATGGACAGCACTACCGGGGGACCCCCACCTGGACAGCACTACCGGGGGACCCCCACCTGGACGGCGCTACCAGGGGACCCCCACCTGGACAGCGCTACCGGGGGACCCCCACCTGGACGGCGTTATCGGGGCCTCATCTCGACGGCGTTATCGGGGCCTCATCTCTATGGTGTTATCGGGGGGGCCTCATCTGGACGGCGTTATCCGGGCCTCATCTCGATGGTGTTACCGGGGGCCTCATCTCTATGGTGTTATCGGGGCCTCATCTCTATGGTGTTATCGGGGCCTCATCTCTAGGGCGTTATCGGGGCCTCATCTCTATGGTGTTATCGGGGGCCTCATCTCGATGGTGTTACCGGGGGCCTCATCTCTAGGGCGTTATCGGGGCCTCATCTCTATGGTGTTATCGGGGCCTCATCTCTATGGTGTTATCGGGGCCTCATCTCTAGGGCATTATCGGGGTCTCATCTTGATGGTGTTATCAGGGTCTCATCTCTATGGTGTTACCGGGGGCCTCATCTCTAGGGCGTTATCGGGGCCTCATCTTGACGGCGTTATCGGGGGCCTCATCTCGATGGCGTTATTGGGGCTTCATCTCTAGGGCGTTATCGGGGCCTCATCTCGACGGCATTATCGGGGGCCTCATCTCGATGTTATTTGTTACACTTTGTTTCTCCTTCCGCCTGTGCTCGGCACTGCACCCCGAAGGTCCCCTTTCCAGGCCTGGTTAGAGGACGGCAGTGAGGACTGCCCCCATGCCCACCCCTGTAGCCCTGGACCAACCCGGGCTCCTGGCGCTCACCCAGAGCTCCTCCCTCACAGGCAGACGAGACTCGCTCGGAACGTCTGAGAGGGCTCAGAGGAGGTCCCACCTGAGTGCCCGGGAACCCACGGGTGCCATGTGGGCAGGCTGGCACAGACACCCTCTGCATGCAGTCTGCAGTGTGAGGAGGGCTTCCCAGAGCCGCCCGAGTGCCCAGGGCAGCGTGACAGCTGGTCCCTTGCACTCGGCTCCCTGGAGGCTAACCTGGCCGCTGGCCGCCAGAGCCCCAGCCTCTGTGCTGCACATCTGGGCAAGCACGCAGGGGCTCCTGGCTCCAGGGCTGTGCGAGGGGCACTGGCCTTGCTGCAGGGGACTGCAGCCCAGCCTGGTCGGGAGACCGAAAGGGATCAAGGGTCAGAGACCCGGAAGCAGCCTTGAAAGTTTATTGTCTGGCTCACAGGGAGGGTCCGAGACCCAGAAAAGGGCAAGGACTGGCCGGCTCAGTGCTAGACAGGCCACACGCCACAACCTCCAGCCGGGCTCTGGTCCCCGGGCCTGTCCTGCTTCCCAGCTCCTTCCTGTCCCTGCTGTCCCCAGGACCGTCCGCACCAGGTTCCCCTGGAGCAGCAGTAGGAAGGGCAGAGACTCGCCCCACCAGGGAGGGGAACCCTTCCTCTGTGGCCATGCCCACCTGTGCGACCTGACCCTCCTCGGCCACACGGCTAACCCTCAGGACAGGGTCACAGCTGGGTCTGGGACAGCCCGGGTGGCCCTTCCTGCCCACCTCTGCAGGGGACCAGGCCCCAGGCCAGGCCAGAGGGCAAGCTCAGGGAGGAAGCACCAAATCAGGCAGAAGTGAAGCCATGGCCGTCCCCGCAGTCCAGCCGCTGCTCCAGAACGGGTCGGCCCCAGGGCACCGAGGAAGCCACCAAGCCATCAGCGCAGAGAGTGGGTGCCCACCCTCCTGGCCGGTGCGTCCCAGCACCTCCAGGGACTGACAACACCCAGCGTGACCAGAGCCGGCCCTGCTGGTACTCTCCACACCTTTAGGGACCGCCAGGACAGCAGGGCCCAAGGAGCGGTGTGTCGCCCGGCACCAGCCCTGCCGGGGTGGAGGGCACTGTTTCTAAAGAGGATGACCCGGAGGAGGCCCACACCTTGCAGAACGGAAGAGGAAACCCCAGGGACCGAGGGCCCAACAATGGCTTCCTGCAGGGGCTCACGTGGCCTGGAGAGGGCGGCGGCCGCCGATGGGGCCAAGGGCGGTGTGCAGTGCTTGCCCCCCAGCCCTCTCTGCACCCGGCAGGGCAGAAGACGCCGCAGGAAGCCAGGAAGTGCCGCAGGAAGGGGCTCCTCCACCCACCAGCCAGGACACTTCCTCTGTGACCCTCCTCAGCCCTGGGCTTCCCTGTCCTGGCCCTGAACATGCGGGCATGCATGCACAGATCTGCCCACGTCGCAGGCGTGCACAGCAGCCCTCCTTCCATGCGCCAGGCCCGCCCTCTCCTGTTGACCTGCTTGCCGTCCTGGCCAGCAGGAGGCAGTGGCACCCCCTGGACAGCGGGGCGTCTGCTCAGAGGAGCCCCAACCTGGCCGCTGTGCGGCTGCTCGGCGTGAGTGCTCTGCCTGCGGCAACCAGCAGTGCCCCCAGGGGGCACACTGGGCTCTGGGCTGGCGCCGAAGCTCCACTCGGGTCCCCTTTGGGGGCGGCTCGGCAAATGCCAGTCTCTCCTCACCACCCTCCTGGCCCGTGGGCTGGCCTGCTCCCTCCTGGGCGGAAGCAGCCTGGACGGGACGACACGAAGTCACGGCTGTCCTGAGGCCTGTGCTTTCCCTGCCCGTCTCACAGCTGTGGTGAAAAGATCCCCAGAAGGAGGAAGTGTCCCCGCTCTCAATGGTGACACTGCTTGACAGTCCGCCCAGCCCCGGTGATGCCCAGCGTGTGGAGGGCGGGTCCCACCGGGCCAGGCCACGAGGCACGGGAGAGCAGAAGCCATGTGGCCGCCCACCGGCAGCAGTGCAGCACCCGCTTCCTCAGCACCTGCGTGCTGCTCCGTCTGGGCGCCCCGCTGCACCCCGCTCCTATGGAGGCGGGGCGGGGGGCACACGACGCACTGCCCTGTGTCTCTCTGGGCACTGTCCTGTCCCCCCAGGGCTCCAACCTTCAGGGTCCCTGTCCCCAGGGGCAGGGCGGTCCTCTGCCCGGCCCAGGAAGGGGCGTTGACCAGGACACCGTAGGGTGACTCAGCCCCTGCCCTCGGCCTGAGCCAGGAGGCTCACAACCTCCAAAGACTGCATTCATCCAGCCACCAAGGAACCTTCTCTAGCCAGGGCTCCGAAGATGGGGGCTCCCGCCTCAGCCAGGCCCGGACTGGACAGCCCGGGGCAGACGGCTGAGGCCCAGGTGTCGCCGGGCACGAGTCTGCCACGACTCTGCAGCCACCTCCCCCAGGAGCTTCAGAAAAACTGCGGAAGCCAAGGGCCGGGCCAGGCGGGCTTGGCGAGGGTGTGGCCAGCAGGGGTGTTTTGTACTTAACAGACTTCAGTCTGGGGACAGTTTCAGGTTTGCAGAAAGTACAGTTAGTCACCACTAGTTTTTAAAGCTCCCGGGTGACTAACGCGAGGCCTGGGACAGAACCGAGACAGCACGACCTCGGTACTCACCGAGGGCTGATGACCCAGGCCACCCGTGGGTAGCAGCCAAGAAGCCAAAGCACCCAGGCCCAGGCCGGCTCAGGGGCCAGCAGACTGCACGTGCGGGTACCAGGACGCTGGCCGTGGGAACCCCTGGCCGGCTCTGCTCTGGCCGGCTCTGCTCTGGGCTTGGCCGGGCGTTACAGGGAGAAGGCCCACCAGGGCCGTGGGCGGAGACCACCTGGACCACAGAGAGGGAAGAGCCCGGGGCAGGCCGTGGGCAAGAGGGCAGGCGGGAACCCTGCGCCGCCGGGGGTGCTCTGCCCACACACGCTGACTCCATCAGGAGCAAGTTTCTCCAGACTCCCCTTTCCAACCACAGGGGTTTTCATGGATGCTGTCTGGGAAAACCCGCCAGCTCGCCACCTTCCTGCGTTACTGTCCGGACACCAAGGTGGGACCGCTCTGGGTCCTCCACGTTCTGGGCACCGGGAGGCCAGCCCCGGGCAGTGACCGGCCGGGAGGGGTGCCCGGGCACGGGGAGGGGCTCGGGGAGGGCCCACAGCCCGAGCCCCGCCCCCCACCACGGCGGAGTTCCACAGAACAGACTGA
>NW_006159850.1:841469-841922 GCF_000334495.1 Tupaia belangeri chinensis | reverse complement strand
TGCTTTCCAGCACCGGCAGGGGCGGCCACCGTGCGGGGGCTGAGGGCTGTGGCCAGCGAGCTCGGGGGTGTGCTGCCCGGCAAGGCGGCGGCGGGAGCAGAAGGCCTGGCCAGGGCGCAGGACCCGCGGGGCGAGCGTCAGGGGCACCCTCCCTGGCAAGCGCAGAGCTGCCCCAGCCAAGGGGGTGAGGGGAGGGCTGGGAGGAACCCTATTCATGTCCCGAGTGTAGCCGCGGGCGGCAGGGAGGGCTGGGCCCAGGCCTGGACGTTGGCTCTGCTCGGAGTCTCCAAACCAAACAGTTCCAGGCAGGAAGCCCGCTTCGCCCAGATTGGTCAGGAAGTCGCGATGCAAGTTCGCACTTTCTTTTCTTTTTTTTAACACGAAAGAGAAAAAGAGATTCGAGCTCCCCTCACCATGGCCGGCCGCGGCTGTTCCCGAGAGCCAAAGAGCCCC